>NW_028318847.1:5418928-5754285 GCF_062004578.1 Staurois parvus | reverse complement strand
ATTCTGTTTGATTGGCTAGATTGGAAAACAATCAACTAGCATCTATGAGCATCTAGATACTTTGCATTTTTCTTCAGGTATGTGCACACATTGTACTAATTTAAAGTGTTACAAAACCCAGGACCCTGCATTCACTATATCTGGTCTCTCACAGTACACAGAACATGGAAATGCAATTATTTTAGTAAATATAAATACCTTTTCTCATCAGAAGTATATAGCAGTCTTGTGACTTCTATCAGTATCCAGATGAGCACTGCTTAAAGCTTGTAGGAGGAGTTTTCATTCTGCTCAGACTGTCCTATGAGGCTGCATAACCCCTGACCCTCTGTTTGGACAGTGCTGATTGGCTCTGTGCTGATCACATGCACTCTCCCCCTCAAAAACAAAAATTCTCTAGCCATGAGCATGGACAGAGTGGCTCCTAGAGCTCTGTACTATCAGCAAATGAATTGGGGACAGTAGAAGAAGGGGAGGATCAGAGAAGACAGGATCACACAGCATTTTTACACAATGTGGAGTATTAACCCCTTAGGTTCCACAGTGAGTATAACAAGCATGCTTTACTTCATATATAGACTGATTTTGCTGTTGTGGGTTTAGTAACACTTTAAGGACAGACATTTGCCTTTAAAACTCTGTAATGAAGAGTACACTAGCCTTTTTTATATTTATCAATTCCAAGCTATATCTGTTATATTCTGATAATTTTCTGACATTTTCAAAAGGTTATCTTAAAATATTAGAAAATATCTTAAACATAAACCAGTTTATTGAAATGATGCAATTTACTGTATATATACTATAATGATGGAATAGAAGTGAAGAATAGGTAAGGAACCCAAAGGACACAAAAACCAGTTTGATGGATCTTCAGCTGAAAATATATCTGCTCAGATACAGTATGTTTCAAATAAACAGAGAAATGCAAGCACTGTTCAGAAACTGTCCAGAAAAAAATGGACAATGGGGACAAATGCAGCTACTAAAAGAATAACGCCTTCTCCCTAAGTCTGAGTTCACACTGATGCGGTGTGCAATTCGCAGCAGTTTCTGTGCGAATTCCGCACCGCATCAGAATCGCACCCCGTTCATGCGGACCTCTGCCGGTGTGTGAGTTAAGTTAACAACTCCCTGAAAACGGTCTACAAAAGGTGGTGCAATGTGCAGAATCGGATCACATAGGTGTGAATAACCATGCGATCCAATTCTAGTGCGGACGAAAAAAAGGGTCTTGCACCTTCTTGGTGTGGATGCAGTGTATTTGAGCCATACATAAAGTATGGCTCCAATCGCACCACACACAATTCGCATGTGATTTGCACAGGAATGTGATGCGGTTCATGTGCTTATCACATGCGATGTACCACACAGCATATGTGTGAACCCAGCCTTAATATAATTAGTTAGAAATTAAACTTTGTTTTGCAGTGACTCCTATATACTCAGGGGTAGGAAGTTATCTGAAAAAACTCTACTTTGTGGCACCAGAGTAATCCAAATACCTTTTACGTTATTCAAGGCACTTAGCACTTGTTCCATCTTGAATAAAAAGTAATTCAGTGTAGCTTAGGGTATGGTTGCCATCATCCCTATTTCCATAATAGAAAAAACTACATCTTACATTTAATGGGCATATACAAAGAAACAAATTAATTTGAAAGATCAACATTTTATTTGAACAAATTTGTTTTGTTTGGCAAACCAGCACATATCAGGTAAACATTGCATATTGACTGATATAAAATACAACATTTTAACAACTTATCCACGTTGCAAAATTGTAGTTGTTGCAATATGTAGCAAGTGGTATCCTCTAAAGCTGATTTCTACCTTGCAACCTCAAGGTTTGACTGCAGATATATTCAGCCTCGGATCCAACATGTTTCGAATACATTAGCACAAATTCTTCCTCAAGGAAAGAATACCACAGTATAACAATAATTATTGTCAATGATCAATTATTATTAAATATCTTTATAATTATGTAATGATAAAACAAACCATATAGGGTACATAACTTACATAACCACCACAAACAATCAAAAGAAGATGTTTCACTTTGTAAGAAGCTGAGTCTCCTCCAAGAATGAGGCCATCGATTAAATGTGCAAAGACCTTGGGTGCCACATCACAAACACTGTCATAACAGAACATATCTAAATGTAATGCAGTATATAATAACTTTAGAAGTACAACAAGGCATCGAGTATAAACAGGAATGAGTTTATAAATCTACATATCCCCTTATCCAATATTGTTGGGGACAAAAACTATATAGATCATGGTGGTATATATCCTTTTAATGGACATGTAAAGGGAGGTTATAGGTTAAAGTTATAAGGTTGCAAAGTGGAAATCAGCTTTAGGGGATACTACTGGATACATATTGAACAACTAAAATTTTTTAAAGTGAATAAGTTGTTAAAATTGTTGTATTTTATATTGGTGAATATGCAGTGTTTACCTGATATATGCTGGTTTGCCAAACAAAAGAAAGTTGTTCAAATAAAATGTTGATATTTTAAATAATTTGTTTCTTTGTATATACTCCAAGGTTGCCTTAAAAATCCCATTAAATGTAAGATGTAGTTTTCTCTATAAAGGTGTTCCATCTTTGCTGGCATTAGCCAAAAATTCCATGTGCAAGAAAACAAAATGTTCTCAATACACGCTTCATCAACTCAGTAGGCACTTTATTTTCTCATGGTTGCTTAGGAATCTGTATGTTTTTGTATTGTTAACATCCCTGCCCTTTTTTTCTGTTATCGGTGCCAGGAAGAAGAATAAACAGTACAAAAAGTGTATAAACACCCCCAAACATTACAAAAAAAATATTAGTAAAACATTAACTTGTTTATTCCAACACAAAATAAAGTATACACATTAAAGTGCCAACATAAAATTAGCTGGAATTTCCAGAAGTTTAATAAAAGGAAGTAAAAAAGTCCCACTAACTCACCCTGAACATGCTTGTTCCTTCTTCTGATCTGGGGTTCAGCCTGTTCCAAGAAAGAATACAATAGAAACTTCCAAAAGAGAAAATCATCACTTTAATTAGTCCTTTAAAAACATTGCATACACTGTGTTTTTGCACCAGCTTGGTGTTTTTTTTTTTGTTGTTTAAGGAGCTGGTCATCTTTTGGAAAAGTTTAGATAAAAGGAAGCCCAAAATGACTACTTTAGAGCATAATTCAATCAATTAGCTGTACATTGTACAGTTTGGTTTATCTATGACCTCACACTTGGTGATGAATGAATGTGCCAATAATCAATTTCAGGCAATTTATTTTACATAAAAAAACCACATAAATAAAAATGCATATTTTGAATTGGATTGAAGTCAATAGGGAATAATTTTAATGGTAACTGTTGGAAGGCTGCTAGACAAGCTATTGTCACCCAAATGACATGGGAAACCCCCACACATCTGTGGAAAACTTTGCTAATACAAAAAAGTACAATGTGTGTTAGCACAACTCCTTGTAGTCTCAACCATGTAACACCTTGGCAAAGCAGGAGCACATTTAGGAGACAGATGTCACTCAGATCACCAGTTATACTTTTCATGAAAGCTACAGATTTAAAAAGATTGAAAACAACTTTTGAAATTACACTGGCACATTAGAACTTATGTGAGATTTTAGTGATTGACCTTAGATGTACTGTAGCCCTGGTTCACACTGAATACAACGCTGAAATCGTGCGACTTTACTTGAAGTTGCATAATTTCAAAGCCACATGTCAGTGTGACTTCAGGTATGACTTGTAAGACATCTGAGTGACTTCATGCACAGATGTCTATGACAGTTGCACCCAAAAATTGCCAAAAGTAGTGCAGGAGCTACTTTCAAAATCAGGTGCAACTCCTTCAGAGTTGCATCGATTAGAACAGTGCCATAGAGGACAAATAGTCGCATCGGTGTGAATGGGGGCTTAAGAGTTTGTTTATTTATTTCTATTACAAATTATACCATGCAAAGGAACTTCTAGAAGATACAGTACCAGATGGGCAGGGCAATGCTTTGACATTATGCAAAAAGTTTCACACTGTTTATTTATTTGCCTCTGTTCTGTCCCAGCATATCCTGCATCTTCTTTTGGACAGTGTAGTACTACCCCATAGAAGCAGTTGGATAGAATGGGTCCTCTCTTCTGCACTTCAACCTTTTCAAGACCCTCAGCCTCTCTTACCCCTGGTTCACATATTGGCGTTCCTGCGGACCGTGTTTTGTACGAGCACAAGAGCCCATTCATTTGAATGGACTCCCGTGCCGTGGGACACGCAGGGAAGAAGTCCCTGCACTTCTTCTGAAAACGCAGTTCCCAGTACAGTTGCAATTTCCAGTGCGGGTGGCATGCCGTTAAAATTAATGGCACCTGCTCGCTGGTCTGCATTGCTCTGTGCGGGTGGAGCGGCTGCACAGAATTTTGTGCAGATCCGCAGCGGTACCACCCGCACATATGTGAACCTAGCCTGACACACAAGGTTGAGTGCACAAAAATACAGGACATCATCGAAATTAGTACTTAGGAGTAGATTTACTAAAGCCAGTGCACTCAGACTTTGGTGCAGTTGTGCATGGTATTCAATCAGCTTCTAACTTCAGCTTGTTCAATTATTCTTTGCCAATAAAACCTGTAAGCTGATTAGTTTCTATTCAGAACTGAACCAGATTTTACAGTCTTCAGTTTTAGTAAATAACCCGCTTAGTACCCAAGATTAGTGCTATTGGAAAAAAAACAGGCACCGAACCAGGTAGTAAAGGTAGGCTTAATATCTTTTGTTATCCATTATAGCTGGTAACTAGGCAAGCATGAAATTGATTAACAATAATAACAACACAACTTAGCATACAAAATTAACAGTAAGGACTAGGCATGAGATGATATTTGGAATCCAGATCAGCACAAACAGTAACAAGGCCACCTCAGGTGCAGCAGTGAGCTGTAGTAAAGTGTATTCTACTGAGGACTTGAATTATACTGCCAAAGTGCATTTATGGCAGTGATGCTAGCCTTAGACTAGCTGGGTATGCACTGTCCAAAAGAAAGGGGGGATGGTAGCGGAGGGGCAAGGGGCAGGGGACTAAGGGGGCTTGCAGAATAATTATAATGTGAGAGGCAGTCCTTTGAGGATTTCTACTGCTGGCTATCGTTGGGGCCCTTTAAGAGCATCAGAGCAATTAACAACAGTCCTAATTATTCTGCATGCAGTATAAGTACTATATAGGCAAGGTATAGTCTTGGCACAGGTGCAAGGGTGGATGTGTTTCAGATGTGGTAAAGGTTTTGAACACTGCTGTATAGGTTTGGTATCAGAATGGTCTAAGTTTGGAACAAGTGCAGTATAGTGCGCAGCATGAGTATGGAATTGATTGGGTACACTTAGTGTCCTGCAGCTCTGAGTGGCTTACCCCATGCTAGCATTATCAACAATGGATGACTAGCCTTCTCACCAGTCCCTGAGATGCTTTGGTGACCTCTTGCTGTAGTGGGGGGAAGGGGGCCCTCAGTCTCTCTCTGAAAGCCTCCAGAAATCAGCAGTGAGAAACACAGGGTGCATGGATGTTCCAGTCTGCCTGCTGCAACATTGCATGTGATGTGATGTGGGCAGTGCTGCATTGCCTTTGAATGTTCACACTCTCAATATCAGGCTCGGATCATCACTGGGATGGTCTCCAGCTAGCAGGCAAATATCCAGACAGGTGCTCTATCTCTAAATCCCTTGGTGTCAAGAGGAAGAACTTTCCTGGAAAGATTTAAAAAAATCTGCTCTCTACCCCTCTTATTGCAAAGTGCATATTGGAATCTGTAGTGTAACCATTATAGTTTAGCCATTACATGGTTGCTGTCTCAAACCACAACTCCCAGGATTTCCAGTGCTTTGCAGAGAGCTCTATGGGCCTGTTTAGCTTTGACTCTCCCCTTGCTGGCTGGAGAAGGGTGGTGCAGCATAACATCAGTATCTTATTAGAGAGAGATAAGGATCTGGGAGTTTTGGTAGATCACAAGCTTAATAATGGCATGCAATGCCAAGCTGCATTTTCCAAAGCAAGCAAAATCCTTGCTTGTATTAAGAGATGTATGGGCTCCAGGGAGAGAGATATCATATTAGCCCTGTACAAATCATTAGTAACACCTCATCTGGAATATGCAGTTCAATTTTGGGCACCAATTCACAAAAAGGATATGCAGAGAAGGTGTTAGGTTCCTACCTGTGGTAGCCTCTAGCGTTCCACAGACTTGAGTCTCCCAAGGCTTGGAATCTAAGTCCCAACCTGCTTGTTCACCAGGGCCCCTGATGGTGGGGATGGACTTGGAGCAGGCCAAGACCAGGTCGCGGCCCCTGGGTTCACCCAGCTTCGGTAGAAGCACCACTGGAGGTGTATAGCAGGTGAGAGTCTGATGTGAGGAGGTAACAAGAGCAGCGTCGGGCAGGCCGGGTCGGTAATGGTGGAGGCAGCGTAGTACAACATCAGTAGGCAGAAGGATAAACAGGTCAAAAGCCGGGGTCGGTAACAGGAGATCAGAACGTGTAGGGTTAAGCAGGAGAATGGTCAGACAAGCCAGGGATCAGGACAGGAGACAGACAGCAAATCAGGGTCAGGCAGGGTCGGCAACAAGACAATCTTCAATACAGGAACTCACGACACAGGTAAGACCATACGGCAATGAGAGTCAGAACCTGACCTGTTTTAAATAGGGCGCCCTGCGTCCTGATTGGTGCCAGGCTCGCGTCCGTGATTGTGAGTGCGCATGCATGCCGCCGGTGCCCTGGTCCCAATGCTCGCACGCTAGTGCGGCCGGGCACATGCGCAGACTCGTGCGCGATCGCGGCCAACACTGGGGTCCCTGACATTGCCCCCCCCCTTACAGGCAGCCTCCGGATGCCCACCCGATTCCTCCTTTGAGGCTGGTTACGAAGGAACTCCCGCATTAATCTGGGGGCATGGAAATTCTGGGCAGGTTCCCACGAATTCTCCTCCAGCCCATAGCCTTTCCACTTGATCAGGTATTGCACCTGATCACCCCTTTTCCTACAATCCAAAATTGCCTCTACCTTGAATTCTTCCTCCCCGTTGATATCTATGGCCTCTGGAGGTCTAGACCTGCGGTCTAAAAAGGGGTCTGGAACTGCAGATTTTAGCAACGATACGTGGAAAACCGGATGTATCTTGAGGGGAGAGCCAGTTTAAATGCCACTTCATTAACCTTGCGTTCTACTTGGAAGGGTCCCACAAATTTGGGTGCCAATTTCCTAGATGGGCATGTCAGTTTTAGGTTGGCTGTCAACAACCAAACCCGATTCCCAGGGTGTATGATCAATTCTCCCTTTCTCCTCCTGTCACAGAACTTTTTACTATCTTCTTGGGCCTTAGCCATTGTTTCCTGTAATAACTTGTTATTGGTAGTAAAGAATTCTAAGGTGCAGGGACTGAGTTCTCTGGAACCAGGTCTGGCAGGAAGGTAGGGTGGAACCCATAATTGGCAAAGAATGGGGATTGGTTGGTGGTGGAATGATTCGCATTATTATACGCGAATTCTGCCATTGGCAAAAGTGTCAGCCAGTCATCCTGCAGGAATGATGTATAACATCTCAGATATTGCTCGAGCGTCTGATTGGTTCGGTCTGTCTGCCCATTTGTCTGGGGGTGATATGCAGACGAGAAAGATAACTTAATCTCCAACCCCTTACATAGCGCTTTCCAGAATCTGGATGTAAATTGCACTCCCCGGTCCGAGACAATCTCTCTTGGCACTCCGTGAAGCCTCACAATCTCTTTAATGAACACTTGGGCTGTTTCGGAGGCAAATGGTGTCTTGGCTAGTGGAAGGAAATGGGCCATTTTAGAAAAGCGATCCACTACCACAAAGATCATGGTGTGATCTTGCGAGGGTGGCAATTCTACAATAAAATCTAAAGAGATCATACTCCAGGGTCGGTCAGGTATTGGTAAAGGTCTCAATAGGCCCCAGGCCTTGTCTCTGGTGGGTTTATTCCGGTTGCAGATGGGGCAATATCTCACGTACGCTTCACAATCCTTGGCCATATTTGGCCACCAAAATGTGCGTCGTGCCAAATCTATAGTCTTATGTATCCCAAAGTGCCCTGCTAGGGGATGGTCATGGCAGTAACCTAACACCAGGGACTGGACCTCCTTGGGTACCAAGATCTATTCCCCCCTCCAGAAAAGACCTTCCTTGTTCTGTAGTGAGATCCCAGGCAGGTCAGGAACCCGGGTGGAGGCAGCCTGCAGTTTAGACAACAGCTCAGATTGAAGCAATAGGAAGCTACCTGCTGGCGGGATGGTATCTGGCTGGAGTGTCTCTCTAGGGTCCTCAAACATCCGGGAAAGAGCATCTGGCTTAGTGTTCTTTGACCCAGGACGATAATTTATATGGAGATTAAACCTTGCAAAGAACAGTGCCCATCTGGCCTGGCGAGGACGGAGGCGCTTAGCTGTTTTTAAGTACTCGAGGTTTTTATGGTCGGTATAGATCAGAATGGGATGTAGGGGTCCCTCTAACAGATATTGCCATTCCTCCAGAGCTGTCTTAATGGCCAGTAATTCCTGATCTCCGATATCATAGTTCCTTTCCGAAGGGGAGAGTTTCCTAGAAAAGAAAGCCAGTGGGTGCATTAGCTCCTTGGCCCCTACTGTTTGTGACAACACTGCTCCTACAGCCACTTCTGATGCGTCTACCTCTAGTATATAGCGCAATGATGCATCAGGGTGGCTCAGAATGGGAGCCGTTGTGAACAGCTTTTTCAATGCCTCAAAAGCTGCCTGTGCTGCTAAGGTCCATTGGAAACGTACTCCCACCTTGGTGAGCTGGGTAATGGGTGCTACCAGGCCTGAAAAGTTCTTTATAAATTTTCTATAAAAGTTAGCGAACCCAATAAACCTCTGAACTCCCTTCTTATCCGTGGGGGCAGGTCATTCCAGGATGGCCGAGATTTTCTGAGGGTCCATAGCGATCCCCGAGGTGGAGATAATTAGACCTAGAAATGAGATGCTTTCTTGCTCAAAACAGCATTTCTCGGCTTTAGCGTAGAGTCCATGCTGACGGAGACTTTCCAGCACACTTCTGACATGTCCCCGATGTGCCTCCATAGACGAGGAAAATATCAAAATGTCGTCCAGGTAGACGATTACAAAAAAGTAAAGGAAATCCCTGAAAATGTCATTGACAAAGTGCTGGAAGGTTGCTGGCGCATTACATAACCTGAAAGGCATAACTAAACACTCCAAGTGCCCGAACCGAGTGCGAAGCGTCGTTTTCCACTCGTCCCCCTAACGTATTCATACCAGGTTATAGGCACCCCTGAGATCAAGCCTAGAAAAGATAGATGCTGTCTTCAGCCTCTGGAACAACTCTGGGACCAAAGGGAGGGGGTAGCGGTTTTTGACCGTAATTTTATTGAGGTCCCTGTAGTCAACACAAGGTCTCAGTGATCGGTCCTTTTTCTCGACAAAGAAAATCCCTGCCCCAGCTGGTGATGTGGAAGGGCGGATAAATCCCTTCCGGAGGCTCTCATCAATGTATTCCTTCAATGCCCCTAGCTCCCGTTCTGATAGTGGGAAAATGCGGCCGAAAGGGATTTCAGACTCTGGGAGCAGATCAATGGGACAATCATATGCCGGATGTGGGGGAAGAACCTCTGCCCCCCGTGGACTAAACACATCCAGGAATTGATGATAGGCCGCAGGCACAATATGGGCTAACTCGGCATCAGGGCTTACAGTTAATAGGGCCGGTGTATCTAGTGATAACCTATATAAGCAATGTTCCTGACAGTATAGTGAGGGGAACTGGACTGACCCGGTCTTCCAGTCAATTTGGGGGTCATGAGCTCGTAGCCAGGGGAGCCCCAGAATGACTGAAAATAGGAGGGATGCAATGGCGTCCAAACGGAGGAGCTCCTGGTGATGCCCCGCCATCTTGGTGTGTATAGGAGGGGTCTCCCGATCTACCGTCCCCGATTTAATTTGAGACCCATCTGCCAAGAAAATATTCAAACCATGCTCGATGGCGAGTAACGGTATCTGATGCTGGGTAGCAAAACCGAGATCGGCAAAGCAGCTACAGTTGTGTCCAAAATTATTCAACCCCCACTGAAATTGAGTGTTTTGGCCAGTTTGACATTGCTTTTGATCATTCAGTCATCTTGCTTACATTTACATTAAAGAGGCACTTGTAGGTCAGACAAATATAACATAACAGTTATAATGAAATAACCACAAATGTCTTTTCTGTGCTCACAGCATTATCAGTTTTATTCAACCCCCAAGTGACATTCAATCTTAGTACTTAGTACAGCATCCTTTTACAGTTATAACAGCTTTTAAACGTGAAGCATAGCTTGACACAAGTGTCTTGCAGCGATCTACGGGTATCTTCGCCCATTCTTCATGGGCAAAGGCCTCCAGTTCAGTCACATTCTTAGGCTTGCGCACTGCAACTGCTTTCTTTAAGTCCCACCAGAGGTTCTCAATCGGATTTAAGTCTGGTGACTGCGATGGCCACTCCAAAATGTTCCAGCCTTTCCTCTGCAACCATGCTCTAGTGGACTTGGAGGTATGCTTGGGATCATTGTCCTGTTGAAAGGTCCAACGTCTCCCAAGCCTCAGGTGTGTGACGGACTGCATCACGTTTCCATCCAATATCTCCTGGTACTGAAGAGAATTCATGGTACCTTGCACACGCTGAAGCTTCCCTGTACCTGCAGAAGCAAAACAGCCCCAAAGCATGATTGACCCTCCACCATGCTTCACAGTAGGCAAGGTGTTCTTTTCATCATAGGCCTTGTTCTTCCTCCTCCAAACATAGCGTTGATCCATGGGCCCAAACAGTTCTAATTTTGTTTCATCAGTCCACAGAACACTATCCCACAACTTTTGTGGTTTGTCCACATGGCTTTTGGCATACTGCAGTCGACTCTTCTTATTCTTTGGAGACAGCAAGGGGGTACGCCTGGGAGTTCTGGCACGGAGGCCTTCATTACGCAGTGTGCGTCTTATTGTCTGGGCTGAAACTTCTGTACCCACATCTGACAAATCTTTTCTCAGTTCCTCAGCAGTCACACGGGGACTTCTCTCCACTCTACGCTTCAGGTAGCGCACAGCAGTCGAAGTCAGCATCTTCTTTCTGCCACGACCAGGTAGCGTTTCAACAGTGCCCTTTGCCTTGAATTTGCGAATGATGCTTCCTAAGGTGTCTCTTGGTATGTTTAACATCTTTGCAATCTTCTTATAGCCATTGCCCTTCCTGTGAAGAGAAATCACCTCTTCTCTTGTCTTCCTGGACCATTCTCTTGCCTTCACCATGTTTGTAACCACACCAGTAAATGTCTAGAAGGAGCTGAGTATCACAGTCATTTTAAAGCTGCCTAATTGGTGCTTATTATGCTTGATTGCTGCTCGGTGACATCCACAGGTGTTTTCAATACCTGATGGAAAGCACCTGTATGAACCTCTGTTCTTCAGAGTGGTAGTCTTTAAGGGGTTGAATAATTGTGGCAATGAAGAAACCACATAAGAACCATTTACTACTGTATTACATAAACAATTGATGTCATTTTAGTTGCATTTGGGTAGTTACAACGTCCTTGTAGGATTTGATTCTGAATACAATTCCAAATGTACACTATAGTCCCTAAACCCCTTTACAGCATTGGGGGTTGAATAATTTTGGACACAACTGTACATGCCCCGGAGTCAATAATAGCCGTCACCTGTATGCTTCTTCCGGGGAGCTGAAATTACACAGGCACAGCCAAGTGAGTGGGTTTGCCTGCGCACACAGTAGATATAGTAGAAAAAATAGAGGAGGACTTATAGTATTTCTCCGGACAGGAGCGCACCATATGACCCGCTGCTCCGCAGTACAGACACAGATTGTTAGCTCGACGCCTCTTTCATTCCTCTGTAGAAAGGGAAGGCTGCATCAAGCCGAGTTGCATGGGCTCGGCCCCCTCTGATGGCTCTGGACTCCGATTGCCGACACTGACCCTTGGCATGATTGGTACCCTTGGCAACATCCATGAGGTTCTTTGCCCCTGGCTGGACCTCTCTTGTCTCCTTTCCCGCAATCTGCGATCGATTTGAATGGCCCAATCTATTAGGTCTTCCAAGGAGACAGGGACTCCTATTCTTGCCAACTCGTCCTTTAGTGGTTCCGACAATCCCAACCAGAATTGGTGGCGTAAGGCTGCGTCGTTCCATTGCGTGTCTCCACTCCAACGCCTAAACTCAGCAGCATAATCCTCCGCAGCCCGGCGTCCCTGTTGTAGGGAATAGAGGGCTGCCTCAGCTGAGGCAGCTCAATGCGGGTTGTCGTACAGCTGTGCCATTGCCTTAAAGAAGGTGGCTACAGTGCTCAAATGTGGGTGGTGGGCCTCCATCAGACGATGGGCCCATCCCTGAGGTTCACCCAGCAATAGGGATATAACAAATCCCACCTTCACCGATTCCAAAGAGAAGGTCCGAGGTTGCAGGTCAAAGTACAGCTGGCAGGAGTTCTGGAAGGCCCTGAACTTCCCTTGGTCCCCATTGAACCGCTCAAGGGTTGGTACTCTCGGTTCTGGTGGAGGAATGGAAAATGCTGCTCCAGTGGAAGGCCCTGCTGAACCCGTGGTGGGAGGCGTCCCCACTGTGCCTGATGTTGTGGGTGCCGGTGCGGCCAAGCTCTCAACCTGTCCCTCCAGGTGTTTGTATCCCTTTTCCAGGGTTTTCACAGCTCATGTGAGTGCCGCCAGATGTTGGCACATCTCTTCCCAGGGTGAGGGTCCTCCTCCAGACTCTTTCATGGCCGTATGGTTCTGTTAGGTTCCAACCGGTGGTAGCCTCTAGCGTTCCACAGACTGGAGTCCCCCAAGGCGCGGAATCTAAGTCCCAACCTGCTTGTTCACCAGGGCCCCAGATGGTGGGGATGGATTTGGAGCAGGCCAAGACCAGGTCGCGGCCCCTGGGTTCACCCAGCTGTGGTAGAAGCACCACTGGAGGTGTATAGCAGGTGAGAGCCTGTAATGGTGGAGGCAGCGTAGTACAACATCAGTAGGCAGAAGGATAAACAGGTCAAAAGCCGGGGTCAGTACCAGGAGATCAGAACATGCAGGGTTAAGCAGGAGAATGGTCAGACAAGCTAGGGATCAGGACAGGAGACAGACAGCAAATCAGGGTCAGGCAGGGTCGGCAACAAGACAATCTTCAATACAGGAACTCACGACACAGGTAAGACCATAGGGCAATGAGAGTCAGACCTAACCTGTTTTAAATAGGGCGCCCTGCACCCTGATTGGTGCCAGGCTCGCGTCTGCGATCGCGAGTGCGCATGCGTGAGCGCTGCTGCAATCGTGGGTGCCCTGGTCCCAATGCTTGCACACTAGTGCGGCCAGGCACACTGCGCATGTGCAGACTCGTGCGTGATCACAGCCAACACTGGGGTCCCTGACAGAAGGGCAACCAAACTGATACGAGGCATGGAGGAGATCAGCTATGAGGGAAGATTAGAGGAACTGAATTTATTCTCTCTTGAGATGAGAAGATTAACCCCTTTGTGCCTAAGGGTAAAACAAATCTTAACGCCTAAGCGCAATTTTGTAACTTTGACATGTGTTAGCAAAACCATACATATCATTACAACTACTTTGTGCATCCAGGCAGATTATACCTTGTTTTTTTCAGGACAAATTGGGTTTTTATTTGGTGTTAAATGGTAATGGATATCTCCTGATTTTTTTATCAGGAATAAAATAGGAACACGAAAAAAATTGGGGGCCCAAAATAGTAAAAAAAAAAATTTAAATTTAGCTGTATATTTCTTGCTACTACCATAACCTACCACAATAGAATAACCCAAAATAATTTCTCCTGCTCCTGATGATCACAGTGATGCCACATGTGTTAGTTATATATTAAATAAATGGTGCAGCGCTAAATACTAGAGCACAGTTTATACACACAATATATAAACATGCATGATATCACTCTAAGGTTGATCAATAGATACAAAAGTTCAATGTAATAGTGCGGATCATGGAGAGATCCCAAATCAAGGTGAGTGGACGTCCTGATCCAAGGTGTGATGGTAGGTGTGATCACACAAATAGGTGTGCGTTTAATATACGCAATATGCAATCCTGCGTCACCAGGCCATAAAACGATCATCAGATCCCAGATCAGATTGTACCCAGATCACCATCCCGGTTCCACAGAAGTGAAGTCATCTGAAACCCCTACCAGGTATCACCACCAGGGTCCTGAGTCCTCCAGATGGGCACTGCGAATGATAGCACTCACACAGAGTGCCCAATAAGAGACCTCATAGCGTGATACTGCTTTAGATGCTTTTATTCAGGGTTGGTTGGTGTGGGGTACATAAAAAGATTAACCAAAAAGATTACTGACCATATGTATTCCTAGGTAGTTAGGTGTCCTGCTGCTGCTGCCCTCTGACGCGTTTCGTGCGATGCACGTATTCATAGGGTCCAGGGCTAGCCAAGACATCCTCATCAGTGCTATTTATAAATGTAAATGGCAAATTTGCCTAATACGGCCGCCATTTTCTCGGCTATCCGCGCATGCGCAGAACGCCGGCGTCGTCGTCCCGCGCTACTGCGCATGAGTGAGCGATCGCCGCCATTTTGTCGTGGATCGCGGATGCGATCTACAGCAGGAAGTCTCCTACAGTGCGGCGCCATTTTGTTGGCAGTGTAAAGGGATAAAAGAGCAGTATTAACTGCTCAGGATTTATACAGCCAAAAAGCCATTATAATAGCATCCCTGTGCAAACTGAGAAGTGAGATTGCTCACACTCCTAGGCTCAGATTCAGTGCACAGGGGATATTCTTTAGGGACCAATCATAAATTAGAAGACCTGGAAGTCGCTCAGAATTATATATATATATAAATATATATATAAAAAAACCTATATAATATTACACAAACTCCATTATATTTTGCTGAAATCAAATCAGGTAAGGGATTAAATCAGCATAAATATTCTCTATGAGTATACAAATATAAATAGCACTAAAATATATGGTCAGACAGAAATACATAAATACAATATATGTGTACAATTTAAATTAGCAGTTAATGTATATAAATATATATGAAAACATATGGTCAAAAACTTCAATACAATCCAAAATCTCATGATTACATAATAAAAACACATGATTAAAATAATATGATACTAAATCCATAAATCACAATGAATATTTCATATTGAGTATTAAAAATTAATTATTAAAAACGCCAATTAGAAACGCCTTAAAAAAGATGACGGGAAATGAAAAGAGACACTTCATTAAAATAATGATAACAGGAAATCGGCCCGATTGTTGTATGCTAATAACATGTGTATGGTTATATTCATAATAATATGGTATTTAATCCTAAAATGTTCATAATAATTCAAGTAAAAATCTATATATATCTGTATGGACCCAAAAGGGTAGGAATACTTCATCCTTCTGTTATCTATTGTCTAAAAAGCAATTTAGATCGAAATCTATATTCAATCCCTTGGGGTGCAAGGACCCAAGTTCGTAGATCCACCGCGATTCGAGCTGAGATACCGCCCGTTTTCTATTTGTTCCTCGCCAATGGGCATTTACAATGCCTATGCCCATGAATTTGAGTGACGAGGGATCGCTATTGTGATGGATCTTATAATGCTGTGACAAGGAGTGGTCTTTGTATCCCTTTTTGATGTTATTAACGTGCTCCTTCAGTCTGTCTCTGAGGCGTCTGGTAGTACGCCCGACATATTGGAGGTTGCACGGACATTGGAGCAAGTATACCACGAATCTACTAGTACAAGTTATAAAATCATCCATGTCATATTGTTTACCCCTCGTTGTGGAAATAAAATGATTGCTCTTATTAGTATATTTACTGCATTGACAGATAACACATTTTCTGCAGGGGTGAAATCCTTTTAAATTAGTGAACATAATAGTATTTTTGGGTGGATCCACTATATTGGGGGCAATCTTATTTCTGAGCGGTGACACTCTTCTAAAAATAATTTCAGGTTTCTCCGGCAATAGTGTATTTAATACTGGATCCGATTTCAGAATCCCCCAATTTTTATTGATAATACTCGTGATTTTTCTGTGTTGTAAAGAATAATTTGTAATAAACGGACATATTTGCTTTGATTTTTGTTTAGGGATGTTGTTTAACAACAAACTTCTGTCTGATTTACCTATGGTATCTATGGTCTGATCAAGGGTGGGGCCATCATACCCTTTTTGCACAAATTTATCCTTAATTATCTTAGCCTGTTTATAATAGGTCTCCACATTGGTGCAATTCCGCTTGATCCTGGAGAACTGACCCTTTGGTATATTACGTAACCAAACCGGATGGTGACAGCTGTCAGTTGAAATATAGCCGTTTCTGTCCGTTGGTTTGAAATAGGTTTCAGTCATTATTTTACCGTTATAATTTATTAATACCAGATCTAAAAAGTTAACACTAATTTGACTGTATTCAAACACGAGCTTAATGTTTAAAGAATTAAAATTCAAGGTGGTAAAAAAATTTAAAAGGGCTTGTTCCTCACCATTCCATATGAGGAGGATGTCATCAATGTATCTACGATAAAAAGAGAGCTCGGGCCAGTCTCTCGCGTAGATGACATCCTCCTCCCATCTGGCCATAAACAAATTTGCTAAGCTGGGGGCAAACTTTCCCCCATGGCCACGCCCTTTTCTTGCAAATAAAAGTTGTGGCCAAACCAAAAATAGTTCTTCGTCATCGCAAAGTCTAATAGAGTTAAAATATAGTTCTTATGCGAATCAGACATATGCATAAAATCACAATTTTTTAAAAAGAAATCAACCGCCTCCATCCCATCCGAATGTTTTATACTTGTGCAGATGTCACATCTGCCGTAACCAAAAAAGTACCTTTATCTATAGTGATGTTACTAATGTCTTGGAGTACTTGCTTTGTGTCTTTCAAATAGGCGGGAGTCCTTATGACGAGAGGTTGTAAAAAATGGTCAATATACTCGCCTACTCGTGAACATAAGGACCCAATGCCACTTATTATAGGCCTCCCTGGGGGATTAGTGGGATCCTTATGGATTTTTGGTAATATGTACATGACCGGAAGTCTGGGTACTGTAGGGCAAAGGTAAAGTTTTTCTTTTTTATTTAGGATTCCTTCAGTATATCCTTTATTAATAATGGATGTGAGTTCTTTTTTATATTCTCTAAGCGGATTTTTCGGTAGAAGGGAATACGTTTCCTTATCGCTCAGAATATTATACACTTCTTTAGTGTAGTCGGATTTATTTAGCACCACTACCCCTCCTCCTTTGTCCGCAGGACGTATTACTAGGTCCTTTTTCTCTAATAATGTTTCTACAGCTCTCTTAACAGAATCTTGTTTATTTACTGGTTTAATTTTCATCATTTCAAGATCCTTGAACACTGTTCCTCTAAAAGCATTAATGTAAGAGTTGTTTTGCGGAGGAGGATTGAATAATGACGCATTTCTTAAGTTAGAGTTTATGTTACCACCATTGTTTATACTCTGTGTGGTTGGTTTATTGTGGAAGTATTTTTTCAATGATAGTTGTCTGATGTATTTCCTAATGTCTATATATGTCTGAAATTTATTCAATGACTTTTTTGGGGCAAATTTTAATCCCTTATTTAAGAGTTGTAATTCTTGGTTGGTCAAAGACATATTACTCAGATTGAATATTCCTACGTTTTGCGTTTTTTGGAATTTATTGACCCTTTTGCCTCCCCTCTTCCCCCTTCTACGGCACTTCTTTTGCGTGCCAAATTCCCCCCTAAAAAATTCTGTGGTGTAGGTTGTTTGCTCCTTTGATCCTTATAATCCCTCTGGTGGTTTATTGTTCTGCCATGGGGATTATTATTACTATAATAGACTGGAGGTCTGGGACTCATATTATCTCCATTATGATATGGAGGTTTACCATTTTGATGTCCAGAAAAATAATAATTAGGTTTCGGTCCGTTATAGTGTTGATATTGAACTGGTCCATATTGGGATTGGACATAATTTTGTCCCCTTGGTGATTGGTCCCTTGGATGCCAATTAAAATTACGTGCCCCCACGTCCTCATTCCTTAATGTATTTAAGGATTCATATCTGTTATAGGTGGGTACATTATATACTTGGTTGGCATTTGGCCTGAAACCATTAGATGATTGGGCACCCTGTTTGGAATGATTTTTCTGTTTCCCTGATAGTTTTTGAAGTTTGGGAGTGTGGAAAATGATATTAATTCTAGGTGGATTGGGATCCTCCGTTTTAATCTGCCACTTAAATACATGTTGTTCCTGATAATCTTTATGATCCTGAAAATATTTTTTTCGTTTTTTTATCCTCTGTTCATTATCCAATTTCTCCATATATGATTTAAGTTTGTTGGATTCTGTTACATATACTTCATTATCCTTAAAGGGAGTGAGTTTATCTCTAACTTTATTTATCTCCGCATCAAGATATTGTAATTTTTTCTTTTTCCTCAAGATTAGGAACTTTAACATATCCACTCCTGCCATGTTAAAATATTGGTACCATTCCTCAATCCCATTTACATCATCATGTTCGGGGGGGATACACCATCTCAATGATCTGGGGACCATTCCTTCACCCACATATTTGTCTAAGAAGGAGATGTCCCATAGAGTCCTTATTTCTGCTGAAGTTAAATTTTGCAAGTGCGTAAAGGTACTCTGCAGATCATCAATATTCTGATCCACCGAGAATACGTCATCCGCAATTCTATTGCGCATGGATCTAAATTCAAAGACATCCGTCATATTTAACAAGTTGCAGCTCAAACTAAATGATGGTTCAAACAGAATTGTAATAAAAGATATGATAGTGAGCGCGACTTAAATACAAAAAGTGTATCGATGTGTATACACAAAAACGTTAGTGAGCAGCTGATACACCGAAAAGGTAACCAAGTAAAACCTCCAAATCGAACATATATATTAAATAAATGGTGCAGCGCTAAATACTAGAGCACAGTTTATACACACAATATATAAACATGCATGATATCACTCTAAGGGTGATCAATAGATACAAAAGTTCAATGTAATAGTGCGGATCATAGAGAGATCCCAAATCAAGGTGAGTGGACGTCCTGATCCAAGGTGTGATGGTAGGTGTGATCACACAAATAGGTGAAAAACGCACTCACCAGATGTGCGTTTAATATACGCAATATGCAATCCTGCGTCACCAGGCCACAAAACGATCATCAGATCCCAGATCAGATTGTACCCAGATCACCATCCCGGTTCCACAGAAGTGAAGTCATCTGAAACCGCTACCAGGTATCACCACCAGGGTCCTGAGTCCTCCAGATGGGCACTGTGAATGATAGCACTCACACAGAGTGCCCAATAAGAGACCTCATAGCGTGATACTGCTTTAGATGCTTTTATTCAGGGTTGGTTGGTGTGGGGTACATAAAAAGATTAACCAAAAAGATTACTGACCATATGTATTCCTAGGTAGTTAGGTGTCCTGCTGCTGCTGCCCGCTGACGCGTTTCGTGCGATGCACGTATTCATAGGGTCCAGGGCTAGCCAAGACATCCTCATCAGTGCTATTTATAAATGTAAATGGCAAATTTGCCTAATACGGCCGCCATTTTCTCGGCTATCCGCGCATGCTCAGAACGCCGGCGTCGTCGTCCCGGCATCTTTTTGGTTAATATTTGTATAATATTCTGAGCGATAAGGAAACGTATTCCCTTCTACCGAAAAATCCGCTTAGAGAATATAAAAAAGAACTCACATCCATTATTAATAAAGGATATACTGAAGGAATCCTAAATAAAAAAGAAAAACTTTACCTTTGCCCTACAGTACCCAGACTTCCGGTCATGTACATATTACCAAAAATCCATAAGGATCCCACTAATCCCCCAGGGAGGCCTATAATAAGTGGCATTGGGTCCTTATGTTCACGAGTAGGCAAGTATATTGACCATTTTTTGCAACCTCTCGTCATAAGGACTCCCGCCTATTTGAAAGACACAAAGCAAGTACTCCAAGACATTAGTAACATTACTATTAGAGATGAGAGAATCGAAGTAGCCGAAGTGGAATTCGAGTCGAATATTGGAAAATTTTCGATTCGCGCCGAATCCCAAAAATAGCCTAATTCGGACGCGCGAATCGAAATTTTTCCGAAAATGGCGGCTGACATGTGCGGCGACGGAGCGGGGATGTCTGGGAAGGCGCGCAGACAAGGCGCGCTGACCCATAATGCATTCCTCAACGACATGTGATCACATCAGCCAATCAGCAGCCAGCCAGCTAGCACTGTGTAATGGTCGAGCTATAAATAGCGGCCATTTTGGAATTCTTCATTTGCCTGCAGTCATTGAACAGAGGCAGACCGCTCTGTATTAGGGACAGGGACAGAGTTAGGGCCACAGAAACGATACTTGGGGACAGAGAAACGATACTTAGGGACAGAGAACTATTACTCAGGGACACAGAATTGTTAATTAGGGCCACAGAATCGTTACTTAGGGACAAAGAAACGCTAGTTAGGGCCACAGAATTCATACTCAGGGACAGACAGAATTGTTACTGAGTGCCAGAGAATTGTTACTTAGGGCCACAGAAACGTTATTAGGGCCACAGAATTGTTACTCAGGGACAGACAGAATTGTTACTGAGTGCCAGAGAATTGTTACTTAGGGCCACAGAAACGTTATTAGGGCCACAGAATTGTTACTCAGGGACAGACAGAATTGTTACTGAGTGCCAGAGAATTGTTACTTAGGGCCACAGAAACTTTAGTTAGGGCCACAGAATTGTTACTCAGGGACAGACACAGAATTGTTACTGAGGGCCACAGAACTGTTACTTAGGGCCACAGAATTGTTACTCGCACAGACAGAATTGTTACTCGCACAGACACAGAATTGTTACTGAGGGCCACAGAAGTGTTACTTAGGGCCACAGAATTGTTACTCGCACAGACACAGAATTGTTACTGAGGGCCACAGAACTTTTACTTAGGGCGACAGAATTGTTACTCGCACAGACACAGAATTGTTACTCAGGGACACAGAATTGTTACTGAGGGCCACAGAACTGTTACTTAGGGCCACAGAATTGTTACTCGCACAGACACAGAATTGTTACTCGCACAGACACACAATTGTTACTGAGGGCCACAGAACTGTTACTTAGGGCCACAGAATTGTTACTCGCACAGACACAGAATTGTTACTCGCACAGACACAGAATTGTTACTGAGGGCCACAGAACTGTTACTTAGGGCCACAGAATTGTTACTCGCACAGACACAGAATTGTTACACAGGGACACAGAACTGTTACTTAGGGCCACAGAATTGTTACTCGCACAGACACAGAATTGTTACTCGCACAGACACAGAATTGTTACTGAGGGCCACAGAACTGTTACTTAGGGCCACAGAATTGTTACTCGCACAGACACAGAATTGTTACACAGGGACACAGAACTGTTACTTAGGGCCACAGAATTGTTACTCGCACAGACACAGAATTGTTACTCAGGGACACAGAATTGTTACTGAGGGCCACAGAACTGTTACTTAGGGCCACAGAATTGTTACTCGTACAGACACAGAATTGTTACTCGCACAGACACAGAATTGTTACTGAGGGCCACAGAACTGTTACTTAGGGCCACAGAATTGTTACTCGCACAGACACAGAATTGTTACACAGGGACACATAATTGTTACTGAGGGCCACAGAACCGTTACTTAGGGCCACAGAATTGTTACTCGCACAGACACAGAATTGTTACTCGCACAGACACAGAATTGTTACTGAGGGCCACAGAACTGTTACTTAGGGCCACAGAATTGTTACTCGCACAGACACAGAATTGTTACTGAGGGCCACAGAACTGTTACTTAGGGCCACAGAATTGTTACTCGCACAGACACAGAATTGTTACTCGCACAGACACAGAATTGTTACTGATGGCCACAGAACTGTTACTTAGGGCCACAGAATTGTTACTCGCACAGACACAGAATTGTTACTCGCACAGACACAGAATTGTTACTGAGGGCCACAGAACTGTTACTTAGGGCCACAGAATTGTTACTCGCACAGACACAGAATTGTTACTCAGGGACACAGAATTGTTACTGAGGGCCACAGAACTGTTACTTAGGGCCACAGAATTGTTACTCGCACAGACACAGAATTGTTACTCAGGGACACAGAATTGTTACTGAGGGCCACAGAACTGTTACTTAGGGCCACAGAATTGTTACTCGCACAGACACAGAATTGTTACACAGGGACACAGAACTGTTACTTAGGGCCACAGAATTGTTACTCGCACAGACACAGAATTGTTACTCAGGGACACAGAATTGTTACTGAGGGCCACAGAACTGTTACTTAGGGCCACAGAATTGTTACTCGTACAGACACAGAATTGTTACACAGGGACACAGAATTGTTACTGAGGGCCACAGAACCGTTACTTAGGGCCACAGAATTGTTACTCGCACAGACACAGAATTGTTACTCGCACAGACACAGAATTGTTACTGAGGGCCACAGAACTGTTACTTAGGGCCACAGAATTGTTACTCGCACAGACACAGAATTGTTACTCAGGGACACAGAATTGTTACTGAGGGCCACAGAACCGTTACTTAGGGCCACATAAACGTTAATCAGGGACACATAATTGTTACTGAGGGCCACAGAACCGTTACTTGGGGCCACAGAAACGTTAATCAGGGACACAGAATTGTTACTGAGGGCCACAGAACTGTTACTTAGGGCCACAGAATTGTTACTCGCACAGACACAGAATTGTTACTCAGGGACACAGAATTGTTACTGAGGGCCACAGAACCGTTACTTAGGGCCACAGAATTGTTACTCGCACAGACACAGAATTGTTACTCGCACAGACACAGAATTGTTACTGAGGGCCACAGAACTGTTACTTAGGGCCACAGAATTGTTACTCGCACAGACACAGAATTGTTACTGAGGGCCACAGAACTGTTACTTAGGGCCACAGAATTGTTACTCGCACAGACACAGAATTGTTACTCGCACAGACACAGAATTGTTACTGAGGGCCACAGAACTGTTACTTAGGGCCACAGAATTGTTACTCGCACAGACACAGAATTGTTACTCAGGGACACAGAATTGTTACTGAGGGCCACAGAACTGTTACTTAGGGCCACAGAATTGTTACTCGCACAGACACAGAATTGTTACTCAGGGACACAGAATTGTTACTGAGGGCCACAGAACTGTTACTTAGGGCCACAGAATTGTTACTCGCACAGACACAGAATTGTTACACAGGGACACAGAACTGTTACTTAGGGCCACAGAATTGTTACTCGCACAGACACATAATTGTTACTCAGGGACACAGAATTGTTACTGAGGGCCACAGAACTGTTACTTAGGGCCACAGAATTGTTACTCGCACAGACACAGAATTGTTACACAGGGACACAGAATTGTTACTGAGGGCCACAGAACCGTTACTTAGGGCCACAGAATTGTTACTCGCACAGACACAGAATTGTTACTCGCACAGACACAGAATTGTTACTGAGGGCCACAGAACTGTTACTTAGGGCCACAGAATTGTTACTCGCACAGACACAGAATTGTTACTCAGGGACACAGAATTGTTACTGAGGGCCACAGAACCGTTACTTAGGGCCACATAAACGTTAATCAGGGACACATAATTGTTACTGAGGGCCACAGAACCGTTACTTGGGGCCACAGAAACGTTAATCAGGGACACAGAATTGTTACTGAGGGCCACAGAACTGTTACTTAGGGCCACAGAATTGTTACTCGCACAGACACAGAATTGTTACTCAGGGACACAGAACTGTTACTGAGGGCCACAGAACTGTTACTTAGGGCCACAGAATTGTTACTCGCACAGACACAGAATTGTTACTCGCACAGACACAGAATTGTTACTGAGGGCCACAGAACTGTTACTTAGGGCCACAGAATTGTTACTCGCACAGACACAGAATTGTTACTCGCACAGACACAGAATTGTTACTGAGGGCCACAGAACTGTTACTTAGGGCCACAGAATTGTTACTCGCACAGACACAGAATTGTTACACAGGGACACAGAATTGTTACTGAGGGCCACAGAACCGTTACTTAGGGCCACAGAATTGTTACTGAGGGCCACAGAACTGTTACTTAGGGCCACAGAATTGTTACTCGCACAGACACAGAATTGTTACTCAGGGACACAGAACTGTTACTGAGGGCCACAGAACTGTTACTTAGGGCCACAGAATTGTTACTCGCACAGACACAGAATTGTTACTGAGGGACACAGAATTTTTACTGAGGGACACAGAATTGTTACTGAGGGACACAGAATTGTTACTCAGGGACAGACACAGAATTGTTACTCAGGGACAGACAGAATTGTTACTGAGGGCCACAGAAATGTTACTTAGGGCCACAGAAACGTTACTCAGGGACACAGAATTGTTACTCAGGGACACAGAATCGTTTAATTAAAGAGTATGTCAGACAACATGCAGAGGAGTGGCAGAGGAGGCAATGTTTTAGGAGCGAGCAGACGTGGCAGCAGAGGAAGGGGTCGAGGCAGCACTATTCGCAGCCAGAGGCTAGTGCTCCCGGTGTCATCCAGTACAGTGAGGAAGAGCTAACAGAGGGCGGTCAGGAACGGGGGGAGACATCCGCCTCTTCAGCAGCCAGGCGAAGAAGTAGTGGCGAGGAGAGTGGCTCGGTAGCCGGTCTAGAGACAGGTCTGTCTCCTGACCCACACGCAGCCGAGGGGGCTAGTAGTGAGGCGGAGACCCTAATTGATGATGATGAGGCTGATCGCACTTCGCAGACTCGTCGTCATCAGGCTATTGCTTCCGCATCATCAGGAGAAGAGGGTGGCAGCTTGGCAGCGAGCAAAACAGTCGGTGGGTTGTCTCCATCGCCACACTCTGCCATGTGCCACTTTCAGGTCTCCTCACACACTGCTGGTGTGTTGAATTTTTTGACATAGGGTGCAGGCAGATTACGGGCCTCCCATAGCTGCTGCCAGGCCCCTAATCTGCCATGGGCCCCTATATACCGCCTCCTCATGCTGCTGCCAGGTCCAGAGTCTGTCATGGGTCCCTGTACGGCCTCCCATTGCTGCTGTCTCCATCGCCACACTCTGCCATGTGCCACTTTCAGGTCTCCTCACACACTGCTGGTGTGTTGAATTTTTTGACATAGGGTGCTGGCAGATTACGGGCCTCCCATAGATGCTGCCAGGCCCCTAATCTGCCATGGGCCCCTATATACCGCCTCCTCATGCTGCTGCCAGGTCCAGAGTCTGTCATGGGTCCCTGTACGGCCTCCCATTGCTGCTGTCTCCATCGCCACACTCTGCCATGTGCCACTTTCAGGTCTCCTCACACACTGCTGGTGTGTTGAATTTTTTGACATAGGGTGCTGGCAGATTAGGGGCCTCCCATAGATGCTGCCAGGCCCCTAATCTGCCATGGGCCCCTATATACCGCCTCCTCATGCTGCTGCCAGGTCCACAGTGTCTCATGCCATGTGCTACTTTCAGGTCTCCTCACACTGCTGGTGTGTTGAATTTTTTGACATAGGGTGCTGACAGATTATGGGCCTCCTATAGCTGCTGCCAGGCCCCTAATCTGCCATGGGCCCCTATACCGCCTCCTCATGCTGCTGCCAGGTCCAGGCGAACGTAGTCACACAGGGGAGGAACTTATCAGTGTAATGAACAGAGAAATCGACAGATGGCTGTCTCCGCGCAAACTGAAAATCGGAACCATGTTGACCGACAACGGAAAGAACATGGTGTCTGCTCTGCGTCAAGTAAGGTTGTGCCATGCGCCATGCATGGCTCACGTGTTCAATCTGGTTGTCAAGCGGTTCCTAAAATCCACCATCCCACTGCAAGACATCCTTAAAATGTCACGTAAACTTTGCATGCATTTCAGCCATTCCTACACCGCAAAGCACACCCTCCTTGAGCTGCAGCGGCAGAACGGAATTCCACAGCATCGCCTGATCTGCGACGTTGCAACAAGGTGGAATTCAACCCTACACATGGTAGACCGCCTTTACGAACAGCGAAAGGCCATCACCGATTTCCTGATGTTACAAGCGGATAAAGGTACTCCCCTGTGTAACTTCGATGTCAGCCATTGGCAGCTCATGCGTGACACCTGCCGCTTGCTCAGGCCCTTTGAGGAGGCCACGCTATTCGTGAGTCGGCAGGACTATGGGATGAACGACATCATTCCTCTGTTGCACGTCCTGGAACAAATGCTGTTAACAATGGCTGGTCAGGGTGCGGTAGACGTGGCGCACAGATCTCAACGCCACATGACCCCTGTGGGGGCAGGACAGGAAGAAGAGGAGGAGGTAGAGGAGGACATTTGTGCTCAGGAATTATTGAGTGAAATGGGTGGTTTTTCCACTCAGCGGACAGGAGTGGAGGAGCAGGAGCATCTGGTAGAGGAGGAGCAGGAGGAGACAGAGGACCCAGACGCACCGTGGCAGTATGCTGTGGAGATGGAGGCAGGGAGTCCCTCGCATTCCTTGGCACAAATGGCCCATAGCATGCTCGCTTGCTTGCGTAGCGACAGCCGAATAATAACCATCAGACAGAGGGATGACTTTTGGCTGTCCACCTTGTTGGACCCTCGCTACCGTTCAAAAATGGTGGCCTTTTTCACACCTGCTGAGAGGGAGGCCAAAATAACGTACTATAAAAACCACCTATGTAGTCAGCTGGTCTCTGCCTTTCTGCGCCAACGTCCATCCTCAGACACTGTGGGCCCTGTGCGCTCGCGTTCCGCTGCCATGGCAGCAGGGGAGGGGTGGGGTGGTAGGAGCAGTGGCAGCTCCACCAGCAGCGGCTGCCTCAGTCTGCAGTCGATGATGAGTAGCTTTCTTCACCAGCGCAGTGAGGAAACTACTAACCAGCCGCAGCAGCAGCAGCATCAGGTGGACCTGGAGCAGGACCTCAAACAACAGGCTTAGGCCTACTTGGACAGCACCCTGCCAACCGAGGTAGACAATCCCCTTGACTACTGGGCAACGAAACTTGACCTTTGGCCCCAACTAGCTGAATTTGCCCTTGAAAGGCTGTCATGCCCGGCCAGTAGCGTGGCATCGGAGCGGGTGTTTAGTGCGGCAGGAGGTATTGTAACTCCGCGGAGGACACAACTGTCCACCCAAAGTGTGGAGAGACTCACGTTTGTGAAAATGAATCAGGCGTGGATTAGTCTGGATTTCAAACCACCAGTTCCTGACACAACTGACTAAATCCGCCATGAATCATGCCCCAAACATGTGCCACTTTCAGGTCTCCTCACACTGCTGGTGTGTTCCATTTTTTGTCATAGGGTGCTGGCAGATTACGGGCCTCCCATAGCTGCTGCCAGGCCCCTAATCTGCCATGGGCCCCTATACCGCCTCCTCATGCTGCTGCCAGGTCCACAGTCTCTCATGCCATGTGCCACTTTCAGGTCTCCTCACACTGCTGGTGTGTTCAATTTTTTGACATAGGGTGCTGGCAGATTACGGGCCTCCAATAGCTGCTGCCAGGCCCCTAATCTGCCATGGGCCCCTATACCGCCTCCTCATGCTGCTGCCAGGTCCAGAGTCTGTCATGGGTCCCTGTACGGCCTCCCATTGCTGCTGTCTCCATCGCCACACTCTGCCATGTGCCACTTTCAGGTCTCCTCACACTGCTGGTGTGTTACATTTTTTGTCATAGGGTGCTGGCAGATTACGGGCCTCACATAGCTGCTGCCAGGCCCCTAATCTGCCATGGGCCCCTATACCGCCTCCTCATGCTGCTGCCAAGTCCAGAGTGTGTCATGGGTCCCTGTACGGCCTCCCATTGCTGCTGTCTCCATCGCCACACTCTGCCATGTGCCACTTTCAGGTCTCCTCACACTGCTGGTGTGTAGAATTTTTTGACATAGGGTGCTGGCAGATTACGGGCCTCCTATAGCTGCTGCCAGGCCCCTAATCTGCCATAGGCCCCTATATACCGCCTCCTCATGCTGCTGCCAGGTCCAGAGTCTCTCATGGGTCCCTGTACGGCCTCCCATTGCTGCTGTCTCCATCGCCACACTCTGCCATGTGCCACTTTCAGGTCTCCTCACACTGCTGGTGTGTTATATTTTTTGTCATAGGGTGCTGGCAGATTACGGGCCTCACATAGCTGCTGCCAGGCCCCTAATCTGCCATGGGCCCCTATACCGCCTCCTCATGCTGCTGCCAAGTCCAGAGTGTGTCATGGGTCCCTGTACGGCCTCCCATTGCTGCTGTCTCCATCGCCACACTCTGCCATGTGCCACTTTCAGGTCTCCTCACACTGCTGGTGTGTAGAATTTTTTGACATAGGGTGCTGGCAGATTACGGGCCTCCTATAGCTGCTGCCAGGCCCCTAATCTGCCATAGGCCCCTATATACCGCCTCCTCATGCTGCTGCCAGGTCCAGAGTCTCTCATGGGTCCCTGTACGGCCTCCCATTGCTGCTGTCTCCATCGCCACACTCTGCCATGTGCCACTTTCAGGTCTCCTCACACACTGCTGGTGTGTTCAATTTTTTGACATAGGGTGCTGGCAGATTACGGGCCTCCCATAGCTGCTGCCAGGCCCCTAATCTGCCATGGGCCCCTATACCGCCTCCTCATGCTGCTGCCAGGTCCACAGTCTCTCATGCCATGTGCCACTTTCAGGTCTCCTCACACTGCTGGTGTGTTCAATTTTTTGACATAGGGTGCTGGCAGATTACGGGCCTCCAATAGCTGCTGCCAGGCCCCTAATCTGCCAAGGGCCCCTATACCGCCTCCTCATGCTGCTGCCAGGTCCAGAGTCTGTCATGGGTCCCTGTACGGCCTCCCATTGCTGCTGTCTCCATCGCCACACTCTGCCATGTGCCACTTTCAGGTCTCCTCACACTGCTGGTGTGTTACATTTTTTGTCATAGGGTGCTGGCAGATTACGGGCCTCACATAGCTGCTGCCAGGCCCCTAATCTGCCATGGGCCCCTATATACCGCCTCCTCATGCTGCTGCCAGGTCCAGAGTCTCTCATGGGTCCCTGTACGGCCTCCCATTGCTGCTGTCTCCATCGCCACACTCTGCCATGTGCCACTTTCAGGTCTCCTCACACTGCTGGTGTGTAGAATTTTTTGACATAGGGTGCTGGCAGATTACGGGCCTCCTATAGCTGCTGCCAGGCCCCTAATCTGCCATAGGCCCCTATATACCGCCTCCTCATGCTGCTGCCAGGTCCAGAGTCTCTCATGGGTCCCTGTACGGCCTCCCATTGCTGCTGTCTCCATCGCCACACTCTGCCATGTGCCACTTTCCGGTCTCCTCACACTGCTGGTGTGTTCAATTTTTTGACATAGGGTGCTGGCAGATTACGGGCCACCCATAGCTGCTGCCAGGCCCCTAATCTGCCATGGGCCCCTATACCGCCTCCTCATGCTGCTGCCAAGTCCAGATTGTGTCATGGGTCCCTGTACGGCCTCCCATTGCTGCTGTCTCCATCGCCACACTCTGCCATGTGCCACATTCAGGTCTCTTCACACTGCTTGTGTTTTCAATTTTTTGACATAGGGTGCTGGCAGATTACGGGCCTCCCATAGCTGCTGCCAGGCCCCTAATCTGCCATGGGCCCCTATATACCGCCTCCTCATGCTGCTGCCAGGTCCAGAGTCTCTCATGGGTCCCTGTACGGCCTCCCATTGCTGCTGTCTCCATCGCCACACTCTGCCATGTGCCACTTTCAGGTCTGCTCACACTGCTGGTGTGTAGAATTTTTTGACATAGGGTGCTGGCAGATTACGGGCCTCCTATAGCTGCTGCCAGGCCCCTAATCTGCCATAGGCCCCTATATACCGCCTCCTCATGCTGCTGCCAGGTCCAGAGTCTCTCATGGGTCCCTGTACGGCCTCCCATTGCTGCTGTCTCCATCGCCACACTCTGCCATGTGCCACTTTCAGGTCTCCTCACACTGCTGGTGTGTTCAATTTTTTGACATAGGGTGCTGGCAGATTACGGGCCTCCCATAGCTGCTGCCAGGCCCCTAATCTGCCATGGGCCCCTATACCGCCTCCTCATGCTGCTGCCAGGTCCACAGTCTCTCATGCCATGTGCCACTTTCAGGTCTCCTCACACTGCTGGTGTGTTCAATTTTTTGACATAGGGTGCTGGCAGATTACGGGCCTCCAATAGCTGCTGCCAGGCCCCTAATCTGCCATGGGCCCCTATACCGCCTCCTCATGCTGCTGCCAGGTCCAGAGTCTGTCATGGGTCCCTGTACGGCCTCCCATTGCTGCTGTCTCCATCGCCACACTCTGCCATGTGCCACTTTCAGGTCTCCTCACACTGCTGGTGTGTTACATTTTTTGTCATAGGGTGCTGGCAGATTACGGGCCTCACATAGCTGCTGCCAGGCCCCTAATCTGCCATGGGCCCCTATACCGCCTCCTCATGCTGCTGCCAAGTCCAGAGTGTGTCATGGGTCCCTGTACGGCCTCCCATTGCTGCTGTCTCCATCGCCACACTCTGCCATGTGCCACATTCAGGTCTCTTCACACTGCTTGTGTTTTCAATTTTTTGACATAGGGTGCTGGCAGATTACGGGCCTCCCATAGCTGCTGCCAGGCCCCTAATCTGCCATGGGCCCCTATACCGCCTCCTCATGCTGCTGCCAAGTCCAGAGTGTGTCATGGGTCCCTGTACGGCCTCCCATTGCTGCTGTCTCCATCGCCACACTCTGCCATGTGCCACTTTCAGGTCTCCTCACACTGCTGGTGTGTAGAATTTTTTGACATAGGGTGCTGGCAGATTACGGGCCTCCTATAGCTGCTGCCAGGCCCCTAATCTGCCATAGGCCTCTATATACCGCCTCCTCATGCTGCTGCCAGGTCCAGAGTCTCTCATGGGTCCCTGTACGGCCTCCCATTGCTGCTGTCTCCATCGCCACTCTCTGCCATGTGCCACTTTCAGGTCTCCTCACACACTGCTGGTGTGTTCAATTTTTTGACATAGGGTGCTGGCAGATTACGGGCCTCCCATAGCTGCTGCCAGGCCCCTAATCTGCCATGGGCCCCTATACCGCCTCCTCATGCTGCTGCCAGGTCCAGAGTCTCTCATGCCATGTGCCACTTTCAGGTCTCCTCACACTGCTGGTGTGTTCAATTTTTTGACATAGGGTGCTGGCAGATTACGGGCCTCCCATAGCTGCTGCCAGGCCCCTAATCTGCCATGGGCCCCTATACCACCTCCTCATGCTGCTGCCAAGTCCAGAGTGTGTCATGGGTCCCTGTACGGCCTCCCATTGCTGCTGTCTCCATCGCCACACTCTGCCATGTGCCACTTTCAGGTCTCCTCACACTGCTGGTGTGTTCAATTTTTTGACATAGGGTGCTGGCAGATTACGGGCCTCCCATTGCTGCTGCCAGGCACGTAATCTGCCATGGGCCCCCGTACCGACTCCTCATGCTGTGACGTTGCAACAAGGTGGAATTCAACCCTACATATGTTAGACCGCCTTTACGAACAGCGAAAGGCCATCACAGATTTCCTGATGTTAAAAGCGGATAAAGGTACTCCCTGTGTAACTTAGATGTCAGCCATTGGCAGCTCATGCGTGACACCTGCGCTTGCTCAGGCCCTTTGAGGAGGCCACGCTATTCGTGAGTCGGCAGGACTATGGGATGAACGACGTCATTCCTCTGTTGCACGTCCTGGAACAAATGCTGTTAACAATGGCTGGTCAGGGTGCGGTAGACGTGGCGCACAGATCTCAACGCCACATGACCCCTGTGGGGGCAGGACAGGAAGAAGAGGAGGAGGTAGAGGAGGACATTGGTGCTCAGGAATTATTGAGTGAAATGGGTGGTTTTTCCACTCAGCGGACAGGAGTGGAGGAGCAGGAGCATCTGGTAGAGGAGGAGGAAGAGGAGACAGAGGACCCAGACGCACCGTGGCAGTATGCTGTGGAGATGGAGGCAGGGAGTCCCTCGCATTCCTTGGCACAAATGGCCCATAGCATGCTCGCTTGCTTGCGTAGCGACAGCCGAATAATAACCATCAGACAGAGGGATGACTTTTGGCTGTCCACCTTGTTGGACCCTCGCTACCGTTCAAAAATGGTGGCCTTTTTCACACCTGCTGAGAGGGAGGCCAAAATAACGTACTATAAAAACCACCTATGTAGTCAGCTGGTCTCTGCCTTTCTGCGCCAACGTCCATCCTCAGACACTGTGGGCCCTGTGCGCTCGCGTTCCGCTGCCATGGCAGCAGGGGAGGGGTGGGGTGGTAGGAGCAGTGGCAGCTCCACCAGCAGCGGCTGCCTCAGTCTGCAGTCGATGATGAGTAGCTTTCTTCACCAGCGCAGTGAGGAAACTACTAACCAGCCGCAGCAGCAGCAGCATCAGGTGGACCTGGAGCAGGACCTCAAACAACAGGCTTAGGCCTACTTGGACAGCACCCTGCCAACCGAGGTAGACAATCCCCTTGACTACTGGGCAACGAAACTTGACCTTTGGCCCCAACTAGCTGAATTTGCCCTTGAAAGGCTGTCATGCCCGGCCAGTAGCGTGGCATCGGAGCGCGTGTTTAGTGCGGCAGGAGGTATTGTAACTCCGCGGAGGACACGACTGTCCACCCAAAGTGTGGAGAGACTCACGTTTGTGAAAATGAATCAGGCGTGGATTAGTCTGGATTTCAAACCACCAGTTCCTGACACAACTGACTAAATCCGCCATGAATCATGCCCCAAACATGGGCCACTTTCAGGTCTCCTCACACTGCTGGTGTGTTACATTTTTTGTCATAGGGTGCTGGCAGATTACGGGCCTCCCATAGCTGCTGCCAGGCCCCTAATCTGCCATGGGCCCCTATACCGCCTCCTCATGCTGCTGCCAGGTCCACAGTCTCTCATGCCATGTGCCACTTTCAGGTCTCCTCACACTGCTGGTGTGTTCAATTTTTTGACATAGGGTGCTGGCAGATTACGGGCCTCCCATAGCTGCTGTCAGGCCCCTAATCTGCCATGGGCCCCTATACCGCCTCCTCATGCTGCTGCCAGGTCCAGAGTCTGTCATGGGTCCCTGTACGGCCTCCCATTGCTGCTGTCTCCATCGCCACACTCTGCCATGTGCCACTTTCAGGTCTCCTCACACTGCTGGTGTGTTACATTTTTTGTCATAGGGTGCTGGCAGATTACGGGCCTCACATAGCTGCTGCCAGGCCCCTAATCTGCCATGGGCCCCTATACCGCCTCCTCATGCTGCTGCCAAGTCCAGAGTGTGTCATGGGTCCCTGTACGGCCTCCCATTGCTGCTGTCTCCATCGCCACACTCTGCCATGTGCCACATTCAGGTCTCTTCACACTGCTTGTGTGTTGAATTTTTTGACATAGGGTGCTGGCAGATTACGGGCCTCCCATAGCTGCTGCCAGGCCCCTAATCTGCCATGGGCCCCTATATACCGCCTCCTCATGCTGCTGCCAGGTCCACAGTCTCTCATGCCATGTGCCACTTTCAGGTCTCCTCACACACTGCTGGTGTGTTCAATTTTTTGTCATAGGGTGCTGGCAGATTACGGGCCTCCTATAGCTGCTGCCAGGCCCCTACTCTGCCATGGGCCCCTATACCGCCTCCTCGTGCTGCTGCCAGGTCCAGAGTCTCTCATGGGTCCCTGTACGGCCTCCCATTGCTGCTGTCTCCATCGCCACACTCTGCCATGTGCCACTTTCAGGTCTCCTCACACACTGCTGGTGTGTTCAATTTTTTGTCATAGGGTGCTGGCAGATTACGGGCCTCCTATAGCTGCTGCCAGGCCCCTAATCTGCCATGGGCCCCTATACCGCCTCCTCATGCTGCTGCCAGGTCCAGAGTCTCTCATGGGTCCCTGTACGGCCTCCCATTGCTGCTGTATCCATCGCCACACTCTGCCATGTGCCACTTTCAGGTCTCCTCACACACTGCTGGTGTGTTACATTTTTTGTCATAGGGTGCTGGCAGATTACGGGCCTCCCATTGCTGCTGCCAGGCCTGTAATCTGCCATGGGCCCCCGTACCGCCTGGTCACGCTGCTGCTGGGTCCACAGTGTGACATGGGTCCTTGTACCGCCTCCCATTGCTCCCACTCTGCCATGTGCCACTTTCAGGTCTCCTCACACTCCTGCTGGTTTCCATTTTGTCATAGGTTGCTGTATGGCCTCCCATTGCTGCTGCCTCCACCGCCACACTGTGGCTCCAAACACTGGTTTTGGCCCCGTGACTGGCCAAATGAGTGAAGTGTGCGGTGATTCTAAGATCGACGGCACTCATCTGCATGTCATACTGAGTGACAGTATTATTTCTCTTCCCCAGCAGACTCCAAGGGCATTTAAATTAAAGGTACAGTGTTCTGCACTAATATTAAGTCTCTCTGAAGCCTAGAAACACCCTTTTTTAAGTTAAATTCACAGCGAATTTATTCGACTCGAATCGAATATTGTCCACGAATTCGCCGAATCAGTCGAATCGAATTTTTCATTTCTTCGCTCATCTCTAATCACTATAGATAAAGGTACTTTTTTGGTTACGGCAGATGTGACATCTTTGTACACAAGTATAAAACATTCGGATGGGATGGAGGCGGTTGATTTCTTTTTAAAAAATTGTGATTTTATGCATATGTCTGATTCGCATAAGAACTATATTTTAACTCTATTAGACTTTGCGATGACGAAGAACTATTTTTGGTTTGGCCACAACTTTTATTTGCAAGAAAAGGGCGTGGCCATGGGGGCAAAGTTTGCCCCCAGCTTAGCAAATTTGTTTATGGCCAGATGGAAGGAGGATGTCATCTACGCGAGAGACTGGCCCGAGCTCTCTTTTTATCGTAGATACATTGATGACATCCTCCTCATATGGAATGGTGAGGAACAAGCCCTTTTAAATTTTTTTACCACCTTGAATTTTAATTCTTTAAACATTAAGCTCGTGTTTGAATACAGTCAAATTAGTGTTAACTTTTTAGATCTGGTATTAATAAATTATAACGGTAAAATAATGACTGAAACCTATTTCAAACCAACGGACAGAAACGGCTATATTTCAACTGACAGCTGTCACCATCCGGTTTGGTTACGTAATATACCAAAGGGTCAGTTCTCCAGGATCAAGCGGAATTGCACCAATGTGGAGACCTATTATAAACAGGCTAAGATAATTAAGGATAAATTTGTGCAAAAAGGGTATGATGGCCCCACCCTTGATCAGACCATAGATACCATAGGTAAATCAGACAGAAGTTTGTTGTTAAACAACATCCCTAAACAAAAATCAAAGCAAATATGTCCGTTTATTACAAATTATTCTTTACAACACAGAAAAATCACGAGTATTATCAATAAAAATTGGGGGATTCTGAAATCGGATCCAGTATTAAATACACTATTGCCGGAGAAACCTGAAATTATTTTCAGAAGAGTGTCACCGCTCAGAAATAAGATCGCCCCCAATATAGTGGATCCACCCAAAAATACTATTATGTTCACTAATTTAAAAGGATTTCACCCCTGCAGAAAATGTGTTATCTGTCAATGCAGTAAATATACTAATAAGAGCAATCATTTTATTTCCACAACGAGGGGTAAACAATATGACATGGATGATTTTATAACTTGTACTAGTAGATTCGTGGTATACTTGCTCCAATGTCCGTGCAACCTCCAATATGTCGGGCGTACTACCAGACGCCTCAGAGACAGACTGAAGGAGCACGTTAATAACATCAAAAAGGGATACAAAGACCACTCCTTGTCACAGCATTATAAGATCCATCACAATAGCGATCCCTCGTCACTCAAATTCATGGGCATAGGCATTGTAAATGCCCATTGGCGAGGAACAAATAGAAAACGGGCGGTATCTCAGCTCGAATCGTGGTGGATCTACGAACTTGGGTCCTTGCACCCCAAGGGATTGAATATAGATTTCGATCTAAATTGCTTTTTAGACAATAGATAACAGAAGGATGAAGTATTCCTACCCTTTTGGGTCCATACAGATATATATAGATTTTTACTTGAATTATTATGAATATTTTAGGATTAAATACCATATTATTATGAATATAACCATACACATGTTATTAGCATACAACAATCGGGCCGATTTCCTGTTATCATTATTTTAATGAAGTGTCTCTTTTCATTTCCCGTCATCTTTTTTAAGGCGTTTCTAATTGGCGTTTTTAATAATTAATTTTTAATACTCAATATGAAATATTCATTGTGATTTATGGATTTAGTATCATATTATTTTAATCATGTGTTTTTATTATGTAATCATGAGATTTTGGATTGTATTGAAGTTTTTGACCATATGTTTTCATATATATTTATATACATTAACTGCTAATTTAAATTGTACACATATATTGTATTTATGTATTTCTGTCTGACCATATATTTTAGTGCTATTTATATTTGTATACTCATAGAGAATATTTATGCTGATTTAATCCCTTACCTGATTTGATTTCAGCAAAATATAATGGAGTTTGTGTAATATTATATAGGTTTTTTTATATATATATTTATATATATATATAATTCTGAGCGACTTCCAGGTCTTCTAATTTATGATTGGTCCCTAAAGAATATCCCCTGTGCACTGAATCTGAGCCTAGGAGTGTGAGCAATCTCACTTCTCAGTTTGCACAGGGATGCTATTATAATGGCTTTTTGGCTGTATAAATCCTGAGCAGTTAATACTGCTCTTTTATCCCTTTACACTGCCAACAAAATGGCGCCGCACTGTAGGAGACTTCCTGCTGTAGATCGCATCCGCGATCCACGACAAAATGGCGGCGATCGCTCACGCATGCGCAGTAGCGCGGGACGACGACGCCGGCGTTCTGCGCATGCGCGGATAGCCGAGAAAATGGCGGCCGTATTAGACAAATTTGCCATTTACATTTATAAATAGCACTGATGAGGATGTCTTGGCTAGCCCTGGACCCTATGAATACGTGCATCGCACGAAACGCGTCAGAGGGCAGCAGCAGCAGGACACCTAACTACCTAGGAATACATATGGTCAGTAATCTTTTTGGTTAATCTTTTTATGTACCCCACACCAACCAACCCTGAATAAAAGCATCTAAAGCAGTATCACGCTATGAGGTCTCTTATTGGGCACTCTGTGTGAGTGCTATCATTCGCAGTGCCCATCTGGAGGACTCAGGACCCTGGTGGTGATACCTGGTAGGGGTTTCAGATGACTTCACTTCTGTGGAACCGGGATGGTGATCTGGGTACAATCTGATCTGGGATCTGATGATCGTTTTATGGCCTGGTGACGCAGGATTGCATATTGCGTATATTAAACGCACATCTGGTGAGTGCGTTTTTCACCTATTTGTGTGATCACACCTACCATCACACCTTGGATCAGGACGTCCACTCACCTTGATTTGGGATCTCTCTATGATCCGCACTATTACATTGAACTTTTGTATCTATTGATCACCCTTAGAGTGATATCATGCATGTTTATATATTGTGTGTATAAACTGTGCTCTAGTATTTAGCGCTGCACCATTTATTTAATATATATGTTCGATTTGGAGGTTTTACTTGGTTACCTTTTCGGTGTATCAGCTGCTCACTAACGTTTTTGTGTATACACATCGATACACTTTTTGTATTTAAGTCGCGCTCACTATCACATCTTTTATTACATGTGTTAGTTGTTGTCAGTACCCATAGTAGAGCCCAGAAACAATAATGCGCAATTTGCTTTTTTTAGACCTGCCACTGACACTGATACGAATTTAAAAATTAAAAAAAACCCTGACCAAAGGAATCAAAACCAAAAACCTGATCCTGACTTTTGACCCTGATATTGACCTTTGACCCTGACCTTGACCAAAACACTAACCCTGGCACAAACCTTGATCTAGCTATTTTTGTTTGTTTTTTTATTGGTGGTTTTGTTTTTTTCTGAGAAATATTATACCATATAAATGTGTTTTTTTACATCAAGCAGAAGTCGACCTTTTGATTCAGGAAGAATTTTTGAGATGCAACATCACATAAAGCAGGGGTGTCAAACTCCATTTCATTGCGGGCCGTATCAGCATTATGGTTGCCCTCAAAGGGCCAGTTGTATCTTCAGGACTAGATGTCCAGAGCACCTCACCCCCCATTACATCGGATGTCAAGAATCCCACACCCTCCCTCACCGTGCACACCTTTGGGGGCAGAGCTGGAAAGCAGAAAGTGCAGGGTCTGATTGAGGACCAGAGGAGTAGTGGAGTCAGTTACCAGAGTCTGCTGAATGCTGAGATCAGGGGAGGAAGAGATAAGGGGGTGTTGCAGCTGCACTGAGAGGTGCAGGATTTGGCAGAGGAGTTCCATTCTCCTCTCTGATGCCAACTGCTGAGACAAGGTGGGGGCAGAGACAAGGGGGTACCTGCAGGAGAGACGCAAGGGCCACATGAAATTACCTGGAGGGCCAGATTCGGCCCGCGGCCTTGTGTTTGACACCTGTGACATAAAGGTAAAAATACATCTATTTGAAGAAACTGATAGTGTTGCACTAAGATAAGAATGAGTTTACGCCTCCAGGAATTAGTAGTACTGTTTATGCAGGTTTTCATAAAATTGCTGAACATTGAAAAGCTTGCATGAGCGTTTGATGCACACACTATAGATGGAAATATTATTATTAAAAACAAAAAAAATTATTAGGATCTAAGGGTTAATAGGAAGAATTTATTTTCTAAATTATTTTCTCTAATGAAAGTAGTTGTAAAATCTGAAGCATTCTATGCATAAAGGTAAAAAACCTTCAGTATGCAGCTTCCCCCACTGCCCCCCCCCCAATACTTACCTGAGCCCGATCCAGCAATGTGCACGATAGCCTCCTCATTGACTCAGGGACAGCAACGGGAGCCATTGGCTCCTGCTGTTGTCAATCACAGCCAATAAGGAGGGAGCAGGAGCAGGTCCGAGCCCCATTCTGTGTGTCTTATGGACACACAAAGCATGGCTCGGGAGCAAGCACTCAAGAGTGCCTCCATGGCAAGATGCTTGCTATGGGGGCACTAATCACGGGGGAGGAACCAGAAGCACTGTCAGGCGATCCAAAAAGAGGAGGACCAGGGCTGCTCTGTGCAAAACCCTCCAACAGAGCAGGTACAGTAAATATAATATGTTTGTTATTATATACATTTTCTTTATGGAGTTAGGGAAGAGATAATTTCATGGAGCACCTAATCCAGCCCCTCTGCAGCAACAGATCAGGTATGAGTGAGTTATTGCTAGATCTGGGTTGGCAATCAATATTTTATTGTTACAGTGATGATGCAGGAAAAAATAGGGCAAAGGTGGACTGTATGTAAACACAACAGATCTCTCCTCTGTCAGCTCCTGCACACTGCTTTGTATTGCTCTGCATACCAGAGCAATACAAAGCAATGTGCTTACACGCATAGCACACAGTAAACACACAGCACATAGTAAAACAGCACACAACACACAATGAACCCTTTCATCACCTCAGCTGTTAACGCCTTTCTGCCCAGTGTCATTAGTACAGTGTCAGTGCTTTTTATTAGCACTGATCACTGTATTGGTGTCACTGGGGATGTCAGTGACAGTTAATTAGTTCCCCTCTAGTGTCAGAATGCCCGCTGCAGTCCTGCAATAAGTTGCTGATCACTGCTATTACTAGTATTAACTAGAAAAAAAAATTCCAGTATATACACCGCCATTTGTATATACTATACTATAACTTACACGTAACCCAATTAATTTACAAGTATTGGGATTTTTTTTAGCAAAGACATGTAGAAGAATACATTGTGGCCTAAATTTATTTTGTTACTGAACATGTTTGATAACAAAAAGTAAAAAATATAGTTTTTTTCTCAAAATTGTGTTGTTTTTTTTTATGTTTATAGCTCAAAACATTAAAACACTGAGGCAATCGAAATCCATCAAAAGAAAGCTCCATTTCTGGGAAAAAGAGGACATCAATTTCATTTTGGTGCAGTTTTGCATTACCGCACAATTATCAGTTAAAGTAACACAGTGCTGTGTCACAAAAAATGCAAGGGGGGGTAAATCCTTTGGAGGGCAAGTGGTTAAAAAAAACAAAAGTGCTGTCCTTAATGTGAACCTGTTCTTGCTCATGTAGAGAAAAGTAACAGGTTCACTTAACTTTTCCCCTCTCCAGCAGTTCATACTCACCTCCTGTTTGGCTGGCAGTAACAAAGAATGAGGAGGCGGAGCCGAGCGGCTGTGCGGACATCGAGCGGCCAAACAGAATGAAGGAGCAGCTGCGCTTCCTGGACTGGATTGTCGTGGGACCGGGACCGGAGCCAGGTAAGAAACAGCAGCCCCCTGCCCGCCCCTGTACTTAGTGTCTCTTCCGTTGGAAGGGGGGGGACGGCTCCGCGCCGCCCCCTGAAAAAGTGCCGCCCTGACACCGGCTCGGCGTATAAGACGACCCCCGACTTTTCAGAAGATTTTCATGGCTTAAAAAGTCATCTTGGGGGCCAGAACTGTATCTCAGGAAAGGCACACAGCCGGCCAATCACCGGTGAGGAGGCGGAGCCGAGCCGCCCCACGAAAATCAAGTGAGAGAGCGGCCGGTAAGTATGCAGCAGCACCATGCTGGAACACTATTGGCACTATTCCCCCCCCCACTGACACCGATGGGGCACTATTCCTCCCCCACTGACACCAACGATGAGGCACTATTCCTCCTCCCCACTGACACCAATGATGGGGCACTATTCCCCCCCCCCCACTGACACCAATGATGGGGCACTATTCCTCCCCCCACTGACACCAATGATGAGGCACTATTCCTCCCCCCACTGACACCAATGATGGGGCACTATTCCACCCGCCACTGACACCAATGATGGGGCACTATTCCACCCCCCACTGACACGAATGATGGAACACTATTCCTTCCCCCACTGACACCAATGATGGGGTACTATTCCTCCCACTGACACCAGTGATGGGGCACTATTCCTCCCACTGACACCAAAGATGGGGCACTATTCCCCCCACTGATACCAATGATGGGGCACTTTTCCTGCCACTGATACCAATGATGGGGCACTTTTCCTGCCACTGATACCAATGATGGGGCGCAATTCCTGCCACTGATACCAATGATGGGGCACTATTCTTCCCACTGACACCAATGATGGGGTGCTATTCCTCCCACTGACACCAATGATGGGACACTATTCCTCCCACTGACACCAATGATGGGACACTATTCCTCCCACTGACACCAATGATGGGGCACGATTCTTCCCACTGACACCAATGATGGGGCACTATTCCTCCCACTGACACCAATGATGGGGCACGATTCTTCCCACTGACACCAATGATGGGGCACTATTCCTCCCACTGACACCAATGATGGGCCACTATTCCTCCCACTGACACTAATGATGGGACACTATTCCTCACACACTGAAACTAATGATGGGGCACCATCATTGGTGTCAGTGGGAGGAATAGTGTCCCATCATTGGTGTCAGAGCGAGGAATCGTGCCCCATCATTGGTGTCAGTGGGAGGAATAGCACCCCATCATTGGAATACCATACTGAAATACTATACCATATTGAAATCAAATCTGATGTTTTTTAATTTTTATTTGGTGTGCGTTGGAAGAGGGGTAGTCTTATATGGCGAGTATAGCCCAAACCCTATATTTTAACAGGAAAAGTAGGGGGTCGTCTTATACTCCCAGTCGTCTTATACGCCGGAAAATACGGTACTTATCCATCATGCCATACCAACAAGAAGGCATGAGATTGACCCTAAATTTATTCTGCAGCAGGAAAACAACCCCAAACATACAAGAAATGTCATTAAGAACTACCTTCAGTGTAAGGAAGAACAAGGAGTCCTAGAAGTGATGGTTTGGCCCCCCAGAGCCCTGATATCAACATTGTCGAGTCTGTCTAAGATTACATGAAGGATTTTTCTCTCTTTTGTTCATTTACTTCCATTTTGTTAATTGATAAAAAAATAAACTATTAACACTGCTATTTCTGAAAGCATTCTTCATTTACAACATTTTTTCACACATAAATAAATGTAAAAAAATTCTCTGCATTTTGCCCAACCAACCCCTATGAAATGTGAACTGCTGCAACTGATTAATCTGAATACTAAATTATTATCAATCCAAATATACAGTGCGTTGTCCCTTTAAATTAAATAAATACAAGTGAATCAATACCATGTGCCCATATAAGTGTATCCACAACTGATAAATATAACTTCAGTGTAAACATAAAAAATCTAAATAATTAAATCAATACATAAATACATAAAAAAAAATCATTAAAAAATGAATATACAAAATATAAATAAATTAAAAAAAGTCCCAAAATGAATCGTGAAGAAAGTGCTCTGCGCTGAAAGACTTCCTATAAAGTGCTTCAGTGCTGAAAAGGTGCTGTTCAAGAAACAAGCAAGCCTCTTAGCAAAATGAGATGATCTCAGGCTATAGAGATCAAACAAGCAAATGTGTCATAACCCCAAGCCGGACAGAGAAGTGTGATTTGTCACTCCAGAGAACAGGTCTCCACTACTCCAGAGTCCACTGCACTGCTGCATCCGACACTTTGCATTGTGCCTGATGATGTAAGGCTTGGATGCAGCTGCTCAGCCAAGGAAACCCATTCTATGAAGCTCTCTACACACTGTTGTTGGGCTAATCTGAAAGCAACACCAAGTTTGGAGGTCTTTAGCTATTGACTCTGCAGACAGTTGGTGACTTCTGCGCACTGTGCGCTTCAGCATGTGCTGACCCTGCTCCGTCATCTTACATGGCCTACCACATGGCTGAACTGTTGTTGTTCCCAGTTGCTTCCACTTTTTTCGACACCACTAGCAGTTGACCGTGGAATATTTAGTAGCAAGGAAATGTCATGTATAAATATATACACACACACTCACCAGCCACTTTATTAGGTACACCTTGCTAGTGCCTAGTGCCAAGATAATATCCCCCACACCACCACCCACCTGAACTGTTGATACAAGGCAGGATGGCTTCATGCTTTCTTGTTGTTTACACCAAATTTTGACCCGACCATCTGAATGTCGCAGCAACCAGTCTGCCCATTCTTCTCTGATCTCAACAAGGCATTTTTGTCTACACAACTGCAGCTCACTGGATATTTTCTATTTTTCAGACCATTGTAAACCCTAGAGATGGTTGTGCATGAAAATCCCAGTAGATCAGCAGTTTTTGAAATACGCAGACCAGCCCATCTGACACCAACAACCATGCCACATTCAAAGTCACTTAAATCCCCTTTTTTCCTCATTCTGATGCTTTGTTTGGACTCCAGCAAGTTGTCTTCATCATGACTACATGCCTAAATACATTGAGTTGCTACCATGTGATTGGCTGATTAGCAATTTGTGTTATCAAGCAACTGAACAGGCCGGTGAGTGTATTTAATGTGACATGGGGGATGTTTAGCTCAGTGCTGCCTTGTTTAGTGAAGTTCATGTCAGATGGAACTGTTTTAAGGGCTGGGTAGCAGTGGCGTAGTGTGGGGGAACATCCAGGGCGATGGCCCCAGGCACAACATCTAGAGGGCCACATAAAGTCCCATGCCTGCTGTCCACTGCCACTCCGTCATTAAATTTTTACACTGACTGACAGTCTGACACTGCGCTCTAGTGCCGCTCTCCATACCCGGAGCACAGTGAATGGTGCCCTGTGACTGGCTGAATGGGTCACATGCTGGCGGCAGGGCTGGTCTGTGGGTGATAGTGGTCAGCACAACCGCTTGCACTACTGCCTGGCTGTCTAAGCCTCACCACTGGCACTCCACTCTGGATCCCCTCATTGTGGGCATGGGAGACAAAAAGAAAAGGTGAGTTTTGCCAGCCGGTGGTTGGCAGTGTGAAGGAGGGCTGAACTCTGGGAGATGGAGGCAGTGTTGTAGTGGGGGGGCAAAGGGAGAGACTGGATCTACTTTTCCTTATCGTGCCACTCTCTCCCTGCCTGTGTGCTGCATCTGTGAAGGGGATGTGGGTGCAGGAAGTTTAAACAAGCAGCCAACAACCACATTCAAACAGAAGCCACTGACTGAGGCCCTGGGGACCATACAAGAGAGCGAGCAATGCCACTGTGACTAGGCCCTACCATCCTCTATCTCTTTCTGCCACTGGAAATAGCTTTACTCCAGTCTGTTTATTTGACTCCTTCCTTCCCATCATCTACCTATAGGTGTGAAATATAACAGTATATCAGAATGACTTTTTTAACTTTATCCACTTAAAGCAGTAATAAAGGATAAGTTCACCTTTTAACAAACAATAATAAATGCACATTTTTTTGCAGGTAAAAAATGTGAATTTATTATTTTTTGTTTTTGGAGCCACTAAAGCATTGCACCAGCAATCAGCGGACCGCTGGTGCCATGCAAGTCTCCCTCTGACATGTCACTTACTGACAGGAAGGCTCAATGAACAACCATGGTGCTATGGAGCTCCGTAGTAGTCCAATGAGAACAACAAGACAACAGTTGCAAAGGCTGTTGGGACTTGTAGTTTTCCCATTCACAGGACATTGAGAATGAATGACTTAGCCGGGCCGGCAGAGCCCCGCAAGGCCACATTTTTTTTAAATTGTGACAGCTAGCGGAGAAGAGAAGATTCCCTACTAGCTGTCACAATGGGGATCAGGGGGTTGTGGGAGCTGGTCCGTTCGTTACATGTTATATGTTACACCCCGAATATATGTATAACATGTAACATGTTACAAAATGTGAACAGTTTTCTGTAACTGTTTATAAAGCATTAGCTGCTACGATTTGTTTTGTTTAGTGTACCGAAATCTGCTAGTACATCTAACACCACGCACCACCCTGCCCCTCAGACTGCTGTCCAAAGGTGTCTCTGTTGCTCCTTCATCCAGAGTGGAAGTGTTCTAATACAGGAGCTGTATTACTGGCCAGATCACCAGGTGAAAACAGAAGATAAAAATGCTAAAAAAAAGAAAACTAATACAGCCACCACATCTAAGGATTGATAAGTTGGAATATATTCCATTTTTGGTTTTGCGTTTAATATTGCTTTGTTTTTTTCCATGATATTGTTAATATTTGCAGTAGTTGTCCACTCCATTCACAGCCTGAGCCCCCATACCCCCCATGACTCCAGGTGAGGGGGTAAAAAAATATGGGGAAAGAAGTGACACCCCTTACCAGATGTCTCTTCTTTAATTCCCCCTAATTTACGTCAGGGTTATTATTGGCTGCCTGATGTGTTGTATAAAAGGGCTTCTTTACAGCCTGAGCCACTGATTGGCTGCCTGCAGTCTTTTATTATTGGTTGAATCTGAGAAGATATCTCTTTTACTACTGTAGCCAAAAAGATATCTCAGATTCAACCAATAATAAATGAAAAGGCTGTGGGGAGCCAATCTGAGGCTCACGACATGAGTGGAGGAACCCTTTGCATTTCCACGGCCACAGTTTAATACTGTACTAGTGGAAGGAACTCAGGGAGTGCTAAAGGTCCATGGGTTAGAGGCGCAAATTACTTGCCTTGCCTCGGGTGCTGACAACCTATGTTACGCCACTGCCTGGTAGCCCACTTTTACTAAAAGGAAAATGAAAAGTCCATAAAACATAAGGTTTCCCACACAAGGGTTCTTCCCCAGCAAAAGATACAATTGAAAAATGCTAGCCCACCTGGCTCTTGAGCTCTCAAGCAGCTTTAATTGCTGTACTTCTTCTCTTTATGTTGGTCACCCAGACCACAGGCTCTTCAATGAAGACAGCTTCAGTCTAACGCACACAGCTCCTCTGGCCGTAGTCATCAGGAGGTCAGGCACTGATGTCGGACAAGAAGGCCTGGCTCGCAGTCTTCACTGTAATTCATCTCAAAGGTGTTCTATCAGGTTGAGGTTAGGACTCTGTGCAGGCCAGTCAAGTTCCTCCACCCCAAACTCACTCATCCATGTCTTTATGGACCTTGCTTTGTGCACTGGTGCACAGTCATGTTGGCCATCCCCAAACTCTTCCCACAAAGTTGGGAGCTTAAAATTGTCAAAAATGTCTTGGTATGCTGACACCTTTAGAGTTCCCTTCACTGGAACTAAGGGGCAAAGCTCAACTCCTGAAAAACAACCCCATTCCATAACCCCTCCACTAAACTTTACACTTGGCACAATTCAGTCAAGCAAGTACCATTCTCCTGACAACCACTAAAGCCAGACACGTCCATCGGATTGCCAGACAGAGAAACATGATTGGTCACCCTAGAGAACAAGTCTCCACTACTCTAGAGCCCAGTGTGGCATAGTTTACACCACTGCATCTGACGCTTTGCATTGCACTTGGTGATGTAAGGCTTGGATGCAGCTGCTCGGCCATGGAAACCCATTCCATGAAGCTCTCTACGCACTCTTGTTGTGCTAATCTGAAGGCCACACCAAGTTTGGAGGTCTTTAGCTATTGGCTCTGCAGACAGTTGGAGACTTCTGCGCACTGTGTGCTTCAGCATGCGCTGACCCCGCTCTGTAATTTTACGTGGCCTACCACTTCTTGGTTTTGTTGCTGTTGTTGCCAGTTGCATCCACTTTGTTATAATCCCACTAACAGTTGACCGTGGAATATTTAGTAGCAAGGAAATGTCACGGATGGCCTTATCGCACAGGTGGCAACCTATCACGGTACCACACTTGGATTCACTGAGCTCCTGAGAGCGTCCCATTCTTTCACAAATGTTTGTAGAAGCAGTCTGCATGCCTAGATGCTTGATTATATACACCTGTGGCCATGGAGGTGATTGGAACACCTGAATGCAATGATTTGGAGGGGTGTCCCAATACTTGTGGCAATATAGTGTATGTACTGTATACACACACACATATTATTATACAGTACAGTATTTATAAAGCGCCAACAGTTCACTCAGCGCTGTACTTTACAAAGGGGGACAGAACACGTGACAGTACAGTAACAATACAATGCGATACACGAGGGGTTCGAGGGCCCTGCTCTTTCGAGCTTACTATATATATACAGTCAGGTCCATAAATATTGGGACATCGACACAATTCTAACATTTTTGGCTCTATACACCACCACAATGGATTTGAAATGAAACGAACAAGACGTGCTTTAACTGCAGACTGTCAGCTTTAATTTGAGGGTATTTACATCCAAATCAGGTGAACGGTGTAGGAATTACAACAGTTTGCATATGTGCCTCCCACTTCTTAAGGGACCAAAAGTAATGGGACAGAATAATAATCATAAATCAAACTTTCACTTTTTAATACTTGGTTGCAAATCCTTTGCAGTCAATTACAGCCTGAAGTCTGGAACTAGAGATGAGCGAAGTATTCAAAAATTCGATTCGACTGATTCGGCGAATTCGTGGAAAAATTTCGATTCGAGTCGAATATATTCGCTGTGAATTTAACTTAAAAAAGGGTGTTTCTAGGCTTCAGAGAGACTTAATATTAGTGCAGAACACTGTACCTTTAATTTAAATGCCCTTGGAGTCTGCTGGGGAAGAGAAATAATACTGTCAGTCAGTATGACATGCAGATGAGTGCCGTCGATCTTAGAATCACCGCACACTTCACTCATTTGGGCAGTCACGGGGCCAAAACCAGAGTGTGGAGCCACAGTGTGGCGGTGGAGGCAGCAGCAATGGGAGGCCATACAGCACCCTATGACAAAAATGGAAACCACCAGCAGTGTGAGGAGACCTGAAAGTGGCACATGGCAGAGTGTGGCGATAGAGACAGCAGCAATGGGAGGCCGTACAGGGACCCATGACACACTCTGGACCTGGCAGCAGCATGAGGAGGCGGTACAGGGGCCCATGACAGATTACGGGCCTGGCAGCAGCATGAGGAGACGGTACGGGGGCCCATGGCAGATTACGGGCCTGGCAGCAGCAATGGGAGGCCGTACAGGGACCCATGACACACTCTGGACCTGGCAGCAGCATGGGGAGGCGGTACAGGGGCCCATGACAGATTACGGGCCTGGCAGCAGCATGAGGAGTCGGTACGGGGGCCCATGACACACTCTGGACCTGGCAGCAGCATGAGGAGGCGGTACAGGGGCGCATGACAGATTACGAGCCTGGCAGCAGCAACTTGGACAGGAGGACATTCAGCTTCTGCACCGTCGGGTGCGTGCTCGCAAACTGTTGTCTCTTGGAAACGGATTCCAAGAAAGACTGCTGACGGAATCCGTGAAGAGGAGTAGCAGGAGAAGGAGCATCTGAACGAGCGGAATATGCCAACAAGCGACAACAGGGGCCGATGACAGATTACGGGCCTGGCAGCAGCATGAGGAGTCGGTACGGGGGCCCATGGCAGATTAGGGGCCTGGCAGCAGCTATGGGAGGCCCGTAATCTGCCAGCACCCTATGACAAAAAATGGAACCCACCAGCAGTGTGAGGAGACCTGAAAGTGGCACATGGCAGAGTGTGGCGATGGAGACAGCAGCAATGGGAGGCCGTACAGGGACCCATGAGAGACTCTGGACCTGGCAGCAGCATGAGGAGGCGGTATAGGGGCCCATGGCAGATTAGGGGCCTGGCAGCAGCTATGGGAGGCCCGTAATCTGCCAGCACCCTATGACAAAAAATGGAACACACCAGCAGTGTGAGGAGACCTGAAAGTGGCACATGGCAGAGTGTGGCGATGGAGACAACAGCAATGGGAGGCCGTACAGGGACCCATGAGAGACTCTGGACCTGGCAGCAGCATGAGGAGGCGGTATAGGGGCCCATGGCAGATTAGGGGCCTGGCAGCAGCTATGGGAGGCCCGTAATCTGCCAGCACCATATGACAAAAAATGGAACACACCAGCAGTGTGAGGAGACCTGAAAGTGGCACATGGCAGAGTGTGGCGATGGAGACAGAAGCAATGGGAGGCCGTACAGGGACCCATGAGAGACTCTGGACTTGGCAGCAGCATGAGGAGGCGGTATAGGGGCCCATGGCAGATTAGGGGCCTGGCAGCAGCTATGGGAGGCCCGTAATCTGCCAGCACCCTATGACAAAAAATGGAACACACCAGCAGTGTGAGGAGACCTGAAAGTGGCACATGTTTGGGGCATGATTCATGGCGGATTTAGTCAGTTGTGTCAGGAACTGGTGGTTTGAAATCCAGACTAATCCACGCCTGATTCATTTTCACAAACGTGAGTCTCTCCACACTTTGGGTGGACAGTCGTGTCCTCCGCGGAGTTGCAATACCTCCTGCCGCACTAAACACGCGCTCCGATGCCACGCTACTGGCCGGGCATGACAGCCTTTCAAGGGCAAATTCAGCTAGTTGGGGCCAAAGGTCAAGTTTCGTTGCCCAGTAGTCAAGGGGATTGTCTACCTCGGTTGGCAGGGTGCTGTCCAAGTAGGCCTAAGCCTGTTGTTTGAGGTCCTGCTCCAGGTCCACCTGATGCTGCTGCTGCTGCGGCTGGTTAGTAGTTTCCTCACTGCGCTGGTGAAGAAAGCTACTCATCATCGACTGCAGACTGAGGCAGCCGCTGCTGGTGGAGCTGCCACTGCTCCTACCACCCCACCCCTCCCCTGCTGCCATGGCAGCGGAACGCGAGCGCACAGGGCCCACAGTGTCTGAGGATGGACGTTGGCGCAGAAAGGCAGAGACCAGCTGACTACATAGGTGGTTTTTATAGTACGTTATTTTGGCCTCCCTCTCAGCAGGTGTGAAAAAGGCCACCATTTTTGAACGGTAGCGAGGGTCCAACAAGGTGGACAGCCAAAAGTCATCCCTCTGTCTGATGGTTATTATTCGGCTGTCGCTACGCAAGCAAGCGAGCATGCTATGGGCCATTTGTGCCAAGGAATGCGAGGGACTCCCTGCCTCCATCTCCACAGCATACTGCCACGGTGCGTCTGGGTCCTCTGTCTCCTCTTCCTCCTCCTCTACCAGATGCTCCTGCTCCTCCACTCCTGTCCGCTGAGTGGAAAAACCACCCATTTCACTCAATAATTCCTGAGCACCAATGTCCTCCTCTACCTCCTCCTCTTCTTCCTGTCCTGCCCCCACAGGGGTCATGTGGCGTTGAGATCTGTGCGCCACGTCTACCGCCTCTGACCAGCCATTGTTAACAGCATTTGTTCCAGGACGTGCAACAGAGGAATGACGTCGTTCATCCCATAGTCCTGCCGACTCACGAATAGCGTGGCCTCCTCAAAGGGCCTGAGCAAGCGCAGGTGTCATGCATGAGCTGCCAATGGCTGACATCTAAGTTACACAGGGAGTACCTTTATCCGCTTTTGACATCAGGAAATCTGTGATGGCCTTTTGCTGTTCGTAAAGGCGGTCTAACATATGTAGGGTTGAATTCCACCTTGTTGCAACGTCACAGCATGAGGAGTCGGTATAGGGGCCCATGGCAGATTAGGGGCCTGGCAGCAGCTATGGGAGGCCCGTAATCTGCCAGCACCCTATGTCAAAAAATTCAACACACCAGCAGTGTGAGGAGACCTGAAAGTGGCACATGGCAGAGTGTGGCGATGGAGACAGCAGCAATGGGAGGCCGTACAGGGACCCATGAGAGACTCTGGACTTGGCAGCAGCATGAGGAGGCGGTATATAGGGGCCTATGGCAGATTAGGGGCCTGGCAGCAGCTATGGGAGGCCCGTAATCTGCCAGCACCATATGACAAAAAATGGAACACACCAGCAGTGTGAGGAGACCTGAAAGTGGCACATGGCAGAGTGTGGCGATGGAGACAGAAGCAATGGGAGGCCGTACAGGGACCCATGAGAGACTCTGGACTTGGCAGCAGCATGAGGAGGCGGTATAGGGGCCCATGGCAGATTAGGGGCCTGGCAGCAGCTATGGGAGGCCCGTAATCTGCCAGCACCCTATGACAAAAAATGGAACACACCAGCAGTGTGAGGAGACCTGAAAGTGGCACATGTTTGGGGCATGATTCATGGCGGATTTAGTCAGTTGTGTCAGGAACTGGTGGTTTGAAATCCAGACTAATCCACGCCTGATTCATTTTCACAAACGTGAGTCTCTCCACACTTTGGGTGGACAGTCGTGTCCTCCGCGGAGTTGCAATACCTCCTGCCGCACTAAACACGCGCTCCGATGCCACGCTACTGGCCGGGCATGACAGCCTTTCAAGGGCAAATTCAGCTAGTTGGGGCCAAAGGTCAAGTTTCGTTGCCCAGTAGTCAAGGGGATTGTCTACCTCGGTTGGCAGGGTGCTGTCCAAGTAGGCCTAAGCCTGTTGTTTGAGGTCCTGCTCCAGGTCCACCTGATGCTGCTGCTGCTGCTGCGGCTGGTTAGTAGTTTCCTCACTGCGCTGGTGAAGAAAGCTACTCATCATCGACTGCAGACTGAGGCAGCCGCTGCTGGTGGAGCTGCCACTGCTCCTACCACCCCACCCCTCCCCTGCTGCCATGGCAGCGGAACGCGAGCGCACAGGGCCCACAGTGTCTGAGGATGGACGTTGGCGCAGAAAGGCAGAGACCAGCTGACTACATAGGTGGTTTTTATAGTACGTTATTTTGGCCTCCCTCTCAGCAGGTGTGAAAAAGGCCACCATTTTTGAACGGTAGCGAGGGTCCAACAAGGTGGACAGCCAAAAGTCATCCCTCTGTCTGATGGTTATTATTCGGCTGTCGCTACGCAAGCAAGCGAGCATGCTATGGGCCATTTGTGCCAAGGAATGCGAGGGACTCCCTGCCTCCATCTCCACAGCATACTGCCACGGTGCGTCTGGGTCCTCTGTCTCCTCTTCCTCCTCCTCTACCAGATGCTCCTGCTCCTCCACTCCTGTCCGCTGAGTGGAAAAACCACCCATTTCACTCAATAATTCCTGAGCACCAATGTCCTCCTCTACCTCCTCCTCTTCTTCCTGTCCTGCCCCCACAGGGGTCATGTGGCGTTGAGATCTGTGCGCCACGTCTACCGCCTCTGACCAGCCATTGTTAACAGCATTTGTTCCAGGACGTGCAACAGAGGAATGACGTCGTTCATCCCATAGTCCTGCCGACTCACGAATAGCGTGGCCTCCTCAAAGGGCCTGAGCAAGCGCAGGTGTCATGCATGAGCTGCCAATGGCTGACATCTAAGTTACACAGGGAGTACCTTTATCCGCTTTTGACATCAGGAAATCTGTGATGGCCTTTTGCTGTTCGTAAAGGCGGTCTAACATATGTAGGGTTGAATTCCACCTTGTTGCAACGTCACAGCATGAGGAGTCGGTATAGGGGCCCATGGCAGATTAGGGGCCTGGCAGCAGCTATGGGAGGCCCGTAATCTGCCAGCACCCTATGTCAAAAAATTCAACACACCAGCAGTGTGAGGAGACCTGAAAGTGGCACATGGCAGAGTGTGGCGATGGAGACAGCAGCAATGGGAGGCCGTACAGGGACCCATGACAGACTCTGGACTTGGCAGCAGCATGAGGAGGCGGTATATAGGGGCCTATGGCAGATTAGGGGCCTGGCAGCAGCTATGGGAGGCCCGTAATCTGCCAGCACCCTATGTCAAAAAATTCAACACACCAGCAGTGTGTGAGGAGACCTAAAAGTGGCACATGGCAGAGTGTGGCGATGGAGACAGCAGCAATGGGAGGCCGTACAGGGACCCATGACAGACTCTGGACTTGGCAGCAGCATGAGGAGGCGGTATATAGGGGCCTATGGCAGATTAGGGGCCTGGCAGCAGCTATAGGAGGCCCGTAATCTGCCAGCACCCTATGTCAAAAGATTCAACACACCAGCAGTGTGAGGAGACCTGAAAGTGGCACATGGCAGAGTGTGGCGATGGAGACAGCAGCAATGGGAGGCCGTACAGGGACCCAAGACAGACTCTGGACTTGGCAGCAGCATGAGGAGGCGGTATATAGGGGCCTATGGCAGATTAGGGGCCTGGCAGCAGCTATAGGAGGCCCGTAATCTGCCAGCACCCTATGTCAAAAAATTCAACACACCAGCAGTGTGAGGAGACCTGAAAGTGGCACATGGCAGAGTGTGGCGATGGAGACAGCAGCAATGGGAGGCCGTACAGGGACCCATGACAGACTCTGGACTTGGCAGCAGCATGAGGAGGCGGTATATAGGGGCCTATGGCAGATTAGGGGCCTGGCAGCAGCTATAGGAGGCCCGTAATCTGCCAGCACCCTATGTCAAAAAATTCAACACACCAGCAGTGTGAGGAGACCTGAAAGTGGCACATGGCAGAGTGTGGCGATGGAGACAGCAGCAATGGGAGGCCGTACAGGGACCCATGACAGACTCTGGACTTGGCAGCAGCATGAGGAGGCGGTATATAGGGGCCTATGGCAGATTAGGGGCCTGGCAGCAGCTATAGGAGGCCCGTAATCTGCCAGCACCCTATGTCAAAAAATTCAACACACCAGCAGTGTGAGGAGACCTGAAAGTGGCACATGGCAGAGTGTGGCGATGGAGACAGCAGCAATGGGAGGCCATACAGGGACCCATGACAGACTCTGGACTTGGCAGCAGCATGAGGAGGCGGTATATAGAGGCCTATGGCAGATTAGGGGCCTGGCAGCAGCTATAGGAGGCCCGTAATCTGCCAGCACCCTATGTCAAAAAATTGAACACACCAGCAGTGTGTGAGGAGACCTGAAAGTGGCACATGGCAGAGTGTGGCGATGGAGACAGCAGCAATGGGAGGCCGTACAGGGACCCATGACAGACTCTGGACTTTGCAGCAGCATGAGGAGGCGGTATATAGGGGCCTATGGCAGATTAGGGGCCTGGCAGCAGCTATGGGAGGCCGGTAATCTGCCAGCACCCTATGTCAAAAAATTCAACACACCAGCAGTGTGAGGAGACCTGAAAGTGGCACATGGCAGAGTGTGGCGATGGAGACAGCAGCAATGGGAGGCCGTACAGGGACCCATGACAGACTCTGGACTTGGCAGCAGCATGAGGAGGCGGTATATAGGGGACTATGGCAGATTAGGGGCCTGGCAGAAGCTATAGGAGGCCCGTAATCTGCCAGCACCCTATGTCAAAAAATTCAACACACCAGCAGTGTGAGGAGACCTGAAAGTGGCACATGGCAGAGTGTGGCGATGGAGACAGCAGCAATGGGAGGCCGTACAGGGACCCATGACAGACTCTGGACTTGGCAGCAGCATGAGGAGGCGGTATATAGAGGCCTATGGCAGATTAGGGGCCTGGCAGCAGCTATAGGAGGCCCGTAATCTGCCAGCACCCTATGTCAAAAAATTGAACACACCAGCAGTGTGTGAGGAGACCTGAAAGTGGCACATGGCAGAGTGTGGCGATGGAGACAGCAGCAATGGTAGGCCGTACAGGGACCCATGACAGACTCTGGACTTGGCAGCAGCATGAGGAGGCGGTATATAGGGGCCTATGGCAGATTAGGGGCCTGGCAGCAGCTATAGGAGGCCCGTAATCTGCCAGCACCCTATGTCAAAAAATTCAACACACCAGCAGTGTGAGGAGACCTGAAAGTGGCACATGGCAGAGTGTGGCGATGGAGACAGCAGCAATGGGAGGCCGTACAGGGACCCATGACAGACTCTGGACTTGGCAGCAGCATGAGGAGGCGGTATATAGGGGCCTATGGCAGATTAGGGGCCTGGCAGCAGCTATAGGAGGCCCGTAATCTGCCAGCACCCTATGTCAAAAAATTCAACACACCAGCAGTGTGAGGAGACCTGAAAGTGGCACATGGCAGAGTGTGGCGATGGAGACAGCAGCAATGGGAGGCCGTACAGGGACCCATGACAGACTCTGGACTTGGCAGCAGCATGAGGAGGCGGTATATAGGGGCCTATGGCAGATTAGGGGCCTGGCAGCAGCTATAGGAGGCCCGTAATCTGCCAGCACCCTATGTCAAAAGATTCAACACACCAGCAGTGTGAGGAGACCTGAAAGTGGCACATGGCAGAGTGTGGCGATGGAGACAGCAGCAATGGGAGGCCGTACAGGGACCCATGACAGACTCTGGACTTGGCAGCAGCATGAGGAGGCGGTATATAGGGGCCTATGGCAGATTAGGGGCCTGGCAGCAGCTATAGGAGGCCCGTAATCTGCCAGCACCCTATGTCAAAAAATTCAACACACCAGCAGTGTGAGGAGACCTGAAAGTGGCACATGGCAGAGTGTGGCGATGGAGACAGCAGCAATGGGAGGCCGTACAGGGACCCATGACAGACTCTGGACTTGGCAGCAGCATGAGGAGGCGGTATATAGGGGCCTATGGCAGATTAGGGGCCTGGCAGCAGCTATAGGAGGCCCGTAATCTGCCAGCACCCTATGTCAAAAAATTCAACACACCAGCAGTGTGAGGAGACCTGAAAGTGGCACATGGCAGAGTGTGGCGATGGAGACAGCAGCAATGGGAGGCCGTACAGGGACCCATGACAGACTCTGGACTTGGCAGCAGCATGAGGAGGCGGTATATAGAGGCCTATGGCAGATTAGGGGCCTGGCAGCAGCTATAGGAGGCCCGTAATCTGCCAGCACCCTATGTCAAAATATTGAACACACCAGCAGTGTGTGAGGAGACCTGAAAGTGGCACATGGCAGAGTGTGGCGATGGAGACAGCAGCAATGGGAGGCCGTACAGGGACCCATGACAGACTCTGGACTTGGCAGCAGCATGAGGAGGCGGTATATAGGGGCCTATGGCAGATTAGGAGCCTGGCAGCAGCTATGGGAGGCCCGTAATCTGCCAGCACCCTATGTCAAAAAATTCAACACACCAGCAGTGTGAGGAGACCTGAAAGTGGCACATGGCAGAGTGTGGCGATGGAGACAGCAGCAATGGGAGGCCGTACAGGGACCCATGACAGACTCTGGACTTGGCAGCAGCATGAGGAGGCGGTATATAGGGGCCTATGGCAGATTAGGGGCCTGGCAGCAGCTATAGGAGGCCCGTAATCTGCCAGCACCCTATGTCAAAAAATTCAACACACCAGCAGTGTGAGGAGACCTGAAAGTGGCACATGGCAGAGTGTGGCGATGGAGACAGCAGCAATGGGAGGCCGTACAGGGACCCATGACAGACTCTGGACTTGGCAGCAGCATGAGGAGGCGGTATATAGGGGCCTATGGCAGATTAGGGGCCTGGCAGCAGCTATAGGAGGCCCGTAATCTGCCAGCACCCTATGTCAAAAAATTCAACACACCAGCAGTGTGAGGAGACCTGAAAGTGGCACATGGCAGAGTGTGGCGATGGAGACAGCAGCAATGGGAGGCCGTACAGGGACCCATGACAGACTCTGGACTTGGCAGCAGCATGAGGAGGCGGTATATAGAGGCCTATGGCAGATTAGGGGCCTGGCAGCAGCTATAGGAGGCCCGTAATCTGCCAGCACCCTATGTCAAAAATTTGAACACACCAGCAGTGTGTGAGGAGACCTGAAAGTGGCACATGGCAGAGTGTGGCGATGGAGACAGCAGCAATGGTAGGCCGTACAGGGACCCATGACAGACTCTGGACTTGGCAGCAGCATGAGGAGGCGGTATATAGTGGCCTATGGCAGATTAGGGGCCTGGCAGCAGCTATAGGAGGCCCGTAATCTGCCAGCACCCTATGTCAAAAAATTCAACACACCAGCAGTGTGAGGAGACCTGAAAGTGGCACATGGCAGAGTGTGGCGATGGAGACAGCAGCAATGGGAGGCCGTACAGGGACCCATGACAGACTCTGGACTTGGCAGCAGCATGAGGAGGCGGTATATAGGGGCCTATGGCAGATTAGGGGCCTGGCAGCAGCTATAGGAGGCCCGTAATCTGCCAGCACCCTATGTCAAAAAATTCAACACACCAGCAGTGTGAGGAGACCTGAAAGTGGCACATGGCAGAGTGTGGCGATGGAGACAGCAGCAAAGGGAGGCCGTACAGGGACCCATGACAGACTCTGGACTTGGCAGCAGCATGAGGAGGCGGTATATATAGGCCTATGGCAGATTAGGGGCCTGGCAGCAGCTATAGGAGGCCCGTAATCTGCCAGCACCCTATGTCAAAAATTTGAACACACCAGCAGTGTGTGAGGAGACCTGAAAGTGGCACATGGCAGAGTGTGGCGATGGAGACAGCAGCAATGGGAGGCCGTACAGGGACCCATGACAGACTCTGGACTTGGCAGCAGCATGAGGAGGCGGTATATAGGGGCCTATGGCAGATTAGGGGCCTGGCAGCAGCTATAGGAGGCCCGTAATCTGCCAGCACCCTATGTCAAAAAATTCAACACACCAGCAGTGTGAGGAGACCTGAAAGTGGCACATGGCAGAGTGTGGCGATGGAGACAGCAGCAATGGGAGGCCGTACAGGGACCCATGACAGACTCTGGACTTGGCAGCAGCATGAGGAGGCGGTATATAGGGGCCTATGGCAGATTAGGGGCCTGGCAGCAGCTATGGGAGGCCCGTAATCTGCCAGCACCCTATGTCAAAAAATTCAACACACCAGCAGTGTGAGGAGACCTGAAAGTGGCACATGGCAGAGTGTGGCGATGGAGACAGCAGCAATGGGAGGCCGTACAGGGACCCATGACAGACTCTGGACTTGGCAGCAGCATGAGGAGGCGGTATATAGAGGCCTATGGCAGATTAGGGGCCTGGCAGCAGCTATAGGAGGCCCGTAATCTGCCAGCACCCTATGTCAAAAAATTGAACACACCAGCAGTGTGTGAGGAGACCTGAAAGTGGCACATGGCAGAGTGTGGCGATGGAGACAGCAGCAATGGGAGGCCATACAGGGACCCATGACAGACTCTGGACTTGGCAGCAGCATGAGGAGGCGGTATATAGGGGCCTATGGCAGATTAGGGGCCTGGCAGCAGCTATAGGAGGCCCGTAATCTGCCAGCACCCTATGTCAAAAAATTCAACACACCAGCAGTGTGAGGAGACCTGAAAGTGGCACATGGCAGAGTGTGGCGATGGAGACAGCAGCAATGGGAGGCCGTACAGGGACCCATGACAGACTCTGGACTTGGCAGCAGCATGAGGAGGCGGTATATAGGGGCCCATGACAGATTAGGGGCCTGGAAGCAGCTATGGGAGGCCCGTAATCTGCCAGCACCCTAGGACAAAAAATGGAACCCACCAGCAGTGTGAGGAGACCTGAAAGTGGCACATGGCAGAGTGTGGCGATGGAGACAGCAGCAATGGGAGGCCGTACAGGGACCCATGACAGACTCTGGACTTGGCAGCAGCATGAGGAGGCGGTATATAGGGGCCCATGGCAGATTAGGGGCCTGGCAGCAACTATGGGAGGCCCGTAATCTGCCAGCACCCTATGACAAAAAATGGAACACACCAGCAGTGTGTGAGGAGACCTGAAAGTGGCACATGTTTGAGGCATGATTTATGGCGGATTTAGTCAGTTGTGTCAGGAACTGGTGGTTTGAAATCCAGACTAATCCACGCCTGATTCATTTTCACAAACGTGAGTCTCTCCACACTTTGGGTGGACAGTCGTGTCCTCCGCGGAGTTACAATACCTCCTGCCGCACTAAACACGATGCCACGCTACTGGCCGGACATGACAGCCTTTCAAGGGCAAATTCAGCTAGTTGGGGCCAAAGGTCAAGTTTCGTTGCCCAGTAGTCAAGGGGATTGTCTACCTCGGTTGGCAGGGTGCTGTCCAAGTAGGCCCAAGCATGTTGTTTGAGGTCCTGCTCCAGGTCCACCTGATGCTGCTGCTGCTGCTGCGGCTGGTTAGTAGTTTCCTCACTGCGCTGGTGAAGAAAGCTACTCATCATCGACTGCAGACTGAGGCAGCCGCTGCTGGTGGAGCTGCCACTGCTCCTACCACCCCACCCCTCCTTTGCTGCCATGGCAGCGGAACGCGAGCGCACAGGGCCCACAGTGTCTGAGGATGGACGTTGGCGCACAAAGGCAGAGACCAACTGACTACATAGGTGGTTTTTATAGTACGTTATTTTGGCCTCCCTCTCAGCAGGTGTGAAAAAGGCCACCATTTTTGAACGGTAGCGAGGGTCCAACAAGGTGGACAGCCAAAAGTCATCCCTCTGTCTGATGGTTATTATTCGGCTGTCGCTACGCAAGCAAGCGAGCATGCTATGGGCCATTTGTGCCAAGGAATGCGAGGGACTCCCTGCCTCCATCTCCACAGCATACTGCCACGGTGCGTCTGGGTCCTCTGTCTCACGCATGAGCTGCCAATGGCTGACATCAAAGTTACACAGGGGAGTACCTTTATCCGCTTGTAACATCAGGAAATCGGTGATGGCCTTTCGCTGTTCGTAAAGGCGGTCTAACATGTGTAGGGTTGAATTCCACCTTGTTGCAACGTCGCAGATCAGGCGATGCTGATGCAATTCCGTTCTGCCGCTGCAGCTCAATTAGGGTGTGCTTTGCGGTGTAGGAATGGCTGAAATGCATGCAAAGTTTACGTGACATTTTAAGGATGTCTTGCAGTGGGATGGTGGATTTTAGGAACCGCTTGACAACCAGATTGAACACGTGAGCCATGCATGGCGCATGGCACAACCTTCCTTAACGCAGAGCAGACAACATGTTCTTTACGTTGTCGGTCAACATGGTTCCGATTTTGAGTTTGCGCGGAGACAGCCATCTGTCGATTTCTCTGTTCATTACACTGAGAAGTTCCTCCCCTGTGTGACTACGTTCGCCAAGGCATACCAGGTGCAGCACAGCGTGACACCGTTGCGCCCTGCACATGTGATATGCCGGTCGGGTAATGGGACTTGGCACGGGGGTGGCGGCTGAGGACACGGCGGAAGAAGAGGTGGTAGAGGCGGACATCTTTGCCGGACCAAGGACGTGCAAACGTGGAGGCAAAAGCGGCGTGACCTGTCCAAGTTGCTGGTGCGGCTGTGACGGCACCACGTTCACCCAGTGGGCCGTAAATGACATGTACTGTCCCTGACCGTAGTTACAGCTCCACACGTCGGCGCTGCCGTGCACTTTGGCAGAGACCGACATGCTCAAAGACTGGCCCACCATCTCTTCTACATGTGAATGCAGGGCTGGCACTGCCTTTTTGGCGAAAAAATGACGGCTTGGCACTCTCCACCGCGGCGCGGCACAAGCCATCATTTCTCGGAAAGGTGCTGAGTCCACCACTTGGAAAGGGAGGGACTGCAGCACCAGCAACTTGGACAGGAGGACGTTCAGCTTTTGCACCGTCGGGTGCGTGCTCGCAAACTGTTGTCTCTTGGAAACGGATTCCAAGAAAGACTGCTGACGGAATCCGTGAAGAGGAGTAGCAGGAGAAGGAGCATCTGAACGAGCGGAAGATGCCAACGAGCGACAACTCCCCTCAGCAGAGGTGTTGGAGCCTTGACTGGCTGATGGAGGGCGATTGACGTCAGGTGACGGAGCAAGTAACGGAGCGGGTGATGGAGCGGGGGCTGGGGCGGGCAGAACCGCCGTATCTTTATCACGGTTTTCCCAGGCCACCAAATGGCGACGCTGCATATGCTGCCGCAACGCTGTAGTCCCAACATGGGCCCCCTGGCCACGCTTGACTTTCTGGCCACATAGTCGACATACGGCTACGTTTACTTCCTCGGGCGGCTTGACAAAAAATTGCCACACCGCCGAGTAGGAAACTTTGCCCCCGATACTCCTCACTGGCTGACTGCTGCTTCCTCCGTGCACACCGGCACCACTACTGGCCGTGGTGGTAGGCTGCAGTGGAGCTGGTGCTCTACTCCGTGGCCGTTTGGCTCCACTGACACTGCTGCGACCCTGCTGCTGTCTCCTGGGCAACCCACCGACTGTTTTGCTCGCTGCCAAGCTGCCACCCTCTTCTCCTGATGATGCGGAAGAAATTGCCTGATGACGACGAGGCTGCCAAGTGCGATCAACCTCCTCATCATCAAGTAGGGTCTCCGCCTCACTACCAGGTCTGTCTCCTGACCAGGTCTGGGTCAGGAGACAGACCTGTCTCTAGACCGGCTACCGAGCCACTCTCCTCGCCACTACTTCTTCGCCTGGCTGCTGAAAAGGCGGATATCTCCCCCCGTTCCTGACCGCCCTCTGTTAGCTCTTCCTCACTGTACAGTGGGGCTGAGCCCACAGCATGCGATACTTCGCTTGGTGAGGGAACACCAAAGGACAGGGGCAGGTAGAGGACACGTGATTTCAGTGGGCTTGGTCCCGGGCCATGCCAACTAACGGTTGTGTCTGACGTACCCACCGACCGTTGGCTGTAGGTGTCAGAGGTGACCTGGGAAGAGGAAGACGACCGAGCCAACCAATCGACGACGACAGGGTTGTCGGTGGAGACACGACCGCTGGATGACACCGGGAGCACTGGCCTCTGGCTGCGAATAGTGCTGCCTCGACCCCTTCCTCTGCTGCCACGTCTGCTCGCTCCTAAAACATTGCCTCCTCTGCCACTCCTCTGCATGTTGTCTGACATACTCTTTAATTCAACGATTCTGTGTCCCTGAGTAACAATTCTGTGTCCCTGAGTAACAATTCTGTGTCTGTCCCTGAGTAACAATTCTGTGGCCCTAAGTAACGGTTCTGTGGCCCTCAGTAACAATTCTGTGTCCCTCAGTAACAATTCTGTGTCTGTCCGAGTAACAATTCTGTGGCCCTAAGTAACAGTTCTGTGGCCCTCAGTAACAATTCTGTGTCCCTGAGTAACCTTTCTGTGGCCCTAAGTAACAGTTCTGTGGCCCTCAGTAACAATTCTGTGTCCCTGAGTAACAATTCTGTGGCCCTAAGTAACAGTTCTGTGGCCCTCAGTAACAATTCTGTGTCCCTGAGTAACAATTCTGTGGCCCTAAGTAACAGTTCTGTGGCCCTCAGTAACAATTCTGTGTCCCTGAGTAACAATTCTGTGGCCCTAAGTAACGGTTCTGTGGCCCTCAGTAACAATTCTGTGTCCCTGAGTAACAATTCTGTGTCTGTCCGAGTAACAATTCTGTGGCACTAAGTAACAGTTCTGTGGCCCTGAGTAACAATTCTGTGTCCCTAAGTAACAAATCTGTGGCCCTAAGTAACGGTTCTGTGGCCCTCAGTAACAATTCTGTGTCCCTAAGTAACAATTCTGTGGCCCTAAATAACGGTTCTGTGGCCCTCAGTAACAATTCTGTGTCCCTAAGTAACAATTCTGTGGCCCTAAGTAACGGTTCTGTGGCCCTCAGTAACAATTCTGTGTCCCTCAGTAACAATTCTGTGTTCCTCAGTAACAATTCTGTGTCTGTCCCTGATTAACGTTTACGTGGCCCTAAGTAACGGTTCTGTGGCCCTCAGTAACAATTTTGTGTCCCTGATTAACGTTTCTGTGGCCCTAAGTAACGGTTCTGTGGCCCTCAGTAACAATTCTGTGTCCCTCAAGAAACAATTCTGTGTCTGTCCGTGAGTAACAATTCTGTGGCCCTAAGTAACGGTTCTGTGGCCCTCAGTAACAATTCTGTGTCCCTGATTAACGTTTCTGTGGCCCTAAGTAATGGTTCTGTGGCCCTCAGTAACAATTCTGTGTCCCTCAGTAACAATTCTGTGTCTGTCCCTGAGTAACAATTCTGTGGCCCTAAGTAACGGTTCTGTGGCCCTCAGTAACAATTCTGTGTCCCTGAGTAACAATTCTGTGGCCCTAAGTAACGGTTCTGTGGCCCTCAGTAACAATTCTGTGTCCCTGAGTAACAATTCTGTGGCCCTAAGTAACGGTTGTGGCCCTCAGTAACAATTCTGTGTCCCTCAGTAACAATTCTGTGTCTGTCCCTGAGTAACAATTATGTGGCCCTAAGTAACGGTTATGTGGCCCTCAGTAACAATTCTGTGTCCCTGAGTAACATTTCTGTGGCCCTAAGTAACGGTTCTGTGGCCCTCAGTAACAATTCTGTGTCCCTGAGTAACAATTCTGTGTCTGTCCCTGAATAACAATTTTGTGGCCCTAAGTAACGGTTCTGTGGCCCTAAGTAACGGTTGTGGCCCTCAGTAACAATTCTGTGTCCCTCAGTAACAATTCTGTGTCTGTCCCTGAGTAACAATTATGTGGCCCTAAGTAACGGTTATGTGGCCCTCAGTAACAATTCTGTGTCCCTGAGTAACGTTTCTGTGGCCCTAAGTAACAATTCTGTGGCCCTCAGTAACAATTCTGTGTCTGTCCCTGAGTAACAATTCTGTGGCCCTAACTAACGTTTCTGTGGCCCTAAGTAACAGTTCTGTGGCCCTCAGTAACAATTCTGTGTCCCTGAGTAACGTTTCTGTGGCCCTAAGTAACAATTCTCTGGCACTCAGTAACAATTCTGTCTGTCCCTGAGTATCAATTCTGTGGCCCTAAGTAACAATTCTGTGGCCCTCAGTAACAATTCTGTGTCCCTGATTAACGTTTCTGTGGCCCTCAGTAACAATTCTGTGTCCCTCAGTAACAATTCTGTGTCTGTCCGTGAGTAACAATTCTGTGGCCCTAAGTAACGGTTCTGTGGCCCTCAGTAACAATTCTGTGGCCCTAAGTAACGGTTCTGTGGCCCTCAGTAACAATTCTGTGTCCCTGAGTAACAATTCTGTGGCCCTAAGTAACGGTTCTCTGGCCCTCAGTAACAATTCTGTGTCCCTGAGTAACAATTCTGTGGCCCTAAGTAACGGTTGTGGCCCTCAGTAACAATTCTGTGTCCCTCAGTAACAATTCTGTGTCTGTCCCTGAGTAACAATTATGTGGCCCTAAGTAACGGTTATGTGGCCCTCAGTAACAATTCTGTGTCCCTGAGTAACGTTTCTGTGGCCCTAAGTAACAATTCTCTGGCACTCAGTAACAATTCTGTGTCTGTCCCTGAGTAACAATTCTGTGGCCCTAAGTAACGGTTCTGTGGCCCTCAGTAACAATTCTGTGTCCCTGAGTAACGTTTCTGTGGCCCTAAGTAACAATTCTGTGGCCCTCAGTAACAATTCTGTGTCTGTCCCTGAGTAACAATTCTGTGGCCCTAACTAACGTTTCTGTGGCCCTAAGTAACAGTTCTGTGGCCCTCAGTAACAATTCTGTGTCCCTGAGTAACGTTTCTGTGGCCCTAAGTAACAATTCTCTGGCACTCAGTAACAATTCTGTCTGTCCCTGAGTAACAATTCTGTGGCCCTAAGTAACAATTCTGTGGCCCTCAGTAACAATTCTGTGTCTGTCCCTGAGTAACAATTCTGTGGCCCTAACTAACGTTTCTTTGGCCCTCAGTAACAGTTCTGTGGCCCTCAGTAACAATTCTGTGTCTGTCCCTGAGTAACAATTCTGTGGCCCTTACTAACGTTTCTGTGGCCCTAAGTAACAATTCTCTGGCACTCAGTAACAATTCTGTCTGTCCCTGAGTAACAATTCTGTGGCCCTAATAACGTTTCTGTGGCCCTAAGTAACAGTTCTGTGGCCCTCAGTAACAATTCTGTGTCTGTCCCTGAGTAACAATTCTGTGGCCCTAACTAACGTTTCTGTGGCCCTAAGTAACAATTCTCTGGCACTCAGTAACAATTCTGTCTGTCCCTGAGTAACAATTCTGTGGCCCTAATAACGTTTCTGTGGCCCTAAGTAACAGTTCTGTGGCCCTCAGTAACAATTCTGTGTCTGTCCCTGAGTAACAATTCTGTGGCCCTAACGTTTCTGTGGCCCTAAGTAACAATTCTCTGGCACTCAGTAACAATTCTGTCTGTCCCTGAGTAACAATTCTGTGGCCCTAACTAGCGTTTCTTTGGCCCTAAGTAACGATTCTGTGGCCCTCATTAACAATTCTGTGTCCCTGAGTAATGCTTCTCTGTCCCTAAGTAACGTTTCTCTGTCCCCAAGTAACGTTTCTGTGGCCCTAACTCTGTCCCTAATACAGAGCGGTCTGCCTCTCTTGAATGACTGGAGGCAAATGAAAAATTCTAAAATGGCCGCTATTTATAGCTCGACCATTACACAGTGCTGGCTGCCTGTCTGCTGATTGGCTAATGCGATCACATGTCATTAAGGAATGCATTATGGGTCAGCGCGCCTTGTCTGCGCGCCTTCCCAGACATCCCCGCTCCGTCGCCGCACATGTCCGCCGCCATTTTAGGAAAAATTTCGATTCGCGCGTCCGAAGTAGGCTATTTTCCAATATTCGACTCGAATTCCACTTCGCCTACTTCGATTCGCTCATCTCTATCTGGAACGCATAGACATCACCAGATGCTGGGTTTCATCCCTGGTGATGCTCTGCCAGGCCTCTACTGCAACTGTCTTCAGTTCCTGTTTGTTCTTGGGGCATTTTCCCTTCAGTTTTGTCTTCAGCAAGTGAAATTGCATGCTCAATCGGATTCAGGTCAGGTGATTGACTTGGGCATTGCATAACATTCCACTTCTTTCCCTTAAAAAACTCTTTGGTTGCTTTTGCAGTATGCTTTGGGTCATTGTCCATCTGCACTGTGAAGCAGCGTCCAATGAGTTCTGAAGCATTTGGCTGAATATGAGCAGATAATATTGCCCGAAACACTTCAGAATTCATCCTGCTGCTTTTGTCAGCAGTCACATCATCAATAAATACAAGAGAACCAGTTCCATTGGCAGCCATACATGCCCACGCCATGACACTACCACCACCATGCTTCACTGATGAGGTGGTATGCTTAAGATCATGAGCAGTTCCTTTCCTTCTCCATACTCTTCTCTTCCCATCACTCTGGTACAAGTTGATCTTGGTCTCATCTGTCCATAGGATGTTGTTCCAGAACTGTGAAGGCTTTTTTAGATGTCGTTTGGCAAACTCTAATCTGGCCTTCCTGTTTTTGAGGCTCACCAATGGTTTACATCTTGTGGTGAACCCTCTGTATTCACTCTGGTGAAGTCTTCTCTTGATTGTTGACTTTGACACACATACACCTACCTCCTGGACAGTGTTCTTGATCTGGCCAACTGTTGTGAAGGGTGTTTTCTTCACCAGGGAAAGAATTCTTCAGTCATCCACCACAGTTGTTTTCCGTGGTCTTCCGGGTCTTTTGGTATTGCTGAGCTCACTGGTGCGTTTCTTCTTTTTAAGAATGTTCCAAACAGTTGTTTTGGCCACGCCTAATGTTTTTGCTACAGTATCTCTCTGATGGGTTTGTTTTGTTTTTTCAGCCTAATGATGGCTTGCTTCACTGATAGTGACAGCTCTTTGGATCTCATCTTGAGAGTTGACAGCAACAGATTCCAAATGCTAATAGCACACTTGAAATGAACTCTGGACCTTTTATCTGCTCATTGTAATTGGGATAATGAGGGAATAACACACACCTGGCCATGGAACAGCTGAGAAACCAATTGTCCCATTACTTTTGGTCCCTTAACAAGTGGGAGGCACATATGCAAACTGTTGTAATTCCTACACCGTTCACCTGATTTGGATGTAAATACCCTCAAATTAAAGCTGACAGTCTGCAGTTAAAGCACATCTTGTTCGTTTCATTTCAAATCCATTGTGGTGGTGTATAGAGCCAAAAATGTTAGAATTGTGTCGATGTCCCAATATTTATGGACCTGACATATATATATATATATATATATACATACATTTAATAGGATACTAAAATACAGCTTTTTCCTAGGCAGAGTAAATGAGGCAATCATCACTGATGAATGTTACTTTTGTCCTGTTACATAACATTAATATACATTTTCCAGGCTTGTGTACGTTCTGTACTCTGAATTTCAGGCAAACACAGCAGCTTTTGTTGAAAGCAAACAGTGTGAAACCAGATGGAAGAAACTGTGACTTGAAATGACCAGAACACAAAACATCCAATTAATATACATGTTTTCCTAGCACAGTGGGCCTCTAGAATTTAACAGAAAGCTTGTGTTTTCTATATAATATGTTTTGCAGAAAACCGTGAATGCACAGTTATAGAACCTATTCATATTTCCATCCCTTCTTCTAATTGACATGAAATCCCAATTTGTTCCACTGTACGTCAGCTTGATTCCAGGGGTAAACACACTGAGAAGCATAACAAATTCTGAATCTGTACAAACAGTACATTCCTGCTCAAACTCTGAATATGCAAAATTATTTAATCGTGTATGGTAGGTTGTTTATGCCACCAATCTGCAAAAAAATAGTGAATTAAATGTTATCTACCATATATTGTAAATGCATAGATGCATGATTTAGATATCCAGACAGGCCAATGCTCCTGAATTTTAATGAGTTTGCTTTCAATTGTATTGGTATATCCTCCACTCATTTGTGGAAGGGTGGGTGTCACGACTGTTCTACTGAAATGATAGTGTGATTATCTTATAGCAGAGCTGACCAGGTACATTTCTGTTTGATCGGTCTTTCTCAGGGATCCACTTACTTTCTGACCTTTGACATCATTGCTAGAGGGAGCCAGGCCAGGCCAGAGAAAAGCTTCAATTACACTGGTAAAAAAAATCAAAAAAAATTTCTGTCACAGAAATGAACAGGGGTTATTCTAGTTCTGTTTTTGGTTGTGAACTCAGATAACTGCTTAGGAATTCTCCATCACGTAACGTTTTGGAGTGACATCCAGTTGAAATTTATACTATGTTGCTTATATTTACATTATGCGTATTTATGTGTATATTGTAATGTAGTCTTCTAAAAGGTATTTGTATATGATTTTCTGCTCAGTTGCACCTCAGGAACATCCCTCTTAAGGGTCCAACAATAGTCTGCAAGCATACTGGAGCTACACTTGCCCTGGTACCTATTTTCCATTACTGAAACATCCTGATGAAACCATTCCCCATGTTCATCGCTGACTGCTCCTAGATTTGCAGGGAAAAAATCCAGGTGAGAATCCAAGAAGTGCATTTTCAAAACATGTTACATCCCAGTTTCTGGTAAGATTTCAGTAGAGTATCTACTAATTCTGCGCAGTTGTCTGCCTTGTTATTTTCCAAGAAGTTGCAGCAAACAGTCTTAAAGGACTCCCATGCTGCTCTTTCAACTGACCGTCAAAGTTTTCATATTTCATCAGTTTCCTAATGTCAGGTCCTACAAAGATCCCTTCTTTGATCTTCGCTTCACTGATCCTTGAAAATGTCTTTCTTAGTATGCAAATCCAAGTCCACTTCTATCCATCGCTTTTACAAAGTAGTTCATAAGACCCAACTTTATATGGAGCGGAGGTAGATATACTTTATTTGGCTCCACAAGTGGGTCAAGTGCAACACTTTTTCTGTCCTGGGACTAGTGATGTTCTCTTTGGCTACTGTTTCCAAATTTAATGATTTCTCCTGTCCCTACTGTCCCTACATGACTCAGCATTATTGCTTGTATCAGCCAAGCCATTAGGGCAAGGGGCCAGGTAATTATAAATACATGACTCAGCATTTTTGGTTGTGGCTGACAACATACAACAATGGAATATTTCATATTAAACCTCTGTTTTACCCAAACAAAACTGTAATGGCTAATTTACAGTAACGTTCAAACTTTACTAGAGCATAACTCCGGAAGTATGGATGATAGAAAAATTCTGATACCATATTTGTAAACAAGAGGAACAATTACATATGGAACAGGTCAGAGCAGGTCTGTGACAAAAATTGTGTTGAATCAGTGTTAGCAGCAAACAGCCTTACCTGCATGACTAGTTGTCCATTGCACGATTACTAAAGTATGTAAGAAGGAAACGCTTCTAATGTGACCGTCTACCTCACATGGCAGCATCTGTAAGAGGTATATTTTTCTATTTGCTTCTCAAAATTAGAAATAAACCCTCTACTGACCACCAATAAAAGGCAAGCACCCTTCCGCCTGATCACAAAGGTAAGCATTCCCTTACATAGTGAGTCTGGATAAAAAAGACAAAAGTCCATCTGGTTCAACCAAAAAAAAAGTTATAATCCTATACCCACAGTTGATCCAGAGGAAGGCAAAAAAAAACCCCAGCAAAGCATAATCCTTCTTCATTGACAACTAATTCAGCGGGAGGCACATTTCGTTTATGTTTTTGTTCGTTTTTTTATTTTAATATCATTATTTTGTATTGAAAAAATAATTTTGTCATAAAGAGCAGAAGGGTGTAAGAAAACATTCTGCCTTGAGTGTCAAATAATTTAGGTATGTCACATTCTTTACACTTGTATTTATTATGTCTACAACTTACTGAACATGCTATTGTAATTCTGCCTGAGATTTAAAAACTATTTCAAGTGTTCCTTTGGGGTGAAAAAGGTTGTGATTAGCTATACTATAGCATGTCACTGACATAGATGACACTTTAATAACATGTCATTATCTACAAAACCATGATAGTCTTTGTGTTGTTATAAAATGGGAACCCCCATGCCAATGTTAAAAAAAAATAATGGCATGCCCCCCACAATCCACACCAGACCCTTATCCAAGCATGCAGCCTGGAAGGTCAGAAAAGGTGGGTGCCCCCCCCCAAACAATACCAGGCCACAGGCCCCTTATCCCCGTGTTGATGGGGAAAAGGGCCTCTTCCCCACAACCCTGGCCAGTGGTTGTGGGGGTCTACAGGTGGGGGGCTTATCGCAATCTGGAAGTCCCCTTTAACAAGCCAGAGCCTGGCTCCCTCATGTGAATGAGTATGTGGTACATGGTACCGCTACCAATTCACAAAAAAAAGGTGTAGTGTAAAAAGGAGACAGTCTTTGACAAGTCCTTTAAAAAACAAAAATAAAAAAATGTCCCCCAAAGTAGATCCAACATCAATAACGATGCCCACCACCAAAAAGAAAAAAAAAACACTCCGCTCTCAACACTGGCTCTTGCCGTTTGACAGCTGCGTCACGATGACAGTTCTTAAATACTGTGATGACATCACGAGGGGGTGGGGTTACCCTGCCCCCTTGTGAAGTCACCATGTACTGTGATTGGCCAAAGCATTGCACCTGACCAATGTAATGGTGCATTTTTCTTACTACTGACCACCAACATAAGGGTGCATTTTTCTTACTACTGACCACCAACATAAAGGCGAATTGTTCTTCTGACTGACCACCAACCTAGGGATCATTCTTCCTTCTACTGGCCACCAACATAAGGAAGAATTCTTCCTTCAACTGACCACCAATGTAAGCTACAATTTTTCTTCCTACTAACCAACAACAAAAGCACTCAAGTATAAAATTCCTGCCTGGGGAGCTGCACATGGCATGTACATGAATTCTAAGGCCTCATGCATACTGATGTTTTTGTGACCCAAAATTGCTCAAGCATAACATTCCGTGCACTTACCTCCACTCCGGTAGCTGCAGGTTGAGTAGATGTATGCGGCCATACTCGCCAACGCCAATGCTCCTGTGCATCCACATTTGCCCATGCATGTGCATACAGCATCTATTGCTAAATGCTACACATTCATGTTTGTGAAATTTGCTACACATTCATGCAGGGGTAAACAGGAGTGTCAGGGTCTGCATTTTTACGACTACAGCCACATACAGCCCTTTACCTGCATGGCTGGGTGTATGTGCCACCTGCAGCTCCCCAGGCACAGGAAACTGCAGGCAATTTTATATTTGGGCCATTTTGCCTCTTAAAAATTTATGTGCATGAGGCCTTAGAATTTATGGACAGGTACATCTGACATGTAGTTCACCTTCTTCCGGCCTACAATATATTTCACCTGCTTCAAGCTGATACTTTGCTTTGCAGGAAAATTAAACAACCAGACTGCTGATCAGTGTACAGAGCCGTGTTTTTGTAAACACAGGGCTCTGTGCTGTGATTGGATACAGCCAATCAACAGGTCTCAGCTATGAGTCACCGGCCTAGACATGCTGACAAAATCATGCTGTGTCCAACCACAGTGCATTCAGCAGCATGCGTGCCCGTAAACCTGGAAGTCCCCACCAACGTATTGGTACATGATCCAGCTGGGCTGTGCTGCTGGCCAAAATTATATCTACTGAGGGTGGGCAGCAAGTAGTTTATACCATTACCAAAGGATACATTTTTTTGGTTAAGATAAAAATTATGTTACACTTGCCTGCTCTGTGCAACAATATTACAAAGAAGGGGCCCTTAGCTTTTCTTCTGACAGCCCCCCCACCAGTGCTGTCCTCTTCTCCCTCTGCACCTCCTGTGCAAGCTGGGTGCTATGGAGGCACTTGTGCTCTCTCACTTTCAATCCAGGTATGCTATGCTCCCAGTGTCCCCTCACATGAGCATGACTGAAAGCAGCAGGAGCCTATGGCTCCCACTGCCCTCAGTGTCTTCTGTGAGGTCATGAAATGAGGGGAGCAATGACAGGAGCCAGGTAGATGTTTAGGGATGGGGGTGAGTAGAACAGGTAGTGGGGCATTTTTTACCCTAATGCAGAAAATACATTACCCACTTGCCTTCCAGAGGATTTACCCCCCTTCCTGACCAGACTATTTTTTGAGATACGACACTGACATTCATGTAACGTTGTACATAAAAAAAATTTCTGTCATTTTTTTCCCACAAATAGAGCTTTCTTTCTGTGGTATTTGATCACCTGTGCGTTTTTTTTTTCTGCACTGTAAACAAAATAAAACTGACAATTTTGAAAAAATATATATTTTTGACTTTTTGCTATAAAACAAATTCAGTAAAAAATTAAAATAAAATTAAAAATAAAATTCTTCATAAATTTATGCCAAAATGTATTCTGCTACAAGTCTTTGGTAAAAAAAAAATGCCAATTTGTGTAAATTAATTGGTTTACGTGAAAGTTATAGTGTCTGCAAATAGCGGTATATATACTGCAATTTTTATTTTTATTTTTATTATATTTATAGTAATGGTGGAGATCAGCGACTTATAGTGGGACTGTGGCAGGCATTCTGACACTGGGTGGGAACTGAGTAACTGCCACTGACATTCCAGTGACACTAATACAGTGACTAGAACAGGTAGTGGGTAATTTTTTTACCCTAATGCAGAAAATACATTAACCACTTGCCTTCCAGAGGATTTACCCCCCTTCCTGACCAGACTATTTTTTGAGATACGACACTGACAATTGCACATTCATGTAACGTTGTACATAAATACATTTCTGTCATTTTTTTCCCACAAATGGAGCTTTCTTTCTGTGGTATTTGATCACCTGTGCGTTTTTTTTTTTGCACTGTAAACAAAAAAAATTTTTTGGAGGAAAAAAAACCAATATTTTTGACTTTTTGCAATTACACATGTCCAATAAAAAATTAATAAAATCAAATTTCTTCATAAATTTAGGCCAAAATATATTCTGCTACATGTCTTTGCTAAAAAAAATCCCTGCTGCCTTTAGCAGCACTTCTGTTATAGGGCAGTCGGGAAACGGTTAAAGCTGAGTTCCACTTAAAAAAAATAAATAAAAGTCAGTAGCTACAAAAACTGTAGCTGCTGACTTTTAAAATGCAGCCACTTACCTGTCCCTTCATCCAACGGAGTCCTCACCATGGCTGGTTTCACCGGCCGTCTTCTCTCCCTGGTGCCGGCATCTTCAGTGTGGGCACCCAGCTGTGACAGCTTGCGGCTTCACAGCCGGGTGCCCACTGCGCATGTGCGAGAAGCGCTGCACTTTGTGAATGGCCCCGTAGTCTTCTGGGACCTGTCACGTGTCCCAGAAGACTACAGGGAGGAAGGGGGGAGGCAAACTTCTGTTTCCGATCGCCTAGGCGATTGCAGCGGAAGTGGGAGCGGGTACCTGTCAAATTCAGGTACCCGCTCCCCAAAGGTGCCAATCCTTAATGGGGAGCGGGGAACAAAGGCTTAAAGCGGAACTTCCCCTTTTGGGTGGAGCTTTGCTTTAAGGTAAAAAACATTTTTAACTTTAGAATCACTTTAAGTTGGGTTGTGCTAAATGTTAAATGTCCCTATAATCAAGATGTAAGAAATTGCGGGAAAGAAGAGATTTAACATCTAGAAATGTTGAGTGTGCCCAAGCAGTAGCTTTTGTTCTGAAGTCCTCCTGAAAAAGAGCAGTGCACTTCCTGATATATTGAGGGTCTCATAGCTGTATATGTGCAGTGTGAAGTCTAAGGCAAGCTTGCCTCGATCTCTAGTGTCAGGAAATTTGGTTATGTTACTGCTAAGCTTGTTTTGTTTTAAATGCTGTTATATAAAGGACACACCTCCTTAGACTGAGTCTGTATGGACAGTATGGTCTCTTGCTGAACTGGCACAATCCACAGACAGGTTACTCTTCAAAAAGACACAAGTGAATCCAACATGATTAACTTCAGATATGTGCAGTGCAGATATGTTTTTACAGTGTTTTGAAGTGTAAAAACACAATGACTTACCTAAACCTTGTCTCTGTAAAGAACTGAAACTTACTAAGGAAGTATGAAAGAGCAGGGGGCCTAACTAGGACTGTACTAACTAGTTCATTACAGGATGGGGAAGAGAGAATATACCAGTGTAACAAATAAACATGTTCTTATGGCACTACACTTCCACTAGTTGCCAACAGACACCACTACATTAATAAAACAATGCAATTAGGGGTGGCTGTTTGGGCATTTACAGACTTCCATAGTCTGGCTGAAAAAAGACAAAAGTCCATCCAGTGCAACTATTAAAGAAAAAAAAATCATAATCCTATACCCACAGTTGATCCAGAGGAAGGCAAAAAAAAACCCCAGCAAAGCATGATGCAATTTGCTCCTGCAGGGAAAAAAAATCCTTCCTGATCCCCCAAGAGGCAATCGGATATTCTGTCAGGAATGGACTCTCCACAGGTGGTGCTGGGGCTCACCTGTCTTGTGGGCTGCAGTACCAGTGCTGGCCAGCAGGTGCTCTCAGCAGCCATAATCTCACTCCTGCAGTCAAGCCATCACCTGAGGCTGATTGCAGGAGGTGTATTTAAGCAATGGCCAGGCCTGCAGTCAGTGCCTTGGTGTTTGTTCCCATGAGCCCCTGTACCTGCATCCTGTCTGATATTCCTGCCTGATATTCCTGCCTGATCGTGACTCTGCTAGAACTCTGCCTGCACCGACCCCGGCTATTCCTGACCACTCTCCTGCCTGCTCCTTTGTACCTTGTCTGCCCGATAGTTACCGGCCTGCCTGACTGCGTTTGTGTTCCCGCACATATTGTGATTTATTGGAGGTTTGGTTTTTGCACTGTGTGTACTGTATAGTCTTAATAAATTATATTGTTTTACACTGTACTTGAAGCCTGCGTTTCCCTGTGTCAGTCCACACATCTCTGGTCATTCCCGGATCCCTGACATATTCCCTGGATCAACTTTACCTATAAATGTTAGTATCCAGTTATATTCTGTGTATCTAAGAAACAATCCAAGCCTTTTTTAAAGCAATCCGCTGAGCTGGCCAGAACCAACTCTTGAGGGAGTCTATTCCACATTTTCACAGCTCTCACTGTGAAGAAACCTTTCCGTGTTTGGAGATTAAATTTCTTTTCCTCCAGACGTAAAGAGTGCTCCCTTGCCCGAATGCTGGACATTTTACCCATTTGGCAGGAGCTGAATGTCATGTACAGTAGTGGTAGAAATACTGCTACTATACCTGTCAGGTTTCTTGCTCTCAATGGCTTCTAAGAGATCAGTGGGTGCTGACATCCTGCCATTGCTTTAGAGGCCAGTGATGTTACCCAACCCCATTCATTCACTGTCTGGGAATTCCCAGCTATGTAAACAGAGGCAGATTTTCACACAACACAGTTTTTTTTGTGGTAATCATTGTAGGTCTTAACCACTTGCCCGCCGTAGGATTTACCCCCCCCCCCCCACTTCTGACCATTCCATTTTTTGTTTCACGGCATTGCATTACTTTAATTGACAATTGCGCAGTCATACAATGCTGCACTCAAATTAAATTTATGTCCTTTTTTCGCACAAATAGAGATTTCTCTTGGTGGTATTTGATCTCCTCTGCATTTTGTTTTTTTTTATTACGCTATAAAAAAAAATGACTGACAATTTTGAGAAAAAAACGACTGACAATTTTGAGAAAAAAACAATACTTTTTTACTTTTTGCAATTAAACATGTCCAGTAAAAAAAAATTAAAAAATCTAATTTCTTCATAAATTTAGGCCAAAATGTATTCTGCTACATGTTTTTGTTAAGAAAAATTCCAATACGTGTAAATTGATTGGTGTACGTGAAGGTTATAGCATCTACAAATGGCGGTATGTTTACTGGTATTTTTTTTTTATACTAGTAATGGCGGCAATCAGCGACTTATGACGGCAATCAGCGACTTATGGCGGTGATCAGCGACTTATGGTGGGACTGCGGGACTGCGGCAGCCATTCTGACACTGAAGGGGAACAGACTAACTGCCACTGACATCCCCAGTGACACCAATACAGTGATCAGTGATAATAAAAAGCACTGACACTGTACTAATGACACTGGGCAGGAAGGGGTTAACATCTGGGATTATCAAAGGGTTAACTGTGTGCTCTGTGCTCTTTTACTGTGTGCTGTGTGTGTGCTTTACACTGTAAGCACACTGCTTCGTATGCTGCTATGCAGAGCCATACAAAGCAGTGTGCAGGAGCTGACAGAGGAGATATCTGTATTGTTTACATACAGGTCTCTCCCCTGTTAGTGATCTGTGTTGTTTACATACAGGTTTCTCCCCCGTCCGTGATACACAGTGATCACCGGATGCTGGTGGGGAATCACCGGCTGGGACCCGGTGATTGACAGCCAAGGCTGCCAATGGCAGCACACGTGCGGTTTGTGCATGCCCCCTACCCGGAAATGCAAAGTCCCATATATATATACATGATTTTGCGCACCCCTGCCACACTGTAGCATTATTTCTGCTATAGGGCAGCAGGAAAGCGGTTAAACAATGCAGCTAAAAGAGCTAGTTTAGCATGACATCATTGACCAAAAATAATCAGTGGGGTATGCACCCCCTTATTTTTAAAAGGGGGTTTTAGGATACTAATAAGATCCCAGCCCACAGACCCCCACAACAATCAAGCAGGGTTTTGAGGAAGAGGCCTTTGCCCTCATAAATATGGGGGTAAGGTGCTTTGCCATGGGGGTCCCTCTGGCAAGGAACCCCTCCCCAATGTTGAGGGCAAGTGGCCTGGTATGGTTCAGGAAGGCGTGTGCACACTCCTTTCATAGCCTGCCAGGTTGCATGATCAGGTATGGTCTGGTATATTTTTCAGGGGGACCCCACAATATTTTTTGTGTGGAGATCCCCTAATAACATCTACACCAAAACCCCATCTAGGATATATGTTTAGCCACTTGCCCTGTAGAGGATTTTCCTCCCTTAATGACCAGGCCTCTTTTTGCTACTCGGTGCTGCACTAATTCAACTGATAATTGCGCAGTCATGCAATACTGTGCCCAAATGAAATTTATGTTCTTTTTTCACACAAATAGAGATTTCTTTCGGTGGTATTTGATCACCTGTGTAATTTTTATTTTTTGTGCTATAAACAAAAAAAGACCGAAAATTTTGAAGAAAAACTATATTTTTTACTTTCGGCTATAGAAAATATATAGTAAACTCAAAGTTAGTTATACATTTAGGCCAAAATGTATTCTGCTACATGTTTTTGGTAAAAAAGATCCTAATAAGTGTATATTGATTGCTTTTTGTGAAAGTTACAGCGTCTACAAACTATGGTATAGATACTGCAATTTACGCCATTTGTTTGCTATACAGTGCTGCACTAGTTTAACGGTCAATTGTGTGGTCATGCAATACAGTACATAAATTAAATTTATGTCCTTTTTTTCACACAAATAGAGCTTTCTTTTGGTGGTATTTGGTCACCTGCACACTATTTATTTTTGGCGCTACAAACAAAAAACGTTTTGAAGAAAAAAAATGTTATGAAAATAACGATATTTTTTCATTTCGGTCATAAAAAATATCTAAAAAAACTAAATTTCATCATCAATTTAGGCCAAAATGTATTATGCTACATGTTTTTGGTTAAAAAATCCCAACAAGTGTATAGCTTTGTGTGAAAGTTATAGCGTCTACAAACTATGGTATAATAATAAATGGTATACTTTTGACTGCTTATCACATTTCTTGAGGTGCTAAAATACCAGGACAGTACAGACACCCCCAAATGACCCCTTTTTCGAAAAGTAGACACCCTAAGCTTTCTGCTGAGAGGCATATTGAGTCCATGGAAGATTTATTTTTTTTCCACAAGTTTCTGGAAAATGACAAAAACTTTTTTTTTTTTTTACACAAAGTTGTAATTTAAATGATTTATTTCTCGCACAAGCCATGGGTATATGTGGAATTACACCCCAAAATACATTCTGCTACTTCTAGCGAGTATGCGGATACCACATGTCTGAGATGTTTTGGGAGCCTAGCCACATACAGGAACCTGAAATCCAATGACCACTTTGAAACCTGGAAGGTGCGTAACTTCCTAATTTCCACTTCCTCACTATCTATCACAGTTTCGGAGGCCCTGAAATGTTAGGATAGCACCAACCCCCCCCCCCCCCCAAATTACCCCTTTTTGGAAAGTAGACACCCCAAGGAATTTAAAAAGAGGCATGCTGAGTATTTTGCAGATCTCATTTTTTCTCACAAGGTTTTGAAATATAAAAAATGAAAATAAAAAATATGTATTTGTTTTTTTACTTAATATTCCAAAAACTTGTGGCAACAAACGAGATCTGCAAAATACTCACCATCCTTCTTATCAAATTCCTTAGGGTGTCTACTTTCTAAAAAGGGGTCATTTGGGGGGGTTTGGTGCTATCCTAGCATTTCAGGGCCTCTGAAACTGTGATAGGTAGTCAGGAAGTGTAATGAGGAAATAAAGCCCTTTAAAAGCCTGAAGATGCTTATTGGATTTTGGGGTCCTGTACTTGGCTAGACTGCCAAAATGTCTCTCATATGTGGTACCCTCGTACTCAGGAGAAATAGCAGAATGTATTTTGGGGAGTAATTCCACACATAAACATGGCATGTGTGAGCAGTAAATCATTTAATGACAATTTTTTGTCATTTTCTAAAGACTTGTGTAAAAAAATAAATTCTTCTATTGATTCAACATTCCTCTCAGCAAATAGTTTGGGGTGACTACTTTCCAAAAAGGGGTCGTTTTGGGGGGTGAGGGCATTTTATTCCCAGCATTTGAAGTTTATGCCACACATCATTCACTCTTCTAACCACCTGAAGATCAAGCCTTTTCTGACACTTTTTGGTCACATGAAAAAATTCAGTATTTTTTGCTAGGAAATTAATTTAAACCCCCAACCATTATATATTTTTTAAAGCAAACACCTTAGTGAATAAAATGGTGGGTGCTGAAATTTTTTATGACACATAATACTCGTGCAGCAATTTTTAAAAGCAAATTTTAAAAAATACACTTTTTTATTTTTAATGCACAAAAACACAATATATTGGCCAATTATTTGGTAAAATATAAAATATGATGGTATGCCGAGTAGATACCAAACATGACATGATTTAAAACTGTGCATGCCCAATGCAATGGCGACAAACTGCATACGTTTTTAATATCCATAGGGAACGTTTTAAAAGCCTTTACAAGCTACCATTTTAGATTTACAAAGGAGGAGTTCTAGTGTTAGAATTACTGCCCTTGATCTGATGTTCACAGCGATACCTCACATGCATGGTGCAACCGCTGTTTACATACCGACACAGGGTCAACGCTCGTGCACAAGCACCAGCTTGTACTGCACTTATGGGACTCGCCACGTCACCAAGTGATACTGCAGTGCTGGTATTATTATTATTATACAGGAATAGATGAATCAGAGTGACTTGCGAGTCACAGGTGTGATAATTACTAGAGGATCGCAAACATGAAACACATAACTACAACTGTGTTGGAAATATCTACAAATATATGTTGCGCTCCTAAATACTTCTCAATAAATAATAATTAAATTACTACCATTAAATTAATTCAAATTATGATACAAATAACTAATAAAAGTGTATAAATACCAAAAAATATTTAAATAGATAGTTTCAACTAATCAATCTCCTCCAAATAAATATCAAAATAATTCCACATGAAATACTCCTCTAAAAAAATATTTTACCAAGTGCTCATAAATCATCTATTAGTGACATGATGTACTTACTAATACCCTCAATTTCATTTATATTCATAATACCCTCATTTAATATAATAAAAATAGTAAACCAACTAATAACACTCAACTAAAACGCATTTAAATGATCCCCCATAAATAAAAATAACCAAATGCTCATAAATAATTAGTAGTGATTAGTATGAATCCAATTATCATCAAAATAATAGTCCCATTGAATAAACAATTGTTTATATATAGTGACTTGGTGCTTGTTGTTCTTCAATTTGTGACTTTTGTGAATCCTTCAAATAGTGAAGATGTGCGCTCACCTCCTTTGATGCCTGCAATTAGGCTATACACGCTTTCGGTTCACTTTCCCTGGAACCTGCTAGACATATACTTTTGCTGGTAAAATTGGGAGATCCTTCCTTTAGGAGTAATGGATGTATCCTCTGGTGGCTGATTATCCCCTCAGGGATTACACACTCCTTTTGTTATCCCAGACCTCCTAATTATCCTCTCCTTGTGTTACTCCGCATGCAGGAAGAAATAGAGGACATAGTGCTTTACCTTTTAAAACTTTTTTATTCCCACCATCCAAGTATTAAACTCACATTAGACAGGTTTAAATAATGCAATATCCCATTGGAAATCCTCTGCTGGCCTCTGAGTCATACACCTGCCGTCTATCGTGTTGTGCGGCTCCTCTCCGAGTGATGACGTAGCCCCTCCCCTACGCGTTACGCCTCCAATCACGTGGCTTCATCAGGGGGTTGTGATAGGTCAATCACTCATCCATTGCCAGCTTATAAATATCCCGTCCTCCATTTTCCCGTAGATGTACTGGAGGCGGCCATGTTTTTGGGGTCAATTGGAAGCACAAACTCTCCTTCCTTTTGACACATTTGTTTCAATTACTACGCTACTATCTCGGAAAGATACTTTGCATATGACTCATCGGACTGCCTGGATTTATATAGTGCCAAGAGTTTGCTCAGCGCTTTACAATATAACCGGAGACAATACAGCAACAATACAGTTCAATACAAGAGGGTTAGGAGGGCCTGATCCTAGGAGCTTACAATCTAAGATGTATGTTAAAGACTAGGATGTACTAGGCCACTAGTGCTCGCCAGTTCACCAAAAGGTAGCGAGGCACTAGTACTGGCACTCTGCTGCATATCAGAGTCATCAAAATTTACTGACAAGTGCTAACAGAGATCAGGCCTGATTCTGCCAACACTGCGGTCTTGTGCGCAATGTATCAAGTGACAGTGACCTATTGACACAGCACTTGCTGGGGGAGAAAGGGGTGTAAGCGTAGGGGCTAAACGCAGGTGCTGGCAGGTGCCGGGGCTGATCCCGCTAATGCTGCGTTTTTGGGGACACTATACTAAAGTGAACGCTGGTATAGTGCTGATCTGATCAAAGATATTGATCTGTTCAAACACCATACAAGCAATGGAGGTTTATGTTGTATGAGCCTGTTCCTAGCAATCAAGGGGTTAAATGTGATGACTGGTGTACTGACGGGCAATCTGATGCTATCTGGGAGGGGCGTGAAAACCACAGGAGCGCAAATCACACATATATATATATATATGTGTGTGTGATTTTGCGTACCCATGTCTCCCTGTAGCAGTATTTTTGGGGTGTACTTCACAGTTACACACTGTTCCAGAAAGCTAAGGTCTGCTCTCCAGAACAGTGTGCTGAAACTGACAGGGAGAAGAGCTGCATTGAAAACAATGCAGCTGTGCTCCCTGTCAGTGTTTGTAAACAATCGCCTGGACCCGGTGATTGACACCCGCAGCCGCGATCGGTGCCGCGCGCCCCCTACCATGTAAACAGGATGACGTTTATAAATGTGATCCTGCGCACAGGGGCCAGTTTGCTGCAGTATATGTACTGTAGGCAGTCCCCTAGTGGTTAGTATATAAAGGGAATGCTGAGCCACTTTGTTTGCAAACAGAACAAAGCACCTGATAGCTGTCATTTGCTAGCCCTTTAAACTGCATTTTCTTCTTTGTAAATGTCAGTTTTGCTGCAATAGGTTGTATATTTCATACAGATGCACCAATTTACAGGCAGGTTGAGGGCATCCCTCATGTACGTTATATAAAGGATTGCTGCAATTTAATGTTGCCTTTAACTACTTGCCCTCCAGAGGATTTACTCTCCTTTCTGACCAGGCCATTTTTTGAGATACAGCCCTGTGTTATTTTAACTAACAATTGCGTGGTCATGCAACACTGCATCCAAATTAAGTTTGTCATTTTATTCCCACAAATAGAACTTTCTTTTGGTGGTATTTGATCACCTCTGCATTTTTTATTTTTTGCGCTATAAACAAAATAAAACTGACAATTTTGAAAAATATATATATTTTTGACTTTTTGCTATAAAACATATTCAGTAAAAAATGTAAAAAATAAAATTCTTCATAAATTTATGCCAAAATGTATTCTGCTACAAGTCTTTGCTTAAAAAAAATGCCAGTTCGTGTAAATTAATTGGTTTACGTGAAAGTTATATACTGCAATTTTTATTTTTATTTTATTTATAGTAATGGCGGAGATCAGCGACTTATAGTGGGACTGTGGCAGGCATTCTGACACTGGGTGGGAACTGAGTAACTGCCACTGACATTCCAGTGACACTAATACAGTGATCAGTGCTAATAAAAAGCACTGGCACTGTACTAATGACACTGGGCAGGATGGGGTTAACATCTGGGACGATCAAAGGGTTAACTGTTTGCTGTGTGTGTTGTGCTGTGTGTGTTTTACTGTGTGCTGTGTTTTACTAGAGAGGCATGCTGTGTTGCATCTCTTTGCTGTGTGATACAAAACAGCATGTCCATGCTGACAGGAGAGAGACCTGTGCTGTTTACACACAGGTCTCTCCCCTGTCAGCTTTACTACCCCCCATGCGCATCCCCTACCTGGAAATGCAAATCACATATATATATATATACATGATTTTGTGCAGCCCTGCCGCCCTGTAGCAGTACTTCTGCCATAGGGTGGTGGGAAACTGGTTAAAGCATTTTTAAAATTGCTGCTCTGAACCAAGTGGACCTATTAAAAACATTTTTTTTGGAACATGTTCCCCTGGGCAGTGTCCACAACCCAATGCCATTTGTTTGACAATCCCTTGCCAATAAGCCTAAAAACCCATATGGAAGAAAAATATATTTGAAATATAGTTTAAAAATATTTTTCCCAAATATTTCAACATATTATTTATTTATTTCAGGAACTTATATAGCGCCATCAATTTTATGAGGTGCTTTACATATATATTGTGCATTCACATCAGTCCCTAACCCTCAAGGGGTGTACAATCTAAGGTCCCTAACTCACATTCATACAAACACATACTAGGGCCAATTTAGACAGGATCCAATTAACCTACCAGCATGTCTTTGGAGTGTGGGAGGAAAAATATTTTAAAAAATATTTTTCATATATTTTGTGATAAAAATGCATTTCAGCATACAGTATGTATATATATATATATATATATATATATAGAGAGAGAGAGAGATGAGCGAATCGAAGTATCCGAAGTGGAATTCGAGTCGAATATCGGAAAAATTTCGATTCGTGCCGAATCCGAAAAATAGCCTAATTCGGACGCGCGAATCGAAATTTTTCAGAAAATGGCGGCTGACATGTGCGGCGACGGAGCGGGGATGTCTGGGAAGGCGCGCAGACAAGGCGCGCTGACCCATAATGCATTCCTCAACTACATGTGATCGCATCAGCCAATCAGCAGCCAGCCAGCCAGCACTGTGTAATGGTCGAGCTATAAATAGCGGCCATTTTGGAATTCTTCATTTGCCTGCAGTTATTGAACAGAGGCAGACCGCTCTGTACTAGGGACAGGGACAGAGTTAGGGCCACAGAAACGATAGTTGGGGACAGAGAAAAGTTACTTAGGGACAGAGAACCATTACTCAGGGACACAGACTTGTTAATGAGGGCCACAGAATCGTTATTTAGGGACAAAGAAACGCTAGTTAGGGCCACAGAATTCATAATCAGGGACAGACAGAATTGTTACTCAGTGCCAGAGAATTGTTACTTAGGGCCACAGAAACGTTATTAGGGCCACAGAATTTTTACTCAGGGACAGACAGAATTGTTACTGAGTGCCAGAGAATTGTTACTCAGGGACAGACAGAATTGTTACTGAGTGCCAGAGAATTGTTACTTAGGGCCACAGAAACTTTAATTAGGGCCACAGAATTTTTACTCAGGGACAGACAGAATTGTTACTGAGTGCCAGAGAATTGTTACTCAGGGACAGACAGAATTGTTACTGAGTGCCAGAGAATTGTTACTTAGGGCCACAGAAACTTTACTTAGGGCCACAGAATTGTTACTCAGGGACAGACAGAATTGTTACTGAGTGCCAGAGAATTGTTACTCAGGGACAGACAGAATTGTTACTGAGTGCCAGAGAATTGTTACTCAGGGCCCCAGAAACTTTACTTAGGGCCACAGAATTTTTACTCAGGGACAGACAGAATTGTTACTGAGTGCCAGAGAATTGTTACTCAGGGACAGACAGAATTGTTACTGAGTGCCAGAGAATTGTTACTTAGGGCCACAGAAACTTTACTTAGGGCCACAGAATTGTTACTCGCACAGACACAGAATTGTTACTCGCACAGACACAGAACTGTTACTGAGGGCCACAGAAACTTTACTTAGGGCCACAGAATTGTTACTCGCACAGACACAGAATTGTTACTCGCACAGACACAGAACTGTTACTGAGGGCCACAGAACTGTTACTTAGGGCCACAGAATTGTTACTCGCACAGACACAGAATTGTTACTCAGGGCCACAGAACTGTTACTTAGGGACAAAGAAACGCTAGTTAGGGCCACAGAATTCATACTCAGGGACAGACAGAATTGTTACGGAGTGCCAGAGAATTGTTACTCAGGGCCACAGAAACTTTACTTAGGGCCACAGAATTTTTACTCAGGGACAGACAGAATTGTTACTGAGTGCCAGAGAATTGTTACTCAGGGACAGACAGAATTGTTACGGAGTGCCAGAGAATTGTTACTCAGGGACAGACAGAATTGTTACTGAGTGCCAGAGAATTGTTACTTAGGGCCACAGAAACTTTAATTAGGGCCACAGAATTTTTACTCAGGGACAGACAGAATTGTTACTGAGTGCCAGAGAATTGTTACTCAGGGACAGACAGAATTGTTACGGAGTGCCAGAGAATTGTTACTCAGGGCCACAGAAACTTTACTTAGGGCCACAGAATTTTTACTCAGGGACAGACAGAATTGTTACTGAGTGCCAGAGAATTGTTACTCAGGGACAGACAGAATTGTTACGGAGTGCCAGAGAATTGTTACTCAAGGCCACAGAAACTTTACTTAGGGCCACAGAATTTTTACTCAGGGACAGACAGAATTGTTACTGAGTGCCAGAGAATTGTTACTCAGGGACAGACAGAATTGTTACTGAGTGCCAGATAATTGTTACTCAGGGCCCCAGAAACTTTACTTAGGGCCACAGAATTTTTACTCAGGGACAGACAGAATTGTTACTGAGTGCCAGAGAATTGTTACTCGGACAGACAGAATTGTTACTGAGTGCCAGAGAATTGTTACTTAGGGCCACAGAAACTTTACTTAGGGCCACAGAATTGTTACTCGCACAGACACAGAATTGTTACTCGCACAGACACAGAATTGTTACTGAAGGCCACAGAACTGTTACTTAGGGCCACAGAATTGTTACTCGCACAGACACAGAATTGTTACTCGCACAGACACAGAACTGTTACTGAGGGCCACAGAACTGTTACTTAGGGCCACAGAATTGTTACTCGCACAGACACAGAATTGTTACTCAGGGCCACAGAACTGTTACTTAGGGACAAAGAAACGCTAGTTAGGGCCACAGAATTCATACTCAGGGACAGACAGAATTGTTACGGAGTGCCAGAGAATTGTTACTCAGGGCCACAGAAACTTTACTTAGGGCCACAGAATTTTTACTCAGGGACAGACAGAATTGTTACTGAGTGCCAGAGAATTGTTACTCAGGGACAGACAGAATTGTTACGGAGTGCCAGAGAATTGTTACTCAGGGCCACAGAAACTTTACTTAGGGCCACAGAATTTTTACTCAGGGACAGACAGAATTGTTACTGAGTGCCAGAGAATTGTTACTCAGGGACAGACAGAATTGTTACTGAGTGCCAGAGAATTGTTACTTAGGGCCACAGAAACTTTACTTAGGGCCACAGAATTGTTACTCGCACAGACACAGAATTGTTACTCGCACAGACATAGAACTGTTACTGAGGGCCACAGAAACTTTACTTAGGGCCACAGAATTGTTACTCGCACAGACACAGAATTGTTACTCGCACAGACACAGAACTGTTACTGAGGGCCACAGAAACTTTACTTAGGGCCACAGAATTGTTACTCGCACAGACACAGAATTGTTACTCAGGGCCACAGAACTGTTACTTAGGGACAAAGAAACGCTAGTTAGGGCCACAGAATTCATACTCAGGGACAGACAGAATTGTTACGGAGTGCCAGAGAATTGTTACTCTGGGCCACAGAAACTTTACTTAGGGCCACAGAATTTTTACTCAGGGACAGACAGAATTGTTACTGAGTGCCAGAGAATTGTTACTCAGGGACAGACAGAATTGTTACGGAGTGCCAGAGAATTGTTACTCAGGGCCACAGAAACTTTACTTAGGGCCACAGAATTTTTACTCAGGGACAGACAGAATTGTTACTGAGTGCCAGAGAATTGTTACTCAGGGACAGACAGAATTGTTACTGAGTGCCAGAGAATTGTTACTTAGGGCCACAGAAACTTTACTTAGGGCCACAGAATTGTTACTCGCACAGACACAGAATTGTTACTCGCACAGACACAGAACTGTTACTGAGGGCCACAGAAACTTTACTTAGGGCCACAGAATTGTTACTCGCACAGACACAGAATTGTTACTCGCACAGACACAGAACTGTTACTGAGGGCCACAGAACTGTTACTTAGGGCCACAGAATTGTTACTCGCACAGACACAGAATTGTTACTCAGGGCCACAGAACTGTTACTTAGGGACAAAGAAACGCTAGTTAGGGCCACAGAATTCATACTCAGGGACAGACAGAATTGTTACGGAGTGCCAGAGAATTGTTACTCAGGGCCACAGAAACTTTACTTAGGGCCACAGAATTTTTACTCAGGGACAGACAGAATTGTTACTGAGTGCCAGAGAATTGTTACTCAGGGACAGACAGAATTGTTACGGAGTGCCAGAGAATTGTTACTCAGGGACAGACAGAATTGTTACTGAGTGCCAGAGAATTGTTACTTAGGGCCACAGAAACTTTAATTAGGGCCACAGAATTTTTACTCAGGGACAGACAGAATTGTTACTGAGTGCCAGAGAATTGTTACTCAGGGACAGACAGAATTGTTACGGAGTGCCAGAGAATTGTTACTCAGGGCCACAGAAACTTTACTTAGGGCCACAGAATTTTTACTCAGGGACAGACAGAATTGTTACTGAGTGCCAGAGAATTGTTACTCAGGGACAGACAGAATTGTTACGGAGTGCCAGAGAATTGTTACTCAAGGCCACAGAAACTTTACTTAGGGCCACAGAATTTTTACTCAGGGACAGACAGAATTGTTACTGAGTGCCAGAGAATTGTTACTCAGGGACAGACAGAATTGTTACTGAGTGCCAGATAATTGTTACTCAGGGCCCCAGAAACTTTACTTAGGGCCACAGAATTTTTACTCAGGGACAGACAGAATTGTTACTGAGTGCCAGAGAATTGTTACTCGGACAGACAGAATTGTTACTGAGTGCCAGAGAATTGTTACTTAGGGCCACAGAAACTTTACTTAGGGCCACAGAATTGTTACTCGCACAGACACAGAATTGTTACTCGCACAGACACAGAATTGTTACTGAAGGCCACAGAACTGTTACTTAGGGCCACAGAATTGTTACTCGCACAGACACAGAATTGTTACTCGCACAGACACAGAACTGTTACTGAGGGCCACAGAACTGTTACTTAGGGCCACAGAATTGTTACTCGCACAGACACAGAATTGTTACTCAGGGCCACAGAACTGTTACTTAGGGACAAAGAAACGCTAGTTAGGGCCACAGAATTCATACTCAGGGACAGACAGAATTGTTACGGAGTGCCAGAGAATTGTTACTCAGGGCCACAGAAACTTTACTTAGGGCCACAGAATTTTTACTCAGGGACAGACAGAATTGTTACTGAGTGCCAGAGAATTGTTACTCAGGGACAGACAGAATTGTTACGGATTGCTAGAGAATTGTTACTCAGGGCCACAGAAACTTTACTTAGGGCCACAGAATTTTTACTCAGGGACAGACAGAATTGTTACTGAGTGCCAGAGAATTGTTACTCAGGGACAGACAGAATTGTTACTGAGTGCCAGAGAATTGTTACTTAGGGCCACAGAAACTTTACTTAGGGCCACAGAATTGTTACTCGCACAGACACAGAATTGTTACTCGCACAGACACAGAACTGTTACTGAGGGCCACAGAAACTTTACTTAGGGCCACAGAATTGTTACTCGCACAGACACAGAATTGTTACTCGCACAGACACAGAACTGTTACTGAGGGCCACAGAACTGTTACTTAGGGCCACAGAATTGTTACTCGCACAGACACAGAATTGTTACTCAGGGCCACAGAACTGTTACTTAGGGACAAAGAAACGCTAGTTAGGGCCACAGAATTCATACTCAGGGACAGACAGAATTGTTACGGAGTGCCAGAGAATTGTTACTCAGGGCCACAGAAACTTTACTTAGGGCCACAGAATTTTTACTCAGGGACAGACAGAATTGTTACTGAGTGCCAGAGAATTGTTACTCAGGGACAGACAGAATTGTTACGGAGTGCCAGAGAATTGTTACTCAGGGACAGACAGAATTGTTACTGAGTGCCAGAGAATTGTTACTTAGGGCCACAGAAACTTTAATTAGGGCCACAGAATTTTTACTCAGGGACAGACAGAATTGTTACTGAGTGCCAGAGAATTGTTACTCAGGGACAGACAGAATTGTTACGGAGTGCCAGAGAATTGTTACTCAGGGCCACAGAAACTTTACTTAGGGCCACAGAATTTTTACTCAGGGACAGACAGAATTGTTACTGAGTGCCAGAGAATTGTTACTCAGGGACAGACAGAATTGTTACGGAGTGCCAGAGAATTGTTACTCAAGGCCACAGAAACTTTACTTAGGGCCACAAAATTTTTACTCAGGGACAGACAGAATTGTTACTGAGTGCCAGAGAATTGTTACTCAGGGACAGACAGAATTGTTACTGAGTGCCAGATAATTGTTACTCAGGGCCCCAGAAACTTTACTTAGGGCCACAGAATTTTTACTCAGGGACAGACAGAATTGTTACTGAGTGCCAGAGAATTGTTACTCGGACAGACAGAATTGTTACTGAGTGCCAGAGAATTGTTACTTAGGGCCACAGAAACTTTACTTAGGGCCACAGAATTGTTACTCGCACAGACACAGAATTGTTACTCGCACAGACACAGAATTGTTACTGAAGGCCACAGAACTGTTACTTAGGGCCACAGAATTGTTACTCGCACAGACACAGAATTGTTACTCGCACAGACACAGAACTGTTACTGAGGGCCACAGAACTGTTACTTAGGGCCACAGAATTGTTACTCGCACAGACACAGAATTGTTACTCAGGGCCACAGAACTGTTACTTAGGGACAAAGAAACGCTAGTTAGGGCCACAGAATTCATACTCAGGGACAGACAGAATTGTTACGGAGTGCCAGAGAATTGTTACTCAGGGCCACAGAAACTTTACTTAGGGCCACAGAATTTTTACTCAGGGACAGACAGAATTGTTACTGAGTGCCAGAGAATTGTTACTCAGGGACAGACAGAATTGTTACGGAGTGCCAGAGAATTGTTACTCAGGGCCACAGAAACTTTACTTAGGGCCACAGAATTTTTACTCAGGGACAGACAGAATTGTTACTGAGTGCCAGAGAATTGTTACTCAGGGACAGACAGAATTGTTACTGAGTGCCAGAGAATTGTTACTTAGGGCCACAGAAACTTTACTTAGGGCCACAGAATTGTTACTCGCACAGACACAGAATTGTTACTCGCACAGACATAGAACTGTTACTGAGGGCCACAGAAACTTTACTTAGGGCCACAGAATTGTTACTCGCACAGACACAGAATTGTTACTCGCACAGACACAGAACTGTTACTGAGGGCCACAGAAACTTTACTTAGGGCCACAGAATTGTTACTCGCACAGACACAGAATTGTTACTCAGGGCCACAGAACTGTTACTTAGGGACAAAGAAACGCTAGTTAGGGCCACAGAATTCATACTCAGGGACAGACAGAATTGTTACGGAGTGCCAGAGAATTGTTACTCAGGGCCACAGAAACTTTACTTAGGGCCACAGAATTTTTACTCATGGACAGACAGAATTGTTACTGAGTGCCAGAGAATTGTTACTCAGGGACAGACAGAATTGTTACGGAGTGCCAGAGAATTGTTACTCAGGGACAGACAGAATTGTTACTGAGTGCCAGAGAATTGTTACTTAGGGCCACAGAAACTTTAATTAGGGCCACAGAATTTTTACTCAGGGACAGACAGAATTGTTACTGAGTGCCAGAGAATTGTTACTCAGGGACAGACAGAATTGTTACGGAGTGCCAGAGAATTGTTACTCAGGGCCACAGAAACTTTACTTAGGGCCACAGAATTTTTACTCAGGGACAGACAGAATTGTTACTGAGTGCCAGAGAATTGTTACTCAGGGACAGACAGAATTGTTACTGAGTGCCAGATAATTGTTACTTAGGGCCACAGAAACGTTATTAGGGCCACAGAATTGTTACTCAGGGACAGACAGAATTGTTACTGAGTGCCAGAGAATTGTTACTTAGGGCCACAGAAACTTTAGTTAGGGCCACAGAATTGTTACTCAGGGACAGACACAGAATTGTTACTGAGGGCCACAGAACTGTTACTTAAGGCCACAGAATTGTTACTCGCACAGACACAGAATTGTTACTGAGGACCACAGAACTGTTACTTAGGGCCACAGAATTGTTACTCGCACAGACACAGAATTGTTACACAGGGACACAGAACTGTTACTGAGGGCCACAGAACCATTACTTAGGGCCACAGAATTGTTACTCGCACAGACACAGAATTGTTACTCGCACAGACACAGAATTGTTACTCGCACAGACACAGAATTGTTACTGAAGGCCACAGAACTGTTACTTGGGGCCACAGAAACGTTAATCAGGGACACAGAATTGTTACTGAGGGCCACAGAACTGTTACTTAGGGCCACAGAATTGTTACTCGCACAGACACAGAATTGTTACACAGGGACACAGAACTGTTACTGAGGGCCACAGAACCGTTACTTAGGGCCACAGAATTGTTACTCGCACAGACAGAATTGTTACTCGCACAGACACAGAATTGTTACTCGCACAGACACAGAATTGTTACTCAGGGACACAGAACTGTTACTGAGGGCCACAGAACTGTTACTTAGGGCCACAGAATTGTTACTCGCACAGACACAGAATTCTTACTCGCACAGACACAGAATTGTTACTCAGGGAAACAGAACTGTTACTGAGGGCCACAGAACTGTTACTTAGGGCCACAGAATTGTTTCTCGCACAGACACAGAATTGTTACTCGCACAGACACAGAATTGTTACTGAGGGCCACAGAACTGTTACTTGGGGCCACAGAAACGTTAATCAGGGACACAGAATTGTTACTGAGGGCCACAGAACTGTTACTTAGGGCCACAGAATTGTTACTCGCACAGACACAGAATTGTTACTCAGGGACACAGAATTGTTACTCAGGGCCACAGAACTGTTACTTAGGGACAAAGAAACGCTAGTTAGGGCCACAGAATTCATACTCAGGGACAGACAGAATTGTTACGGAGTGCCAGAGAATTGTTACTCAGGGCCACAGAAACTTTACTTAGGGCCACAGAATTTTTACTCAGGGACAGACAGAATTGTTACTGAGTGCCAGAGAATTGTTACTCAGGGACAGACAGAATTGTTACGGAGTGCCAGAGAATTGTTACTCAGGGCCACAGAAACTTTACTTAGGGCCACAGAATTTTTACTCAGGGACAGACAGAATTGTTACTGAGTGCCAGAGAATTGTTACTCAGGGACAGACAGAATTGTTACTGAGTGCCAGAGAATTGTTACTTAGGGCCACAGAAACTTTACTTAGGGCCACAGAATTGTTACTCGCACAGACACAGAATTGTTACTCGCACAGACACAGAACTGTTACTGAGGGCCACAGAAACTTTACTTAGGGCCACAGAATTGTTACTCGCACAGACACAGAATTGTTACTCGCACAGACACAGAACTGTTACTGAGGGCCACAGAAACTTTACTTAGGGCCACAGAATTGTTACTCGCACAGACACAGAATTTTTACTCAGGGCCACAGAACTGTTACTTAGGGACAAAGAAACGCTAGTTAGGGCCACAGAATTCATACTCAGGGACAGACAGAATTGTTACGGAGTGCCAGAGAATTGTTACTCAGGGCCACAGAAACTTTACTTAGGGCCACAGAATTTTTACTCAGGGACAGACAGAATTGTTACTGAGTGCCAGAGAATTGTTACTCAGGGACAGACAGAATTGTTACGGAGTGCCAGAGAATTGTTACTCAGGGACAGACAGAATTGTTACTGAGTGCCAGAGAATTGTTACTTAGGGCCACAGAAACTTTAATTAGGGCCACAGAATTTTTACTCAGGGACAGACAGAATTGTTACTGAGTGCCAGAGAATTGTTACTCAGGGACAGACAGAATTGTTACGGAGTGCCAGAGAATTGTTACTCAGGGCCACAGAAACTTTACTTAGGGCCACAGAATTTTTACTCAGGGACAGACAGAATTGTTACTGAGTGCCAGAGAATTGTTACTCAGGGACAGACAGAATTGTTACTGAGTGCCAGATAATTGTTACTTAGGGCCACAGAAACGTTATTAGGGCCACAGAATTGTTACTCAGGGACAGACAGAATTGTTACTGAGTGCCAGAGAATTGTTACTTAGGGCCACAGAAACTTTAGTTAGGGCCACAGAATTGTTACTCAGGGACAGACACAGAATTGTTACTGAGGGCCACAGAACTGTTGCTTAGGGCCACAGAATTGTTACTCGCACAGACACAGAATTGTTACTGAGGACCACAGAACTGTTACTTAGGGCCACAGAATTGTTACTCGCACAGACACAGAATTGTTACACAGGGACACAGAACTGTTACTGAGGGCCACAGAACCGTTACTTAGGGCCACAGAATTGTTACTCGCACAGACACAGAATTGTTACTCGCACAGACACAGAATTGTTACTCGCACAGACACAGAATTGTTACTGAAGGCCACAGAACTGTTACTTGGGGCCACAGAAACGTTAATCAGGGACACAGAATTGTTACTGAGGGCCACAGAACTGTTACTTAGGGCCACAGAATTGTTACTCGCACAGACACAGAATTGTTACACAGGGACACAGAACTGTTACTGAGGGCCACAGAACCGTTACTTAGGGCCACAGAATTGTTACTCGCACAGACAGAATTGTTACTCGCACAGACACAGAATTGTTACTCGCACAGACACAGAATTGTTACTCAGGGACACAGAACTGTTACTGAGGGCCACAGAACTGTTACTTAGGGCCACAGAATTGTTACTCGCACAGACACAGAATTCTTACTCGCACAGACACAGAATTGTTACTCAGGGAAACAGAACTGTTACTGAGGGCCACAGAACTGTTACTTAGGGCCACAGAATTGTTTCTCGCACAGACACAGAATTGTTACTCGCACAGACACAGAATTGTTACTGAGGGCCACAGAACTGTTACTTGGGGCCACAGAAACGTTAATCAGGGACACAGAATTGTTACTGAGGGCCACAGAACTGTTACTTAGGGCCACAGAATTGTTACTCGCACAGACACAGAATTGTTACTCAGGGACACAGAATTGTTACTCAGGGACACATAATCGTTTAATTAAAGAGTATGTCAGACAACATGCAGAGGAGTGGCAGAGGAGGCAATGTTTTAGGAGCGAGCAGACGTGGCAGCAGAGGAAGGGGTCGAGGCAGCACTATTCGCAGCCAGAGGCCAGTGCTCCCGGTGTCATCCAGCGGTCGTGTCTCCACCGACAACCCTGCCGTCATCGATTGGTTGGCTCGGTCGTCTTCCTCTTCCCAGGTCACCTCTGACACCTACAGCCAACGGTCGGTGGGTACGTCAGACACAACCGTTAGTTGGCATGGCCCGGGACCAAGCCCACTGAAATCACGTGTCCTCTACCTGCCCCTGTCCTTTGGTGTTCCCTCACCAAGCGAAGTATCGCATGCTGTGGGCTCAGCCCCACTGTACAGTGAGGAAGAGCTAACAGAGGGCGGTCAGGAACGGGGGGAGACATCCGCCTTTTCAGCAGCTAGGCGAAGAAGTAGTGGCGAGGAGAGTGGCCCGGTAGCCGGTCTAGAGACAGGTCTGTCTCCTGACCCAGACGCAGCCGAGGGGGCTAGTAGTGAGGCGGAGACCCTACTTGATGATGAGGAGGTTGATCGCACTTGGCAGCCTCGTCGTCATCAGGCAATTTCTTCCGCATCATCAGGAGAAGAGGGTGGCAGCTTGGCAGTGAGCGAAACAGTCGGTGGGTTGCCCAGGAGACAGCAGCAGGGTCGCAGCAGTGTCAGTGGAAGCAGTGTCAGTGGAGCCAAACGGCCACGGAGTAGAGCACCAGCTCCACTGCAGCCTACCACCACGGCCAGTAGTGGTGCCGGTGTGCACGGAGGAAGCAGCAGTCAGCCAGTGAGGAGTATCGGGGGCAAAGTTTCCTACTCGGCGGTGTGGCAATTTTTCGTCAAGCCGCCCGAGGAAGTAAACGTAGCCGTATGTCGACTATGTGGCCAGAAAGTCAAGCGTGGCCAGGGGGCCCATGTTGGGACTATTTGGGCCATGTTGGGACAATGGGAGACCTCCCATTGCTGCTGTCTCCATCGCCACACTCTGCCATGTGCCACTTTCAGGTCTCCTCACACACTGCTGGTGTGTTGAATTTTTTGACATAGGGTGCTGGCAGATTACGGGCCTCCCATAGCTGCTGCCAGGCCCCTAATCTGCCATAGGCCCCTATATACCGCCTCCTCATGCTGCTGCCAGGTCCAGAGTCTGTCATGGGTCCCTGTACGGCCTCCCATTGCTGCTGTCTCCATCGCCACACTCTGCCATGTGCCACTTTCAGGTCTCCTCACACTGCTGGTGTGTAGAATTTTTTGACATAGGGTGCTGGCAGATTACGGGCCTCCTATAGCTGCTGCCAGGCCCCTAATCTGCCATAGGCCCCTATATACCGCCTCCTCATGCTGCTGCCAGGTCCAGAGTCTCTCATGGTTCCCTGTACGGCCTCCCATTGCTGCTGTCTCCATCGCCACACTCTGCCATGTGCCACTTTCAGGTCTCCTCACACACTGCTGGTGTGTAGAATTTTTTGACATAGGGTGCTGGCAGATTACGGGCCTCCCATAGCTGCTGCCAGGCCCCTAATCTGCCATAGGCCCCTATATACCGCCTCCTCATGCTGCTGCCAGGTCCAGAGTCTCTCATGGGTCCCTGTACGGCCTCCCATTGCTGCTGTCTCCATCGCCACACTCTGCCATGTGCCACTTTCAGGTCTCCTCACACACTGCTGGTGTGTTGAATTTTTTGACATAGGGTGCTGGCAGATTACGGGCCTCCCATAGCTGCTGCCAGGCCCCTAATCTGCCATGGGCCCCTATATACCGCCTCCTCATGCTGCTGCCAGGTCCACAGTGTCTCATGCCATGTGCCACTTTCAGGTCTCCTCACACTGCTGGTGTGTTGAATTTTTTGACATAGGGTGCTGGCAGATTATGGGCCTCCTATAGCTGCTGCCAGGCCCCTAATCTGCCATAGGCCCCTATATACCGCCTCCTCATGCTGCTGCCAGGTCCAGAGTCTCTCATGGGTCCCTGTACGGCCTCCCATTGCTGCTGTCTCCATCGCCACACTCTGCCATGTGCCACTTTCAGGTCTCCTCACACACTGCTGGTGTGTAGAATTTTTTGACATAGGGTGCTGGCAGATTACGGGCCTCCCATAGCTGCTGCCAGGCCCCTAATCTGCCATAGGCCCCTATATACCGCCTCCTCATGCTGCTGCCAGGTCCAGAGTCTCTCATGGGTCCCTGTACGTCCTCCCATTGCTGCTGTCTCCATCGCCACACTCTGCCATGTGCCACTTTCAGGTCTCCTCACACACTGCTGGTGTGTAGAATTTTTTGACATAGGGTGCTGGCAGATTACGGGCCTCCCATAGCTGCTGCCAGGCCCCTAATCTGCCATAGGCCCCTATATACTGCCTCCTCATGCTGCTGCCACCAGGTCCAGAGTCTGTCATGGGTCCCTGTACGGCCTCCCATTGCTGCTGTCTCCATCGCCACACTCTGCCATGTGCCACTTTCAGGTCTCCTCACACACTGCTGGTGTGTTGAATTTTTTGACATAGGGTGCTGGCAGATTACGGGCCTCCCATTGCTGCTGCCAGGACCCTAATCTGCCATGGGCCCCTATATACCGCCTCCTCATGCTGCTGCCAGGTCCAGAGTCTCTCATGGGTCCCTGTACGGCCTCCCATTGCTGCTGCCTCCATCGCCACACTCTGCCATGTGCCACTTTCAGGTCTCCTCACACACTGCTGGTGTGTTGAATTTTTTGACATAGGGTGCTGGCAGATTACGGGCCTCCTATAGCTGCTGCCAGGCCCCTAATCTGCCATGGGCCCCTATATACCGCCTCCTCATGCTGCTGCCAGGTCCAGAGTCTCTCATGGGTCCCTGTACGGCCTCCCATTGCTGCTGTCTCCATCGCCACACTCTGCCATGTGCCACTTTCAGGTCTCCTCACACACTGCTGGTGTGCTGAATTTTTTGACATAGGGTGCTGGCAGATTACGGGTCTCCTATAGCTGCCGCCAGGCCCCTAATCTGCCATAGGCCCCTATATACCGCCTCCTCATGCTGCTGCCAAGTCCAGAGTCTGTCATGGGTCCCTGTACGGCCTCCCATTGCTGCTGTCTCCATCGCCACACTCTGCCATGTGCCACTTTCAGGTCTCCTCACACTGCTGGTGTGTTGAATTTTTTGACATAGGGTGCTGGCAGATTACGGGCCTCCCATAGCTGCTGCCAGGCCCCTAATCTGCCATGGGCCCCTATACCGACTCCTCATGCTGCTGCCAAGTCCAGAGTCTCTCATGGGTCCCTGTACGGCCTCCCATTGCTGCTGTCTCCATCGCCACACTTTGCCATGTGCCACTTTCAGGTCTCCTCACACACTGCTGGTGTGTTCAGTTTTTTGACATAGGGTGCTGACAGATTACGGGCCTCCCATAGCTGCTGCCAGGCCCCTAATCTGCCATAGGCCCCTATATACCGCCTCCTCATGCTGCTGCCAGGTCCAGAGTCTGTCATGGGTCCCTGTACGGCCTCCCATTGCTGCTGTCTCCATCGCCACACTCTGCCATGTGCCACTTTCAGGTCTCCTCACACTGCTGGTGTGTAGAATTTTTTGACATAGGGTGCTGGCAGATTACGGGCCTCCTATAGCTGCTGCCAGGCCCCTAATCTGCCATAGGCCCCTATATACCGCGTCCTCATGCTGCTGCCAGGTCCAGAGTCTCTCATGGTTCCCTGTACGGCCTCCCATTGCTGCTGTCTCCATCGCCACACTCTGCCATGTGCCACTTTCAGGTCTCCTCACACACTGCTGGTGTGTAGAATTTTTTGACATAGGGTGCTGGCAGATTACGGGCCTCCCATAGCTGCTGCCAGGCCCCTAATCTGCCATAGGCCCCTATATACCGCCTCCTCATGCTGCTGCCAGGTCCAGAGTCTCTCATGGGTCCCTGTACGGCCTCCCATTGCTGCTGTCTCCATCGCCACACTCTGCCATGTGCCACTTTCAGGTCTCCTCACACACTGCTGGTGTGTTGAATTTTTTGACATAGGGTGCTGGCAGATTACGGGCCTCCCATAGCTGCTGCCAGGCCCCTAATCTGCCATGGGCCCCTATATACCGCCTCCTCATGCTGCTGCCAGGTCCACAGTGTCTCATGCCATGTGCCACTTTCAGGTCTCCTCACACTGCTGGTGTGTTGAATTTTTTGACATAGGGTGCTGGCAGATTATGGGCCTCCTATAGCTGCTGCCAGGCCCCTAATCTGCCATAGGCCCCTATATACCGCCTCCTCATGCTGCTGCCAGGTCCAGAGTCTCTCATGGGTCCCTGTACGGCCTCCCATTGCTGCTGTCTCCATCGCCACACTCTGCCATGTGCCACTTTCAGGTCTCCTCACACACTGCTGGTGTGTAGAATTTTTTGACATAGGGTGCTGGCAGATTACGGGCCTCCCATAGCTGCTGCCAGGCCCCTAATCTGCCATAGGCCCCTATATACTGCCTCTTCATGCTGCTGCCAGGTCCAGAGTCTCTCATGGGTCCCTGTACGGCCTCCCATTGCTGCTGTCTCCATCGCCACACTCTGCCATGTGCCACTTTCAGGTCTCCTCACACACTGCTGGTGTGTTGAATTTTTTGACATAGGGTGCTGGCAGATTACGGGCCTCCCATAGCTGCTGCCAGGCCCCTAATCTGCCATGGGCCCCTATATACCGCCTCCTCATGCTGCTGCCAGGTCCAGAGTCTCTCATGGGTCCCTGTACGGCCTCCCATTGCTGCTGCCTCCATCGCCACACTCTGCCATGTGCCACTTTCAGGTCTCCTCACACACTGCTGGTGTGTTGAATTTTTTGACATAGGGTGCTGGCAGATTACGGGCCTCCTATAGCTGCTGCCAGGCCCCTAATCTGCCATGGGCCCCTATATACCGCCTCCTCATGCTGCTGCCAGGTCCAGAGTCTCTCATGGGTCCCTGTACGGCCTCCCATTGCTGCTGTCTCCATCGCCACACTCTGCCATGTGCCACTTTCAGGTCTCCTCACACACTGCTGGTGTGTTGAATTTTTTGACATAGGGTGCTGGCAGATTACGGGCCTCCTATAGCTGCTGCCAGGCCCCTAATCTACCATAGGCCCCTATATACCGCCTCCTCATGCTGCTGCCAAGTCCAGAGTCTGTCATGGGTCCCTGTACGGCCTCCCATTGCTGCTGTCTCCATCGCCACACTCTGCCATGTGCCACTTTCAGGTCTCCTCACACTGCTGGTGTGTTGAATTTTTTGACATAGGGTGCTGGCAGATTACGGGCCTCCCATAGCTGCTGCCAGGCCCCTAATCTGCCATGGGCCCCTATACCGACTCCTCATGCTGCTGCCAAGTCCAGAGTCTTTCATGGGTCCCTGTACGGCCTCCCATTGCTGCTGTCTCCATCGCCACACTTTGCCATGTGCCACTTTCAGGTTTCCTCACACACTGCTGGTGTGTTCAGTTTTTTGACATAGGGTGCTGGCAGATTACGGGCCTCCCATAGCTGCTGCCAGGCCCCTAATCTGCCATAGGCCCCTATATACCGCCTCCTCATGCTGCTGCCAGGTCCAGAGTCTGTCATGGGTCCCTGTACGGCCTCCCATTGCTGCTGTCTCCATCGCCACACTCTGCCATGTGCCACTTTCAGGTCTCCTCACACTGCTGGTGTGTTGAATTTTTTGACATAGGGTGCTGGCAGATTACGGGCCTCCTATAGCTGCTGCCAGGCCCCTAATCTGCCATAGGCCCCTATATACCGCCTCCTCATGCTGCTGCCAGGTCCAGAGTCTCTCATGGGTCCCTGTACGGCCTCCCATTGCTGCTGTCTCCATCGCCACACTCTGCCATGTGCCACTTTCAGGTCTCCTCACACACTGCTGGTGTGTTGAATTTTTTGACATAGGGTGCTGGCAGATTACGGGCCTCCCATAGCTGCTGCCAGGCCCCTAATCTGCCATAGGCCCCTATATACCGCCTCCTCATGCTGCTGCCAAGTCCAGAGTCTGTCATGGGTCCCTGTACGGCCTCCCATTGCTGCTGTCTCCATCGCCACACTCTGCCATGTGCCACTTTCAGGTCTCCTCACACACTGCTGGTGTGTTGAATTTTTTGACATAGGGTGCTGGCAGATTACGGGCCTCCTATAGCTGCTGCCAGGCCCCTAATCTGCCTTAGGCCCCTATATACCGCCTCCTCATGCTGCTGCCAAGTCCAGAGTCTGTCATGGGTCCCTGTACGGCCTCCCATTGCTGCTGTCTCCATCGCCACACTCTGCCATGTGCCACTTTCAGGTCTCCTCACACTGCTGGTGTGTTGAATTTTTTGACATAGGGTGCTGGCAGATTACGGGCCTCCCATAGCTGCTGCCAGGCCCCTAATCTGCCATGGGCCCCTATACCGACTCCTCATGCTGCTGCCAAGTCCAGAGTCTCTCATGGGTCCCTGTACGGCCTCCCATTGCTGCTGTCTCCATCGCCACACTTTGCCATGTGCCACTTTCAGGTCTCCTCACACACTGCTGGTGTGTTCAGTTTTTTTACATAGGGTGCTGGCAGATTACGGGCCTCCCATAGCTGCTGCCAGGCCCCTAATCTGCCATAGGCCCCTATATACCGCCTCCTCATGCTGCTGCCAGGTCCAGAGTCTGTCATGGGTCCCTGTACGACCTCCCATTGCTGCTGTCTCCATCGCCACACTCTGCCATGTGCCACTTTCAGGTCTCCTCACACACTGCTGGTGTGTTCAGTTTTTTGACATAGGGTGCTGGCAGATTACGGGCCTCCTATAGCTGCTGCCAGGCCCCTAATCTGCCTTAGGCCCCTATATACCGCCTCCTCATGCTGCTGCCAAGTCCAGAGTCTGTCATGGGTCCCTGTACGGCCTCCCATTGCTGCTGTCTCCATCGCCACACTCTGCCATGTGCCAATTTCAGGTCTCCTCACACTGCTGGTGTGTTGAATTTTTTGACATAGGGTGCTGGCAGATTACGGGCCTCCCATAGCTGCTGCCAGGCCCCTAATCTGCCATGGGCCCCTATACCGACTCCTCATGCTGCTGCCAAGTCCAGAGTCTCTCATGGGTCCCTGTACGGCCTCCCATTGCTGCTGTCTCCATCGCCACACTTTGCCATGTGCCACTTTCAGGTCTCCTCACACACTGCTGGTGTGTTCAGTTTTTTGACATAGGGTGCTGGCAGATTACGGGCCTCCCATAGCTGCTGCCAGGCCCCTAATCTGCCATAGGCCCCTATATACCGCCTCCTCATGCTGCTGCCAGGTCCAGAGTCTGTCATGGGTCCCTGTACGGCCTCCCATTGCTGCTGTCTCCATCGCCACACTCTGCCATGTGCCACTTTCAGGTCTCCTCACACACTGCTGGTGTGTTCAGTTTTTTGACATAGGGTGCTGGCAGATTACGGGCCTCCCATAGCTGCTGCCAGGCCCCTAATCTGCCATAGGCCCCTATATACCGCCTCCTCATGCTGCTGCCAAGTCCAGAGTCTGTCATGGGTCCCTGTACGGCCTCCCATTGCTGCTGTCTCCATCGCCACACTCTGCCATGTGCCACTTTCAGGTCTCCTCATACACTGCTGGTGTGTTGAATTTTTTGACATAGGGTGCTGGCAGATTACGGGCCTCCTATAGCTGCTGCCAGGCCCCTAATCTGCCTTAGGCCCCTATATACCGCCTCCTCATGCTGCTGCCAAGTCCAGAGTCTGTCATGGGTCCCTGTACGGCCTCCCATTGCTGCTGTCTCCATCGCCACACTCTGCCATGTGCCACTTTCAGGTCTCCTCACACTGCTGGTGTGTTGAATTTTTTGACATAGGGTGCTGGCAGATTACGGGCCTCCCATAGCTGCTGCCAGGCCCCTAATCTGCCATGGGCCCCTATACCGACTCCTCATGCTGCTGCCAAGTCCAGAGTCTGTCATGGGTCCCTGTACGGCCTCCCATTGCTGCTGTCTCCATCGCCACACTCTGCCATGTGCCACTTTCAGGTCTCCTCACACACTGCTGGTGTGTTGAATTTTTTGACATAGGGTGCTGGCAGATTACGGGCCTCCTATAGCTGCTGCCAGGCCCCTAATCTGCCATGGGCCCCTATATACCGCCTCCTCATGCTGCTGCCAGGTCCAGAGTCTCTCATGGGTCCCTGTACGGCCTCCCATTGCTGCTGTCTCCATCGCCACACTCTGCCATGTGCCACTTTCAGGTCTCCTCACACACTGCTGGTGTGTTGAATTTTTTGACATAGGGTGCTGGCAGATTACGGGCCTCCTATAGCTGCTGCCAGGCCCCTAATCTGCCATAGGCCCCTATATACCGCCTCCTCATGCTGCTGCCAAGTCCAGAGTCTGTCATGGGTCTCTGTATGGCCTCCCATTGCTGCTGTCTCCATCGCCACACTCTGCCATGTGCCACTTTCAGGTCTCCTCACACACTGCTGGTGTGTTGAATTTTTTGACATAGGGTGCTGGCAGATTACGGGCCTCCTATAGCTGCTGCCAGGCCCCTAATCTGCCATAGGCCCCTATATACCGCCTCCTCATGCTGCTGCCAGGTCCCGAGTCTCTCATGGGTCCCTGTACGGCCTCCCATTGCTGCTGTCTCCATCGCCACACTCTGCCATGTGCCACTTTCAGGTCTCCTCACACTGCTGGTGTGTTCCATTTTTTGTCATAGGGTGCTGGCAGATTACGGGCCTCCCATAGCTGCTGCCAGGCCCCTAATCTGCCATGGGCCCCTATACCGACTCCTCATGCTGTGACGTTGCAACAAGGTGGAATTCAACCCTACATATGTTAGACCGCCTTTACGAACAGCAAAAGGCCATCACAGATTTCCTGATGTTAAAAGCGGATAAAGGTACTCCCTGTGTAACTTAGATGTCAGCCATTGGCAGCTCATGCGTGACACCTGCGCTTGCTCAGGCCCTTTGAGGAGGCCACGCTATTCGTGAGTCGGCAGGACTATGGGATGAACGACGTCATTCCTCTGTTGCACGTCCTGGAACAAATGCTGTTAACAATGGCTGGTCAGGGTGCGGTAGACGTGGTGCACAGATCTCAACGCCACATGACCCCTGTGGGGGCAGGACAGGAAGAAGAGGAGGAGGTAGAGGAGGACATTGGTGCTCAGGAATTATTGAGTGAAATGGGTGGTTTTTCCACTCAGCGGACAGGAGTGGAGGAGCAGGAGCATCTGGTAGAGGAGGAGGAAGAGGAGACAGAGGACCCAGACGCACCGTGGCAGTATGCTGTGGAGATGGAGGCAGGGAGTTTCTCGCATTCCTTGGCACAAATGGCCCATAGCATGCTCGCTTGCTTGCGTAGCGACAGCCGAATAATAACCATCAGACAGAGGGATGACTTTTGGCTGTCCACCTTGTTGGACCCTCGCTACCGTTCAAAAATGGTGGCCTTTTTCACACCTGCTGAGAGGGAGGCCAAAATAACGTACTATAAAAACCACCTATGTAGTCAGCTGGTCTCTGCCTGTCTGCGCCAACGTCCATCCTCAGACACTGTGGGCCCTGTGCGCTCGCGTTCCGCTGCCATGGCAGCAGGGGAGGGGTGGGGTGGTAGGAGCAGTGGCAGCTCCACCAGCAGCGGCTGCCTCAGTCTGCAGTCGATGATGAGTAGCTTTCTTCACCAGCGCAGTGAGGAAACTACTAACCAGCCGCAGCAGCAGCATCAGGTGGACCTGGAGCAGGACCTCAAACAACAGGCTTAGGCCTACTTGGACAGCACCCTGCCAACCGAGGTAGACAATCCCCTTGACTACTGGGCAACGAAACTTGACCTTTGGCCCCAACTAGCTGAATTTGCCCTTGAAAGGCTGTCATGCCCGGCCAGTAGCGTGGCATCGGAGCGCGTGTTTAGTGCGGCAGGAGGTATTGCAACTCCGCGGAGGACACGACTGTCCACCCAAAGTGTGGAGAGACTGACGTTTGTGAAAATGAATCAGGCGTGGATTAGTCTGGATTTCAAACCACCAGTTCCTGACACAACTGACTAAATCCGCCATGAATCATGCCCCAAACGTGCCACTTTCAGGTCTCCTCACACTGCTGGTGTGTTACATTTTTTGTCATAGGGTGCTGGCAGATTACGGGCCTCCCATAGCTGCTGCCAGGCCCCTAATCTGCCATGGGCCCCTATACCGCCTCCTCATGCTGCTGCCAAGTCCAGAGTCTCTCATTGGTCCCTGTACGGCCTCCCATTGCTGCTGTCTCCATCGCCACACTCTGCCATGTGCCACTTTCAGGTCTCCTCACACTGCTGGTGTGTTCCATTTTTTGTCATAGGGTGCTGGCAGATTACGGGCCTCCCATAGCTGCTGCCAGGCCCCTAATCTGCCATGGGCCCCTATACCGCCTCCTCATGCTGCTGCCAGGTCCAGAGTCTCTCATGGGTCCCTGTAAAGCCTCCCATTGCTGCTGTCTCCATCGCCACACTCTGCCATGTGCCACTTTCAGGTCTCCTCACACTGCTGGTGGGTTCCATTTTTTGTCATAGGGTGCTGGCAGATTACGGGCCTCCCATAGCTGCTGCCAGGCCCCTAATCTGCCATGGGCCCCCGTACCGACTCCTCATGCTGCTGCCAGGCCCGTAATCTGTCATGGGCCCCTGTTGTCGCTTGTTGGCATATTCCGCTCGTTCAGATGCTCCTTCTCCTGCTACTCCTCTTCACGGATTCCGTCAGCAGTCTTTCTTGGAATCCGTTTCCAAGAGACAACAGTTTGCGAGCACGCACCCGACGGTGCAGAAGCTGAACGTCCTCCTGTCTAAGTTGCTGCTGCCAGGCTCGTAATCTGTCATGCGCCCCTGTACCACCTCCTCATGCTGCTGCCAGGTCCAGAGTGTGTCATGGGTCCCTGTACGGCCTCCCATTGCTGCTGCCAGGCCCGTAATCTGCCATGGGCCCCCGTACCAACTCCTCATGCTGCTGCCAGGCCCGTAATCTGTCATGGGCCCCTGTACTGCCTCCTCATGCTGCTGCCAGGTCCAGAGTGTGTCATGGGTCCCTGTACGGCCTCCCATTGCTGCTGTCTCTATCGCCACACTCTGCCATGTGCCACTTTCAGGTCTCCTCACACTGCTGGTGGTTTCCATTTTTGTCATAGGGTGCTGTATGGCCTCCCATTGCTGCTGCCTCCACCGCCACACTGTGGCTCCACACTCTGGTTTTGGCCCCGTGACTGCCCAAATGAGTGAAGTGTGCGGTGATTCTAAGATCGACGGCACTCATCTGCATGTCATACTGACTGACAGTATTATTTCTCTTCCCCAGCAGACTCCAAGGGCATTTAAATTAAAGGTACAGTGTTCTGCACTAATATTAAGTCTCTCTGAAGCCTAGAAACACCCTTTTTTAAGTTAAATTCACAGCGAATATATTCGACTCGAATCGAAATTTTTCCACGAATTCGCCGAATCAGTCGAATCGAATTTTTGAATACTTCGCTCATCTCTATATATATATATATATATATATTTAATATGGCCAAAATTGTAGCATTTCAAATATATTTAAAAAATATGGGGCAGCACAGTGGCTAAATAGTTAGCACTTCCACCTGGCAGTACTAGGGTCTTTGGTTGTATGTCTTTAAAAATACAAATCTACCTTTTTGGAATGCATTTACAAATATATGTAAAAATATATGTTATTTGTTAAATCTGAATAATATATTAAAAAAATGTTTTTTTAAAAATATATATTTTTAAAATATATTCTTCAGATTTTTTGTAACATATAAAAAAGTCATTTTAACATATATTTTTACATATAATTGCAAATGCATTCCAAAAATGTAGATTTTTATTTTTAAAGACCTCCAGTATATTTGAAATGTATTTTAAAAAATATTTTCATATATTTTGTAATAAAAATGCATTTCAACATACAGTATATATATATATATATATTATATATATATATATATATATATATTAAAATATGTTGGATATGGCCAAAATTGCAGCATTTCAAATATATGTCAATATATTTGGGATGGATATTTTTAAAATATATTTCAAATATATTTTTCTTCCATGTGGGAAATAGCCATTGTTATTTTTTTAACATTTCCTTCTTATTGATGAGTTGGAGTTTGGATTTGACAACCCAGCTTTACTCATGTTCTGAGACCCTGCCTTCAACTGAACCCAGGTACGCTTTAGCTTTCACTACACAGAACATAATTAGTCCATAAATGGTGGCTTGGCCACTGGACCAGATAGATAAGAAGAGAAAAAATTAAATATGAACATCCAAAAGGGAACGTAAAGTCTTGGATGACTCTCTGAAGACCATTAAACAATTCCACTGACGATGCAGGTCTTCAAACGAAGAAAGTAGCAGTCCCAATACCTGGCTTCCTATAATGCAACAGTACATCTTCAAGCCGGAGAAGCCACAATATGTCAACTGACTTATAACCGTAATCCAAGGCATAAGCAGGGCAAGTCCCAGTTTGTCCAGTAAATAATTGCTGGTAACGTACAGTATATATACAGGAGTCCTAATGGATAGAGGAAGTCCCAGATATGTCTTTGATGTCTTGAACTTGACATCCTGGAACAGTCTTTGAAGGGATTGAGTCACTTCACCAGGGGTGGCAAAGCTTGAATGGTCCCTTATGGTTGGTAGTAGGACAGTCTCTGTAACTGGTTAAAGAAACGTCTTGGCAGCTCTAGAAGACTTTGTTTCCAGTTGCAATGAAAATAATGTTCATGCATGATGACTGGTGTAGATTACTCTGATTAGGTTCTTAGGCCTCGGTGTGATGCTTGAGCTGTCAGCAGTATTACCTTGGGTCTTGATAGAGAAATTTGTAACTAAGTTGCAGCCCCAGTCAAGACTTTGTTGCATAAATGTAAAATAAAAGTCTTTGGAGCGCTCTCTGGGATTCTCTAAGTAAAGAAACAGTTTGCAGTTATAGTTTTGTCAATGACAGGACTAGCCTGAAGTTGCAGCTGGTTCTCTGTGAGTTACTTTGTAGCATCTTCTGAAGCAGATAGTGAGTCAGTAGTTACACAGTATCTAAACTCATACATATCACCATTATTGTGCAGGATCTCAGTAGACTCCTGGTCACTTGTCAAAGATCAATATTACTACTGTCAGTAGTAGTTTGAGATAGGGATGCACTGATACCAGCTTTTTAAGATGGAGTATGAGTGACAATATTTTTTCTCAAGTCCCCGATGATAACTATTACCGATATCTATTTTTAGTGTCATCTGTCAGTTTTTTTTAGGGCTTGTTCACACCATATATACATGAAAACGTATGGGAAAACCACAAAGATTTCACTTGCAGAGACATCAGTATCTCATCAGTTTCACATAAGTTTCACATCAGTATCACATCAGTTTTCACATGCATTTCAGTGAGTTTGTACAGCCTGTTCACATATATATGGGCTGGCCACAGTGCGATTTGAAAAAGAGTCCTATGCGATTTCAGTCCAGTTCAGGTGTGATTTCTAATGTCATACACTACAACTCGCATTGGAATCGCACCTGAACCACTGAACAAAATTGCACCACACAGGCTTTGAAATCGCACTGCAAACCGGTCCGGACAAGGTATCGGTTTTAGTATTGGACCATTTGTGTTTGTGTTATGGAATAAAGATCTACAAGGTGTTGTCTAGATCGAGTCACTGCCTATGTTATTCAACTAAGATTGGAGTTATCACTATCTCATCACAACTGTAAGTTACAGAGATCACACTTTCAATGCTTAGATTGGAAAGACAGAACAATTTGCACTAGTACAAGTACTAGTATAAATACTCAGTATCAGCACCAATACTGGTATCGGGATCAGTACATTGCTAGTTTGAGATGTTGTTTCGCTGTAAGATGATTTGATCACTCGCAGGAAATCTTGTTGTAAGAGTGGGTATCTATTTTGAGTTTCAATGAGTGAACGTGAGTTTTGAGGGATGAAATGGGTGTCTTAAATTCTCTCTAAAATGAGTGTGCATCTTAGCAGGGGTAATTACCTATTTTAGTCAGGTTTTTTCTCCTGGGTGGGTATGGTAGATGGAGTTAGTCAGTCCTATATGGGCTAGAGAAGCAAGGGACTGGGGTAGTGGGTGATGGGAAGAGGCTAAATTGCTATACAACATGTAAGCCTGTAGCCTGAAAAAGAAGACCCTTTGGGGTTGGCCTGTACAGATTCAAGTGAAGAACCCACCTGTGAGAAATCTGTAGAGAGGATAAGGAATGTCCTAATATCCTATGTTAATTCTCCGTGGTGAAGTTATGTTGTTGGACTTGAAGTGATGGATGTAAGGGTCATGGCATAAGGAACAGTGGTGTGATGTTTCTGCAACAGTAAAAGAAAATCATTCAAAAGCGGAACATGTGGAGATGACTCATTTCTGGTGGTGGGCCTCAGGCCAAGAAAATGTTACCTAAAATGGTGGAATCTCTCCTTATGTCATGAAAAGTCATTCTCAAGGCTGTGCTTAAAGGAATGACAGTACTCAAAGGAATGTGCATGCATGCAGAACAGCCCATAGAACTGTGCACAGCATTAGGACCCTGCCTGCATTCGTACAGGTATGTGCACATGAGTATTAGTGATGTGCACATGCTTATGTGCATGAACATGTTTGTTTGATGATCTTTGGTTCCTAGTGGCCTAGCTAAAGCCTTACAGGACTCAGGTTAATTGCTAAGTGGACATCAGCTTCTTCTACTTGTGACCTGACCTTGATTCATGCCTGCTGTTTCGGTACATCTTCTGCTTGCTTGATGCTGACCTTGGCCTGGCTCTGACTCTGCTCCTGGTTCCTAACTTTGCACTCCTGCAGCCTGGGCCATCTTTAACGTGGAGCAAAAAGGGAAGCTGCCCTGGGTCCAGTCATTATTGTGGGGCCCAAAGCAGCTGCCCCTTCAGCACTGATAAATAAAGTGCATTTAGCTATTTTCCCAGCATGAGTTAAGTTTCCATGCAGTGTCCCTTTTACTGGCTCCCCACCCTCCTTCCTTAGCTTAGTAGTGTATGTGTGTGTGTGTGTGTGTGACACACTGTCCTTCCCTGAGCCAGGCTCCCCCTCCCCCACCTCTGACAACTTCTTTGAAGGGGCGGGGTTGCTGGGTGTTGTAGTGTGGGGCAGTGATTTTGATCTCTACCATAAGCAATAACTCTCCTCTCCACCCTCAATTACCCCTCTTTCTGCCTCTCTCCACCCTCGACAATACCCCCCACCTCTCCACCCTCAGCAATATTCCCCCACCTCTCCACCCTCAAAAATACCCCCATCTCTCCACCCTCAACAGTATTCCCCCACCTTTCCACCCTCAACAATACCCCCCCACCTCTCTACCTTCAACAATATTCCCCCACCTCTCCACCCTCAACAATATTCCTCCTCCTCTCCACCCTCAACAATACCCTCACCTCTCCACCCTCAACAATACCCCCCACTCACACACCTCTCCACCTTCAACAATATTCCCCACCTCTCCACCCTCTACAATACCCCCCATCGCTCCACCCTCAACAATATTCCTCCACCTCTCCACCCTCAACAATACCCCCTACTCACACACCTCTCCACCTTCAACAATATTCCCCACCTCTCGACCCTCTACAATACCCCCCATCCCTCCACCCTCAACAATATTCCCCCACCTCTCCACCCTCAACAATACCACCCCACCTTTCTACCCTCGACAATACCCCCCACACACCCTTCTCCACCCTAAACAATAACTCCCTTTCCTACATCTCTGCCCTAAACAATAACTCCCTTCCCTACCTCTCCACCTCTGGGGTTTTGTGTAATGATGGTGTTAGTATGGGGAGGGGTCCTGTGTAATTATGGGGGAGCTGTGTAATGATGTGGATAATATAGATGAGGGAGTCCTGTGTAATAATGGAGGGTGGTGTAGGGGGGAGGGGTCCTGTGTAATGATGGAGGTAGTATGGGGGAGGGGTCTTGTTTAATGATGGGGGAGTATGGAGGAGGGGTCCTGTGTAATGGTGGGGGAGAAGGGACCTGTGTAGTAATGGGGAGGGGGGTGCTGTGTAATGATGGGCATAGCATGGGCAAGAAGGTCCTGTGTAATGATGAGGGATGAAATTTCATGGGGGGGGCAAGAAAATGTCTGCCCTGGGTCCAATCAATATCAAAGATGGCCCTGCCTGCTGCCCTGTTGTTGCTGACCTCTGCCCATATGGCCACACTTCAGAGATCCAGTATCCTCCTATTGCTAGTTAAACTCTGCTTCCAATATATTCCAAACCAGATCTCCTACAAGCACCTGTGCCACTCTGTGTTCTGTTGTACCCTGTTATCATCTCCAGAGGAAACAGGGCAAGAGGTATAAGGGCAGCCTTCTCATCAGCTCAACCTTGGCAATGTACGTGACACCTTATTACTGATGTGTGCATACCCTAGTTTCTGTACATGGAGAAAACGGGCGGTACCCTTGACCAGCTTGGAGGGCTGGTGATGACTCAGGGGCCTGCTAACATGCACACTATTTGAACTCTTTTGACCACTGTTTCTTACTGGAACAAAAAGACCTGTAATGACCAGACCTAAGTCAGTTCTTTGAGTGTAATGACCATTACAAAGATCACTTGTGAGCTGTTCTTGTACCTTGTGGACTCCTGGGATGTTCCTTCACAGTAGAAGCATGCTTTTGACATCATCGTTAAGTGGTAGAATGTGAATAGTCAAATTGATGAAAGATCGATGTTGTAGGACTGGCAGCGACTTGTGGCGTGTCAGTGCATGCAAGAGATGTTGGGCCAAGATAACGGTGTGGGAGCACAGAACATTAGGATTGATACAGAAGGATAATGCTGGTCTCCATATGCATTTCTCTGTTACATGCAGGAACAAATACCAAGGAGAAAAAATAGCTAAGTAAATGTGAAGCTCCATTTTAAGTTCTGTTTTATTTGTACAGCAAAAAAAGTTGGATAATAGCAGCGACCATAGCTGCCAAACAGGTCAGCATAACTTCTCTTTACCTAGAGCAGGGGCCTCCAAACTATCTAAACAAAGAGCCAGTTTTCTGTCCTTCAGGCTTTAGGAGGGCCGGAGGAGGAGGAGTGACCAGTGGGAGTATAAAATGCCCCGGTGTCAGTGGGAATAAAAATGCTCCATTATTGGTTTTAGTGGGAGAAATAGTGCCTAATTGTTGGTATCAGTGGTAGGAATAATGCCCCATGGATGGTGTAAGAGAAATGATACCCCATCATTGGCATCAGTTGGAGGAAAAGTGCCTTGAGTGTCGGATAGAGGAAAGTAAAGGGCTGCATCAGGCCATAGTTTGGAGACCACTGACCTAAAGGATCTTGTGAATCTTTTGAATACAGAATCTTGTGTACTGATAACTTCCTGTGCTCTCTGCCTCTATTGACTTTTATCACCTAGCATTGTGGACTACATTGTACCCCAACTTCTTTGCTTTGGGTAAAGGACTGGTAAGAGCTCTTTAAAAAGGAACTTCAGTCCCTGTAATGCTGGCCTCTTCTTCACACCAGCACCACCATCTTTGAAAGTCTAGAACATGTGCAGATGTGCCAAATGGCTGTTTCCCAGGCTTCAGAACCTGACAGAGACCTGCGGCACATCTGCACGCATGCCGAGTTTCTTCATGCACAGACAACCAGAGATCTGAGACCTCCACAACTCCCTCATCTTTACACGGAACCCCCTGTGCATGTGCAGATGTACCTAAGGCCTCTGCTGGGTTCCAAAAGCCATGCAGAGCCATTCAAATCATCTGGGCACGCATGGAATTGAGAGCAATGCTATTGTCACCTAAGTGAGAAAGAAGAAACTGCTGCGCTGCAACACAAAAAGTAAAATGCATTTTAAAAAATGTAAACATGTTCTAATTTTGGGAGAGGAGCTCAAGTTAGGTGGAAATATTTCGTTTTTTAAGGAGATAAAACTGTCTTTCAATCATAACAGTTTTCCTATCATATCCCATTTACCTCTTAATCGGTAGGCTAGTTTTTAACAGTAAATATATTCGGTTTATAGATAATCTATTCATGCATACATCTTGTGTCCAGGCACAATGTGACTGTGGAATGTAAATATATGCTGTGAAATCGGTTGGAACACAGTCACACAGCATGCATTTTTGGAAGAAGTGGGGGCAAGGGGGGCTGGACTGTGTCTCAAGGAATGTGAGGTAAACAGAGCCTAGTGTGGGAATTTAAAGCCCTGAGGTCAGTGGGAGAGGCCCAGCAATGGTCTGACAGGCTAAGCACCGAATCCTAAAATATTGCTGCTGTTCATGGAGCTAAATAACATGGGATCACATGGCGGGTGTTGTCTATGTGAAAATGTGTCATAGGAAGTAAGCAATATGAAAGAAGGGCGGGTGAGACATAGGATATACTGAGCATTCCCAGTGACAAATGCATGAGGCAAAACACATCCACATAACACAATACAAGAGAGCAAGGGAGCTCTGCCTGTACATGTTAACAATCACACATGAGAGTTTGGATTTGTCTCTTCTCCTGGCAATGGCTTGTGGATTGTTAGAAATATTACATCACATTAGTTACTTCCATTTTATGTACCGTATGCCTTTGTTATGTTATCGACCGGCCTTCCCATCATCTCAGCATCCCCGTTGACACAGGCAACCTCATCCAGCCAACTGCAGAAGCCAGTCAGCAGGGACCAAGTGAATGGGTGCTTCAATATGTATGAAAGGGGATGAGTGGAAGGAGAAAAGAATGGGTTTGGGTCATTGTTAGGTAGGGACTTTAACTTTATTGATCACTTGACCTTCAAAAGGTTGTATGCCCTTCATAACCTAAACATTTTTGGTATTCCTCACTGAGGTACTTTAACTGGCCATTGCGTGGTCATGCAACACTGTACCCAAATGAAATTGATACCAATTTTTTTCACACAAATAGATAACTTAACCTTCGAAAAGTTGTAACCCTTCATGACCTAGAAATGTTTTGCTATTCTGCACTGTGGTACTTTAACTGGCAATTGTGTGGGCATGCAACACTGTACCCAAATGAAATTGATATCAATTTTGTTCACACAAATAGATCATTTGACCTCTGAAAGGCACGATTAGCAAAAAACTTCTAGGTCATGAAGGGGGTACAACCTTTTCGGAGGTCAAGTGATCTTTTTGTGTGAAAAAAATTGATATAAATTTAATTTGGGTACAGTGTTGCATGTTCACACAATTGCCAGTTAAATTAAATTTATATCAATTTTTTTCACACAAAAAGATCACTTGACCTCCGAAAAGGTTGTACCCCCTTCATGACCTAGAAGTTTTTTGCTAATCATGCCTTTCGGAGGTCAAATGATCTACTTGTGTGAAAAAAATTGATATCAATTTCATTTGGGTACAGTGTTGCATGCCCACGCAATTGCCAGTTAAAGTACCACAGTGCAGAATAGCAAAAAATGTATTTTGCTAGTTAAAGTACCACAGTGCCTGTGGTACTTTAACTGGCAAAATAAATTGTGGTCATGCAACACTGTACCCAAATGAAATTGATATAAATTTTTTCACACAAATAGATCACTTGACCTCTGAAAGGTTGTACGTCCTTCATGACCTAGACATTTTTTGCTATTCGGCACTGCATATTTTATCTGGCCATTGCGTGGTCATGCAACACTGTACCCAAATAAAATTGATATCAATCTTTTTCACATAAATAGAACTTTCTTTTGGTGGTATTTGATCACCACTGGGTTTTTTACTTTATATTATATAAATGAAAAAAGACCGAACATTTTGGAAAAAAAAATTTTTACTTTCTATTATAAAACATTTCCAATAAAAAAAATGAAAAAAACAACTTTTTTCATAAATTTAGGCCAAAATGTATTCTGCTAAAAGTCTTTGGTAAAAGAAAAACAAAATAATCCCAATAAATGTATATTAACCTCTTGGCACCGGCCGTACACATATATGCGGCGCTGTTAAAACAGCTTACCATGCTGAGAGCGTGCTCCCTGCACACTTCCAGCAGGGTAGCAGGCTACCTTGTGCATACTTGTGATCGGGAGCCTTCCGATCATGTGACCACTGGGACAGCCAATCACAGCGGTCACATGACCTGAATGTCCTCCTCCGCCTCCCTGCTTTTAGAACTCTTAAAGGGCCAGGAGGCAGTCGGTGCAAAAGGGTTAATTGGTTTGTGTGAAAGTTATAGCATCTATAAAAAATGGTATATATACTGGAATTTATGCAGGTGTGATGTTATACTGGTAATGGCGGTATAGTGTGACTGTGATAGTGTGGAGGGCAATCAGGCGCTAACTGATGCTGGCTGGAAAATACACTTACTGACCAATAGAGAAACTTATAAAGTGAGCAGTGCTAATACTGTACACATAAGCAGACCTGGAAGAAGCCAGTCACACATATATACATGAGTGAGCTATCCCGTGCCACCCAGCCTCAGTAAATATGCTGTAGCAGGGCGGCAAGAGGTTAATGATCTTTATTTGCCATTTCACAGACACGCACAGTTTTAGCCCCTGTTCACACTAGGGCAGCAATGGGCAAACTACGGCCCGCGGGCCGTATACGGCCCGGCGGACCTTTTAATTTGGCCCGCGGAGCGTGATACTGTCAGGATGGCTGTCAGGATGTGTGTAGGCGGGGCAGCGTGACGAACGTGAGGGGAGGAGAGCTAGGCTCCTCTCACAGTCCGCCCTGAAGACCGGAACGGCGCAGGAACATGGCTGGAGGAACGCGCGGAGCAAAGGTAAGTAAATTGAATTACTATAGGGGGGATGAATTACTATATGGGGGATGAATTACTATAGGGGGGATGAATTACTATAGGGGGGATGAATTACTATGGGGGATGAATTACTATATGGGGGATGAATTACTATGGGGGATGAATTACTATGGGGGATGAATTACTATATGGGGGATGAATTACTATGGGGGATGAATTACTATACGGGGGATGAATTACTATACGGGGGATGAATTACTATATGGGGGACTAATTACTATGGGGGATGAATTACTATATGGGGGATTAATTACTATGGGGGATGAATTACTATATGGGGGATGAATTACTATATGGTGGATTAATTACTATGGGGGATGAATTACTATGGGGGATTAATTACTATGGGGGAGGAATTAATATGGGGGATGAATTACTATGGGGGATTAATTACTTTATGGGGGATGAATTACTATGGGGGATGAATTACTATGGGGGATGAATTACTATATGGGGGATGAATTACTATGGGGGATGAATTACTATGGGGGATGAATTACTATATGGGGGATGAATTACTATGGGGGATGAATTACTATGGGGGATGAATTACTATGGGGGATGAATTACTATATGGGGGATTAATTACTATGCTTACTATGGGGGAATATTACTATACTTACTATGGATGACACATAAACATCATTCATCTACTCTTGGTCCTGCCCCCGGGTCCAATATATGAACCCATTGCGGCCCTCAAGTCAAAAAGTTTGCCCACCCCTGAACTAGGGCATGGTGCAATCAGTAGGCATTTCCCGCACCACATTCAAAGCATACTGCCCTTGAGATCTGCAGCAGGTGTCAGTGCAATCCTAACGACACTCCAGAAGTAGGTCGCAAACACAGTGCGTTTGCCTGCACTGGATCACATGGTACAAAACCACCATGTGATCTGGTTGTAGTGAGTTTCTAAAATTGGTGCATGCTCAAAATGAGAAGTGACTCAAATCACACCGCACTGAATTACACAGGAATGGTCTGCCATTCCTGTGCGATTCATAGGCGATTCAGCCTGTGAATCCAAGGGTAAAGCTTAACATGATTGGTATTGATATTGATATGATATGTATTTTTTACATACTGTATGAAAAAAAAAATTGGTACATAAGACTTAAAAAATGAACGACACGCATGCAAAAAGATCGCTTGATGCGCCACACACTTGATGCCGATTGCACGCAAATATGCGGCCGCTCGGCGTCTGGGCCTTGACACCGAGCGGCCGCATATTTGCGTGCAATTAGAAAATACATATGTGCTGTGACCGCTGCGACGGCGATCTTGGATGGATGATTATCTAGCTTTTTTAGTTGCTAAACTTTGCAACATGCAGCTACCTACAAAAAAAACGAATAAAAAGTACATCTAAAGTAATATATATATATATATATATATATATATATATATATATTTACTTAATTAATTATAAAAAAGAGAATAAAAAGAAGATTACTGCTAGGTGGAAGTGCTATTTAGCCACTGTGCTGCCCCATATCTTTGAAATATATTTGAAATGCTACAATTTTGGCCAATATATATATATATATATATATATATATATATATATATATATATATATATATATATATATATATATATATATAATTTTTTTTTTTAATTAATTATAAAAAAGAGATTAAAAAGAAAAAAAATCACCATATTTACAATTATAATATCCAAACTGAGACATCTTAAGTTCACTGTGCCTACTTAGTAGAAGCATGTGTAGATTCGTGCAGCAGCTTTCTCTATAGCAGTCCTCGTTAGTATAGTGGTAAGTATCCCCGCCTGTCACGCGGGAGACCGGGGTTCGATTCCCCGACGGGGAGGCTCAATAATTTTGTCCCTTCCTTACGATCTCTAACCTCTAGTTATTTATGTTATCGTTCTTCTCCCAGAAAAAAGTCTGTATTTTGCAGTAAGCTCAATTTTAACATTTTACCTTCTTCAGTTTTTTTCATTTCCTGAAGGGGAGGTTTGTTCCTCATGTGTTAGCAATGCATACAGAAGGGAAGGGAATGTACAGTATTTCAAATTCAACACAGTTTTTTTTGGCAGCAGATAAAAGAGTCCAGTCATGTAGACCATAGAGATCATTTATTATCTGGGGCTCAGTGCACTGCAAGCATCATTGTATTGAATGTGAGAGATATTTCCTCCACAGGCACACCCATCTGTGATGAGTGGAGCGCACTGTAAAATCTACATTCTTTTATACTGATTTTCAAAGCAAAATTCAGCGTCGGAATACCTGCTTGTCTTCTGAGAGTGTATTTATACAGTCCATAATATCACAAATGTACAGTCACTGCATTTAACTACTTGCTGTCCGTGACAATTTTTACAATTTTCTGAAAGAAGGACCATGGAGAAGAAAATATTGGCTGTTGCAATTCGTGTATGTTGCGTGAGTTTGTGCAGATTTTCAGAAAAAAAATATACTAAAATGAACGTTAGTGCACACAAACACAATACAAACCCCAGTTTCTTGGTAAAATGTTCACCATTTGCCGTCCAGTGGATTTACCCCCCTTCCTGACCAGGCCATTTTTTTTAGATACTGCGCTGCACTACTTTAACTGACAATCATGCGGTCATGCAACGCTGCACCCAAGTTACATTTACGTCCTTTTTTCCCCCACAAATGGATCTTTCTTTTGGTGGTATTTGATCGCCTGTGCGGTTTTTATTTTTTGTGCTATAAACAAAAAAATTCGAATTTTGAAAAAAAACTATAATTTTTAATTTTTGCTATTAAACATTTCCAGGAAAAAATAAAAAAATCTAATTTCATAAATTAAGGCCAAACTGTATTCTGCGACATGTCTTTGCTAAAAAAACAAAAGTCCCAATACGTGTAAATTAATTGGTTTATGTGAAAATTATAGCGTTTTCAAATGGCAGTACACATACTGGAATTTTTTGTTTTGTTTTTACTAGTAATGGCGGCGATCAGCGACTTATAGTGGGGATTCTGACACTGGGGGGGGGAAATAACCTGGTGTCACTGACATCCCCAGTGACATTAATACCGTGATCAGTGCTATTAAACAGCACTGACACTGTACTAATGGCACTGGGCAGGAAGGGGTTAACATGTGGGGTGATCAAAGGGTTAACTGTGTGCTGTTTTACTATGGAGGCTGTGTGTGTGTTTCACTGTAAGCACACTGCTTTGTATGGCTCTGCTATGCTACTGGGACTCGAGAGTGACTGGAGAACAGTTGTTGTTCAAGTGCACGTGGTGTATCTTCACCTCTGAAAGTAGAGTCCGGCCTTAAAGTTGAGATTTCCCTGATGGCAACCTCAGCCTTTTCCTAGGACATTAGTGCAAATGGCACAGAGTACAGGTACTCCGTGTGTGAAGTAGAGCGATATGGTCTCAGATACCTACTTAGCTTACAAGAGCCCACCCCAGTGTAGGCCTCTCATGTGACCCAGATTTGTTAACTGGGAAACATGGAGTAAATTACCATCATCCCTACCCACCTACCCCAAACATAGATGACACTTTAAATGCCTTTATAGGTGATCAGTTTAGTGTAGGGGTCCTCAAACTTTTTAACCAGGGGGGCCAGTTCATGGACCTTCACACTGTTGGGGGGTCGGACTAAAGTTTGAAAAAAATATGAACAAATTCCTATGCACACCACACATATCTTATTTGTACTGCAAAAAACATGAAAAAACAATACAATATTTAAAATGCACTGTACTCTGTAACGTACTGGACACCACAATGCACTGGATAATAATGGGGGTGGGGGCTTGGTACAGTAATGGGAGGCTGAGGTTATTAATGGTAGTGGGGGATGAGGGCAGTAATAGGGGTGGGGGCTGAGGTTTGTAAAGGGGGGTTGAGGACAGTAATGGGGTAGGAGATGAGGAAAGTAATGGGGGGAAGGGGGGGAAGTAATGGGGGGAAGCTGAGGTCAGTAATGGGGGGAAGCTGAGGAAATCTATCTATCTAGAAAAGAATCCAGGCCTTTTTTAAAGCAATCCACTGAGCTGGCCAGAACCAACTCTTGAGGGAGTCTATTTCACATTTTCACAGCTTTCACTGTGAAGAAACCTTTTTGTGTTTGGAGATTAAATTTATTTTCCTCCAGACGTAAAGAGTGCCCCCTTGTCTTCTGTGATGACCTCAGGGTGATGAACTCTACACCGAGTTCACTATATGAACCACTGATGTATTTATACATGTTGATCATATCTCCTCCCTTAATCTCCTCTTCTCAAGAGAGAATAAATTCAGTTCCTCTAATCTTTCCTCATAGCTGAGCTCCTCCATGCCTCGTATCAGTTTGGTTTCCCTTCTCTGTACTTTCTCCAGTTCCCCAATGTTCTTTTTGTGAATTGGTGCCCAAAACTGAACTGCATATTCCAGATGAGGTCTTACTAATGATTTGTACCGGGGTAATATGATATCTCCCTCTCCGGAGTCTATACCTCTTTTATTACAAGAGAGGATTTTGCTCGCTTTAGAAACCGCAGCCTGGCATTGCATGCCATTATTAAGCTTGTGATCTACCAGAACTCCCAGATCCTTCTCCACCATTGATTCCCCAGTTGTACCCCCCTAGTATGTATGATGCATACATATCCTTAGCCCCCAAGTGCAGAACCTTACATTTATCAACATTAAACCTCATTTGCCACATAGTTGCCCAATTAAACAGTGCATTGAGGTCGGCTTGTAATTTGGAGACATCCTGTAAGGATGCTATTCTACTGCACAGCTTGGTGTCATCTGCAAGGACCAAAATGAGATTTTAAATCCCAGACCCTATATCGTTTATAAATATATTAAAAAGTAAGGGTCCCAACACTGAACCTTGGGGTACACCACTGACAACCCTAGACCATGCAGAGTATGAATCATTAACCACTACTCTTTCAATACGATCTTTTAGCCAGTTTTCTATCCATTTACATACAGATTTTTTCAAGCCTGTAGACTTTACCTTACACATTAGCCATGTGTGGGGAACTGTGTCAAACGCTTTTGCAAAATCCAAGTATACCACGTCTACCGTCACCCCACTGTTTAAGGTTTTGCTCACCTCCTCATAAAAAGAAATCAGATTTGTTTGACAACTTCTGTGTTTCATGAATCCATGCTGTCTGTTGCTTAAAATATTTTTTTCCAGCAAGAACTCATCTATGTGGTCTTTTATTAAACTCTCCAGTATCTTCCCAACTATAGAAGTTAAACTAACAGGTCTATAATTACTTGGTAAAGATTTTGACCCCTTTTTTAAATATTGGCACCACATTGGCCTTATGCCAATCCAGTGGTACTATGCCAGTCATTAAAGACTCCCTAAAATTTAGAAACAATGGCTATGAAATGACAGAGCTCAATTCTTTAAGGATGCATGGGTGTATGCCATCTGGTCCTGGTGCTTTATTCACCTTTATTCTGTCTAAATATTTTTGGATCATATCAATTGTGAGCCAATGCGGATCATCTGGAGCTGTGTCAATACCATGCCCATTATGGACAAGAGCTCCCCCATACTCCTTTGTATACACAGAGCTGAAGAAGATATTTAATAAATTTGCCTCCTATTTGTCCCCAGTCACCCATTCTAGATTATTTTGTAAAGGGCCTACATGCTCGGACCGGACCTTTTTACTATTAATATATTTGAAGAATTTTTAGGGGTTGGTCCTGCTATCTTTTGCAATCTGTCGTTCGTTTTCAATTTTTGCAGCCTTTATTTTGTTTTTGCATATTTGTAATGTTTAAACCATGATAGCGTTCCTTCATTTTTATATTTAATAAAAGCTCTTTTTTATTATCTATAGCTTTTTTAACTCTGGCCGTAAGCCACGTAGGTTTGATTTTTAGCCTTTTAAACTTGTTGCCCATGGGAATATATTTTGCAGTGTGTGCACATACAGTCTTTTTGAAGAACTCCATTTCTGTGTTGTGTTCATTGATGCTAATATTCCTTTCCAGTCTAAGTCTTGGAGAGCAGCTCTCAGCTTTGGAAAATTAGCTCATTTAAAATTGAGAGTTTTTATTTTTCCCGTATTTGCTTTCTGTTTACATTTAACAATAATCAAATCATGTTATGGTCACTGCTACCCAGATGTTCTTTTATATGGACATTCGTAATAAGTTCTGCATAGTTGGAGATTACCAGGTCCAACAGAGCATCATTCCTAGTAGGGGCCTCTATGAACTGTACCATAAAATTGTCCTGTAGTAGGTTTAAAAAATTTTGCCCTTTAACTGTTCCTGCAGTACCATTACTCCAGTCAATTTGTGGGTAGTTAAAATCCCCCATTATTATCACTGTCCCAGCCCTTGCAGCCCTTTTGATCTGTTCAAGGAGCTGAGTCTCCACCTCCTCATTAACACTGGGATGCCTATAACAAACTCCAATGATTACTTTTGTAGTACGTACCCCATGTACAGTTCCACCCATAATACTTCAGCCTCATCACACTTTCCATCAACTAGGTCCTCTTTCACACTCGCTCTGAGATCACTTCTCACATAGAGACAAACACCACCATCTTTCCTATTTACCCTGTCTCTCCGAAAGAGAACATAGCCAGGAATATTAATGGCCCAGTCATGGGAAGAATGAAGCCAAGATTCAGCAATACCAATTAAATCATAGTTCTCTTCATGCACCAAAGCTTCAAACTCACCTATTTTGCTTGGCAGACTTCTGGCATTGATGAACAAACACTTTAATTGATTGACACCCTGTACACACGTATTTTGCATATTTTTTATTTTCATACAAATGGTACCAATTCCACTGGTTGTTTGTAACATGGAAACATTTTTATCTGCCATAGCCTTACCCCCATCTTTCCCCATTCCACCCACCAAGTAGTACTGACCCCTGTCTGATCTGTCTACCCCGTTATAATCTAATTCTCCCTCCCTCGATCCTAGTTTAAATACTCCTCCAACCTTCCCATAAACCTCTCCCCTAGCACAGCAGACCCCCTTCCATTTAGGTGCCAACCATCTCTATCATATAGGTTCCACCCCAATGAAAAGTCAGCCCAGTGCTCTAGAAACCCACATCATTTCCCTTGACTGTGATGTGAAGACGGGACTGAGGATGCTGATATAAAAACAGGATTGTGCTATGAGGCTCAGTTCAGATGTGCGAATATGTGTTTGCACACACACATCGTGTTTATGGTAGCCCATTTATTTTAATAGGCTGCCCTACCCTCGAGAATCACAGGAAAAGAAGTCCCAACTCTTTTTTTTAAATAACACCACTGCAAGTCACATGTGGGTGCCATTAAGAATTATGTAGCTCATTTCTTTAAGGGTCAGCAATGCATGCATTTGGACGCATGTTCCCCAGCCACAGAGATGTGAACCTAGCCTAAGAGGAAGTAGGGGCTGTGATGTGAAGGATCTGGGTCATCATACCAATGATTCGGACCTCTGCTGGAAGAATATTTTACTGACTCGACCTCTGTGTATTTTAATTCAATGCCCCTGGTTTTGAAATAATAATGAATAATGGCCCTAGAATTTTGTTGCCACACCAATGCTTGCGGCAATACCTCACATGTGTGGTGTGATCACTGTTTACATATGTGTGCCAGACCAATGCCAAATCATGTCTGCATTTCCATGTATGGGAGGCTGTGGGTGCTTTTAATTTTTACTTTAGTTTTTATACACTTTTTTCATTAAACTTTATTACCCTTACAAGAGGTCTAACAAACCCCCTTGTGTTAGCTTTGGGCAGTGACAATTTCTCTATATGGAGACATCAGGCGTCTATTAGAACCCTATGTTTCCCCTGCCCTCCAAAGCTTATAACCAGACTATGCTTGGTTAACTGCATGCCAGCTGTAAAACCAGAAATTGAAAAAATCATCTCTTCTGGGTTCATTGGTCACAGATTAATTCGGGAAATGGATGTTTTCCTCTGCGGGAACCCAGCAAAAGGGGGAGGGGGGAAGCCCTTCCCAGTGTTATAAAAGTGATCACTTTTACAAAACAGCCAATCAACAGCTGAAAAAAATGTACCACGGTCATGGCTGCAGCCAAGATCTTGTAATAGCCACTCACAGCCAATCACAATGGTCACATGAACCAAATGCTCACGGATTTTAGCGTTCTTAAAGGACCAGGAGGCGGTCAGTGCAAATAGGGTTGAAACCACCAACACAGCTGTTTCTGTTTCAATTACTGTTTCAATCAGTGACTGTGTTTCAACCTACATATGAAATTGATGATCATTTGTACCTTCTTGCTCTGTACACACAGCACGCAGGTCTCTCCAACTCTAGTTCCTGCACACCAGCCCTCCGTGGTTCTCCCTCTCTGGTGGAGACATCAGCACGCAGGGGCACACTTATGCATAGCTCCAATTCCCAGCAGCCATAGGAAGTTCTCCAAGTCCCAGAAGAAAAATATGCTCATCTCTCCTATTACAGTGTCCTTGGTTCCTGTGGTTCACAGCCCTATTCACTTTCACAGTGAAACTCTCCTTCTGAACTACATTCCCAGTGTCCTGTGTGGTTGCCTCATCCATGAGGGAGGGGAAGAACCTCTGCATTAGCAAGTCTCTTTAACCCTCACAGGCTCACCACTCTGCAGAGCCAATAGGGAGGAGGGAGAGGTTGGGCATCACTTCCCCCTAGGTACCTGTCTGACATTGCATCTTGAATTACTGGGCACCTAGGAAGATGGGATAAAGTACTACATGTAATGTATCCTATTGGGAACTGAATACTGTAAAAAAAAAGGATACTTCTTTAAATGTAACAACGCCCAAGCCTCCTCTAGCTTCTCGCTATGGGGGCATCTAGTGGTTTAAGAGGGAATTACAACAAGTCACCCCTGTGCCCTACCCTATAGGGCTTGGATGTGACATCACTGCGCACATTGGGAATGCTCATGATATAGTATGACAGCCGGAACGGGGTCTTTATACACATTAATGCTGTTTGTACCAGTGTCGGTGGTGAGACTGTAAAATGTGAATGTTTTAAACAATATTTTAATAAAGAAGTCTGAAGTTTTTTACACTATGTGAGCTCTTTTTCCTCCTTTTTCTGGTTAATATGATGGAATACATATCCTGGTGACCTTGGAGTTCCTGGAATTTCTGGAATAGATCAGAGATCTGACATATCTATTGATAATACATTTTAGCCTAAATTTATGAAGAAATGTGATTGTTTAATTTTTTTACTGGATATGTTTAATAGGAGGTGGGCGTATCATTGTCAAAGTCTACAATCAAGAGAAGAGCAAATACAGAGGGTTCACCACAAAGTGCAAACCATTCATAAGCCTGAGGAATAGAAAAGCCAGATTAGACTTTGCCAAAAAATGTCTAAACAAGCCAGACCAGTTCTGGAAAAGCATTGTTTGGATGGATGAAACTAAGATGAATCTGTACCAGAAAAAAGTGTGGAGAAGGCTTGGAACAGCTCATGATCCAAAGCACACAACGTCATCTGTAAAACATGGTGGAGGCAGTGTGATGGCATGGGTATGCATGGCTTCCAGTGGCACTGGGTCTTTGGTGTTTATTGATGATGTGAAAGAAGACAGAAGCAGAATTCTGCAGTGTTTAGAGATAAACTGTAAGTCCAGATTCAGCCAAATGCAGCAAAGTTGATTGGATGGCGCTTCACAGTACAGATGAACAATGATCCAAAGCACATTGCAAAAGCAACCCAGGAGCTTTTGAAGGAAAAGAAGTGGAATATTCTGCAATGGCCAAGTCAATCACCTGATCTCAACCCAATTGAGCAAGCATTTCACTTGCTGAAGGCAAAACTAAAGGCATAAAGACCCACAAACAAAAAACAACTGAAGACAGCTGCAGTTAGAGCCTGGCAAAGCATTAGAAAGGAGGAAATCCCAGTCTTTGGTAATGTCCATCGGTTCCAGACTTCAGGCAGTCATTGCCAGTAAAGGATTCTCAACAAAATATTAAAAATTAACATTTTATTTATGATTATATTCAATTGTCCAATTACTTTTGGTCCCTTGAAAAAAAGGGGATAGCTACTCTTAAGAGCTGTAATTCCTGAACCCTTCCTCCAATTATATAACTATAGCTTGAATATGTTTTGGTAAATATCTGAAAAAAAAACTAAAATTGTGCCTGTGTCCAAATATATATGGACCTAATTGTATATATTAAACATATAGGATGATCTGTGAACTAGGTCAGAAAAAAGTGAAGGTGTTTCTCACAAAACGCTTTATTTTCTGAAGCAGGTTACTGAACGATGAGATAAGCAGCACTGTTTTACATAGCAGTATTTTTCACCCTAATTTTTTTCTAAAATCCCCCAAATCACAACAGCAGAGCAGTTTAGTCACTGAAGGTACCAAAACTAATTCCAAAATTTTCAAAAAATTATTTATTTAAAAGGGATTTTTTTAACAGTCATGGACATACCTGTATATTTAAAAAAAAACGGGAGATCATTAGAAGAGAAGATATTTAAGACAAACCTGAATTACTCCTCTTCCCACCAGCCCCCTACCCTTGCAAGGGTTGTGTCGTCCATGAAGGCCTGAGCTCATAAGGTGTCATTTAACCTGGCAGAGCAGTGGGGGTTCATAATGTGAACAACAAAATATAGACATATGTGCGTGCGTTTCCTGGAGGATAAAGGAATTGATAGTATCAATTTGATACCATTGAATGGCCCCCATGCTCGCCTGACCTATATCCAATAGAACACATCTGGGATATTATGTTTTGGTCCATCTGACACCGCCAGGTTGCACCTCAGACTGTCCAGGAGCTCAGTGGTGCCCTGGTCCAGATCTGGGAGGAAATACCCCAGGACACCATCCGTTGTTTCATTAGGAGCATGCCCTCATGTTGTCAGGCATGCATACAAGCACGTGAGGGCCATACAAACTACTGAGTACCATTTTGAGTTGCTGCAATGAAATTTCAGCATAATGGACTAGCCTGCCGCATCATTTTTTCACTTTGATTTTTGGGGTATCTTTGAATTCAGTCCTCTGTAGGTTGATAATTTTAATTTCCATCAAATGATGGAGCATCCTTATATTCCTAACACATTACCCAGTCCATATCAGTATAGATATCCAGCATGATTTTTTCCCATTGAGATCTGATGTGTTTTCAAAGTGTTCCTTTCATTTTTTTGAGCAGTGTATAAAGCCTATGTTGTCTCACTAGTTCATTGTTTGTGGTTATGTTGACACCTTATGGTCATTGTTTTAGCAACATGTCATTTTTGTAATTCCTCCCATTTTGTACAATGTAATTTCCTCTTTCTCATTTGTGGGTTCCTGCATTAATCCACTCAGGCTAGGAAAGAAAATATTAATTTTGACCACCTTAAACACTTCAACTTCACATCTACTGCATCATATTGTTTGTCTCAACAAGGATGCAAAGTGCTTGGTGAGTTCAGCTATCTGATGAACGTTGTCTGCAGTGATTGTCTTTGCTATGTTCAGGTAAATAAAATGTGTCTCGCTAAACCCAAATAAGTGTTGCAAGTGTTCAAAACATACAGACCTAGCACAGACACAAAACCATGTGAAAAAGTACAAAGTAGATGAAACAAAGTCCCATCCAAGTGTTAGCAAGTGTTAATATATGGAAGGCCACCACTTTAAACCATCCCCAAAGTGATAATGGGGTACAACACTTACCAGCTCACAATGACCATCCTATAATAAGAATTGTCAAAAAGCACTTGGATGATATCCTACAGTATCAAAGATATTCCCACAGCAGCCTCAATGGTAAACAGGGACACCGCCTATAGAGTATAAATAATCCTCACAGTATAACAATCCATGCAAGGCAAAAAGAGGAAGAGAGCCTTTGCATAGTGTAAAACCTTCTTCAAAATAATTCAATAAAAATATACTGACCTATAGTAAAACAACATGCGCATGCACTTCCTTGAAGTGAAACCTTGAACAATCATAGAGGTGTCTTGGTGTAATGTGCTATGGAAAATGTAGAACTCATTGGTTATCTACAGCAGACCAGATCCCATAGATCCACATCAACTAAGCTCAGTAAGTACAATATTCTAGATCCTCTCACTGGTGAAGATCATTATTAAAGTGGAACTCCAGTCTCCTCTGAAAAAAAATAAAAGTCAGCAGCTACAAAAACTGTAGCTGCTGACTTTTAAAAAAAATAGCCACTCTCCTGTCCCACAATCCAGCAGTGTGATCAGCCTAGCTGGGTTCACTAGTCGTGCTCTGTCCCCGGCGCCAGCATCTTAAGTGTGGGCACCCAGCTGTGACAGCTTACAGCTTCACAGCCAGGTGCCCATTGTGCATGCCCAAGTAGCACTGTGCACTGTGAATGACCATGCAGTCTTCTGGGACCTGACACATGTCCCAGAAGACTGTGGGGGATGGGGGTGATGAGGATTGAAGAGATCTTCAGCTTCCAATTGCCAAGGCAGTTGGAGTGGAAGTGGGTACCTGTCAAAACCAGGAAAATAAAGAACTAATGATTCTCCCAATCGAAAAAGAAGAAGTAGCTGCCTTGGCAAATGTGAAGGTCCTTGAACAAACGATGGGAGAATGTAACTATTCAGATCTGGAAGATTAAGCTGAACATACCAGTGAATATGTACTAAAGCATAGTATTTCCAATATCTCTTATACCTCCTACTAGCAACATTATTCTGCCTCTCAATACTGAGACATCTACAGATGCTTGGAGTTTATAGAGCTAGAGTCATCAAACATCATCTGCCAGGACTAAGCAATTTGGACACTGATCATGGTGTAAATCTAGTGGACACCAAATATTTAAAATGACATGCAACACCATATACTCTCAACATCTACTTTGTTTGTGTAGAGACCTTGGCAGAAGGGCTAATTGGTACATTGTTGCCTTGATCAAAGGAAGTATGCACATATCCTTGCCAACATTAATTGAATGTGATCAGTTACCTGCAAACAGGGAAGATATTTCTACTCCACCAGCTGTGTATTACTATTCCCATGTGAGGCACCTGGCTGATCAAATTCCTGCTATACACAGGAATGTCAAAACCTTAGTCTTGCTGGGAAGAGATATTTTCAGAAAACATAACGTGAGCTTGTAGTGCAATGAATCTGACAATGCCCCATCAAAGACTTTATCTAGGCTGGTTAATAGTGGGTGATGCACAGTATATTTAGACAAAAATGTGTAAACCATCCTAGGGCAACTCTTTAAAACTAGTGTATTATGATAGGAATGCACCGATCATTTTGAACCATGCCCTGGTCATTATGAAGTGAAGGAGAGGCCTATAGACACCATTCAAATACCCGATGTTACTCCTATCTTCTGTGATGACAACTTAGGGAGCACAATGTTTTGCACTATACGTGACAACAATAAAATAGTTCTCACTATGACTAACTGCTGCAAACACTAAAGAACAAGCCTGAAATTAAAGACCATTTTATTGACTTTATTTAAAAGATATTTAACAATGATCACACTGAGCCGTCTTCACCTTTACAAGAACACAAGTGCTGGTATCTGCTTTTTTTCAGAGTGTATCACCCATGTAAACTGAAACAAATCATGGTAGTGTTTGCCACCAGCGCCAAGTATGAAGTTATAACCCTGAATGACATTCTGTTCTTCTCACTGGTCCAAATGTATCCAACAACCTTGTAGGGGTATTTATAAGGTGTAGAAAAAAGCCAGTTGCATGTCATGTGCATGTCTTTGATAATAGTCCCTTAACTGCTGTTGCAACATACTACCTATGAAGGAGAGCTCTTGATGGTGAAAGAAGCTTGTAATCAAGATCAAATGTCCCCCAACCCATCGGGTAGCCAAGTGGGATAAGGGAACACAAACATGGGACTCCAATTGTACCCCATAGTGATAACATACACTACTAAATTAATATTTGTAACATTTGTAAGCGTCTATATTGTTCCTACAAGGTAGATGTTGAGACTAGCAAAAAAAGTATAAATTTTGATTGCCTCAATAACTTCAATATCACATCTAATGCATCGTATTGTTTGCCTCAACCTTCATCGTGCAATAAAGTTATTCGTGGATGCCAAATGTTTGGTGAGTTCAGCTAACTGTTGAAGATGCAGTGATTGTCTCTGCTATATTCAGAAAGAGAGGTCTCAGGAAGGCATATGTCACTATTACAACAATTGAAGTCAGAATATCCTATCTCTACTGCTAAAGGGGACATTGGGGTACCACTGGGGGGATTACAACACAGGGAGACCACTGTCCTGCAAAACTGGGAGCTGGGGTCATCCTATTAAGAAAAGCCTCAGAGAGAGCAGAAACAGGTAAGATCAACAGGTGTTTACTCAAAGCCTAGCACAATTACTTTTGCAAAGTATAAAGAGAGCTATTACACAACCTGGGGTTTACACACACTTTAAGAGCATCCGATACACTCCCTTGGGTTGTGAGCACCCTTTAGTCCATCCATGTCACCCATTTGTCATTCACTAATCGGACTTGTGTCTTTTGTTACTGCTCTGTATGCCTACCTGTCCAGTAGACCACCACTTCTAATTTTTAGGCCTGGTCCCACAGAGATGAAAAGGAAAGGTACATTTTCACCAATGAAGCCATAATAAGCCATAAAAACCAAAGTTCTTTCACTTTCACTGGAGTTGGGCTTTAGCTGTGTATTGAAAAGTTTTCCATGTGTCCTGCAGTCTTGTAGAATGCCAAAATAGCATATTTTGGCATTGGATATGAAACTACTGTCACATATTGATTTATTTTGTTTCATTAGCATGGCATTTCCATTGTTGAAATAAGCTGTGCAAGTTGTGACATGAAAGAACCTGAAAACACAGTAAGATCCTTGCCACAGTAAGATCCTTGCTGAAAGGATCAAAACACACTTGGGGGACTAAGAAATATTAGCTACATAAACCTGCTGAGAGCCGTATAAACTGGAAAGGCTACTGATACCTGGCCATCTAGACCTAAAATTTAGCTCATAGCATGGTAGGCAAGGCACCTCTAGCCCAAGTGTTTGTGAAATGTGAATTATTCCAGTACTTTAAACTGCCCCTCAGGCTAAAGAGCAGGCAGCTCATAGAGCTTGCATTTATGTTCAGTTTATTTCCAGAATTACCTGGGAATGCCAAGACCCGAGCCCTCTATTATATAAACTGGGAGTAGTGCTTTGATGGCTGTATTCTGTAAATTGCGAGGAGTCTAGATCATAAACAACAAATCTCAGATTATGATTTGCATTATAGAGTGCCTGGGCTTCAGAATTCCAGGGCACTAATGAAAATTAACTGAATATGTTTTCATATATAGTACCTGGTATCTAACAGGGATTCTAAACCTTCCTATTACAAAAGTGTTTTTCCTGCTTTATGTTTTTCCCACTGAAGAGTATTTTTTCGTGGCTATGGTCTATGATACAAGAAATGAGGAGAAATCTCCCCCATGGGAACATAGTAGGAAATAAAAGCTGAACAGAGGTTCTAGCCCTTCCCCGCTGAGGGAAAAAAAATTTGGTGTTGGCTGGAGTTCTACTTTAATAGGCTCTACAAGTGCTGACTATCTCTTTACTTCAGACCTTCTATAAACCTTGCCTATGGCAGGAAATGTCAAATAACACATTTATAAAGTCCCCCAATGTTTGCCCCACAGTTATATAATGTGAGTTTGCTCGGGTAGAATAGAAGATGTGTTCAATAAACAAGCAATAAACAAATTGGCACATGTGTTCAGTTCCCACAGTCAGATCTATTACCCTGAAAAGATAAACTGGTTGGAGCCTGTCCAAACATTCCATATCTGTCAGGTTTATGTTGCTAGTTATGTGGTTTTCCATGGTTGTGTATGGACACTAAACAACTATTAATACTATGCTACCAGCTGGATGGTTTTTACTTTTGCACGTGGCTTGGAAGATAACATAATAGTAGCATCATACACAAAGTAAGGCTGTTTAAACAAAGCCAAAGAAAGGCCCTAATACACTTGAGGACCCCTTCACATCTCACAATTTTGGACAGTGGGCAGAATCTCTGTGGTTCCGCCTGCAATCCTAAATTATGGCAGAACATGCGTCTGGTTTTTGAGTGCCATTATTCTTTAATGGCCCCCAAAAGCGATGCAATTCTGCCGCAATTGCAGCAAAATGCATGTTTTAAAAATGTGTTATGCTAGTCGCCCAGAAAGATACATAGTTAGTCTGGCTGAAAAAAGACAAAAGTCCATCCAGTTCAACCATTATAAAAAAAAAAGTTATAATCCTATACCCACAGTTGATCCAGAGGAAGGCAAAAAAAAAAAGAATGATCTAATTTGCTCATGCAGGGAAACAAATTTTTTCCTGATCCCCCGAGAGGTAATCAGATATTCCCTGGATCAACTTTACCTATAATTGTTAGTATCCAGTTATATTCTGTGTATCTAAGAAACAATCCAGGCCTTTTTTAAAGCAATCCACTGAGCTGGCCAGAACCAACTCTTGAGGGAGTCTATTCCACATTTTCACAGCTCTCACTGTGAAGAAACCTTTCCGCGTTTGGAGATTACATTTCTTTTCCTCCAGACGTAAAGAGTGCCCCCTTGTCCTCTGTGATGACCTCAGGGTGAATAGCTCTACACCGAGTTCACTATTTGAACCACTGATGTATTTATACATGTTGATCATATCCCCCCTTAATCTCCTCTTCTCAAGAGAGAATAAATTCAGTTCCTCTAATCTTTCCTCATAGCTGATCTCCTCCATGCCTCGTATCAGTTTGGTTGCCCTTCTCTGTACTTTCTCCAGTTCCCCAATGTTCTTTTTGTGAATTGGTGCCCAAAACTGAACTGCATATTCCAGATGTGGTCTTACTAATGATTTGTACAGGGGTAATATGATATCTCTCTCTCTGGAATGGAGCATGAGCTTCTTTTTGGGCGACAAATGCCCATAGGTGCCTCTGTGTGACACGCAAAATCATGTGCAAATCACTCAACATAATCACGAGCAGGAATGCTTGTTCCCGTTAAGTGTGAATGCAGTCTTAATCTCTCTGGTGTTAACGCTCGAGTGGTACTTGAACTGGAATTCAATGTAAAAATAGTCTGGTAACATTTATTCCTAGCCAGAGTAATACTCAAGGTTATCGCCAGGCGTTCAGGTTGGCAGCATGAACATTCACAGATCTTTATCTTTTTGTTAACCTGCAAGAACTCTGCTATGAGCACTTCTGAGTTAGCACACTCCAGAGTCAGTTGGTGGTGGCCAGGAATGTAACAATTCAAGTACTGTCAGTAATTGATTTTTTTAGAAGAAGCACAAGACAGACATCAGGGATCTAATTGAGACCTGCTGTCTTCCTATAGAGGACATATAACTGTTCAATAAAGACGCAAGAAATTAGAAATGATTATGTGTTATCAGCTTAAGCATATTGTGTTTGTCTATTGCTGTGACTTAAGGCGGCCAGACATGGATCAAAATTCGGCCAGTTCAGTAGGAACCCTCTGAATTTTGATCCATGTATGGGCAGACTGGTTGTACACAAGTCTATCAATTGACTTCTGTACAACCATCCTGTTGGGTTTTTCCTGAACAATCAGTGCCGCCGGCTATAGCTGGCACCACTAAATACTAAATAATGGTTCTCCCCTCGAGATATCATGCTGAACAATATTCTACCAGTTTCCAGAATGCAACCTGTACATAGTGGAGGATATTAATATTAGCAGAGGTTTTTTTGTCATAGAATAGGTACAGGAACTCCCCCCTTCTAAGTCTCTTCTTGTCTCTGCCCCCACCATCCACCTCCAATAACTGTTTCTTGGTTCCACCCCCTACCCACCTCCCAGTATTCTGCTTTTGGAGAATACAGAGCCAAGAATAATTTTGTGGTGCTAAGTAATTTGTAAAGAATAAGTCAATCATAACAAGAAAATCAGTAAAGTTCTTTCCTTGCAGCTACCAGCAATAGATCCCCTCCCAGCAACTATACATTTTCCCAAAAACAACGGACCGTCACAACAAAATATCACCCCAGCAATAGACTCCCAGCAGCAACAACAGATCTCTCAGAAGCCAACATCTACAGACTCTCCAGCAGCCAGCAAAAATAGACCCCTCCCTCAGCAGTAGATCCCTTCCAGCAACAAATGACCCCCCCAACAAAATTAGGTCACTATGCAAAAATGGATTTTCTCCAGTGACAATAGATCCCCCAGCAGCAAGCATCGATAGACCTTCCAGCACAACCCAGCACCCCTTGCCATTAAATACACTCAAAGCTGGAGGTGCTGGAACTGCGTTCCCCCATGTTCCCACTGAAAAAAAGCCCTGAATATTAGTATAAAATTGTGTGTAAGGGAGGGCCCAATGCAGTCATAAAACACAGTGAGCGCCCAGCCACCACTCCTTAAACCGAATGATTGATCAGATGGTCTGTGTCCAGGGGCGGATTGACCATTTGGAAACTCAGGCACTGCCCGAGGACCCGGGGTCAGTAGGGGGCCCCATGAGATGCCCCTGGTACCTTTTTCATAGGCTTTTCTGAGTTTGGGCAAGGGCACAGGGGCCCCATGATCCCCTATTGCCCGGGAGCCCCATGATTTGTCAGTCTGCCCCTGTCTGTGTCAACATCCCTTTAATACCACAGAAAAAGGAAATGTCAGACCCTTTTAGACAGCTCTCCTGTATAATCAACAAAGGAACATCTGTCAAGTTATGTGAGCAGATAACACCTTGCTTATTGACTGGACTCTGCTAAAACCAAGGACTTTGCAGGTATTCTTCATTTCCAAATCCTTATTCTCTGTTGCTTTATTGTCTCTTTTTTTCCTTGTAACACCCTTTTTTCTGTAAATATTTTATTTTCACCATTTTGACCTTTTCATTATTAAACCCTATTTTGAAAAATGCTTTATTGTCTCTTTTTTTTCCTTGTAACACCCTTTATTCTGTAAATATTTTTTTTTGCACCATTTTCACCTTTTCATTATTAAACCCTATTTTGAAAAATGCTTTATTGTCTCTTTTTTTCCTTGTAACACCCTTTTTTCTGTAAATATTTTTTGCACCATTTTCACCTTTTCATTATTAAACCCTATTTTGAAAAATGTTGAATTTGTTTCTAAATGCACTAATGAAAACTAAAAGAGTTCTCTTGAAAAATGCTCCTGTATATGATACATCTCTGAATATACCTGTATATTGTGACAGTATGTGTATGGACTTTTTGTATCATGCTTGTTCTTGCTAATATTATTACGGGTTGATAGGCCCAAAGCTATCTGGTGGCAGTTTGGAGTTTAAAGAGTTAATTGCTTAAGTAACTTAACCCAATGACAATCGCTCTCAGGCTGCTGGCACCTAGAGTGTGGTCCCGCGAGCTGGAAAATCTTTGTGCAGGGTGCAGCTGAGAGTGGTATTGTTGTGTGGTAGTGCAGTGTGAGATTGGCCAGTCTTTTGTCATGAGTTGGTGAGAAGGGCAGGGGTCGGGCACTGCATTCATCACACCTATAGATGGGGGTCACCTGTTTTGTTTATGGACAAGGAAAATCTACTATTTTTTATCCCCATCAAATCAGGTTGGGAGAATAATTGAAATACACTTCTGTGCCTACTAAGTGCTATATTAAAAGTGAATGCTACTGTGAATGCTGCTGCTATCATCAATTGTGTTCCCACAAGGCAACTTAACTAAAAATAAATAAAATGTGATGTAGCGCTGCTTGCAGAATGTTAAATTAACATCAATCCATCATGGTTGAACAAATCAAGTGAATGAACTGAATACATAGTGCTCATAATGCCTAAATAAATTATAATTAATTAATATAGGTGTCATCAATTACTACACAAAGTGAACTGATATCACAGTGCTCCAAAAATGAGTGTAATGATTCCAAATGTAACGTAATCCAACACCACAGAATGAGAATCTGTGCTTAGCGTGAATTCCATGCATTAATTAGTGCCACTTCTCTGCTCTCAGAACTCTCACCTCCAACGCATGTAAAACTGCATGTTTAACCAGTTGCCACCCGGCCTATGGCCAAATGGTGGCAGGGCAAACACTTCGTCCCTCCAAGAGGACGCCATATGGCATCCTTCCCGGAATGCATATTGCGCATGCCCACAGGCCGCGCTGTGGCAAGATCTGTCACCGGCCGTGTAACTTGGGCACGGCCGATGACAGATCTGTGTACCAGCCCCATTGCCAGTACCATGTGACCTGCTGTGACCAATCACAGCATGTCACAGGACAGTTGTAAACAATGGATGGCTTCCTTTCATGCCATCCATTGTATACAAGTGTGTCTAGCTGTGAATGGTCACAGCAATCACATGCACAGGCTGGGCCAATCACAGCCCATCTGTGTCATGTGATTAGCCATGGCCAATCACAGCTAATCACAACAACAAAACCTTTCATTCAGTTAAATGCTTGCTTATAGCAAAGGATCAATCAAATTGTGTAAAAAAAAGGAAAAAAATACTGATCACTTCCCCAAAGTAGTACAATGTTACTATGGTAACATTATACTACTTTGGTCATAGTACAATATGAAAAAAAAATCTTAAAAAAGGAGACAAAATGTAAAAAAATATAAAAAGAAATTGAAAAAATATATATTTTTTTTTTCCCGTTGTGTCACCAGTCAGTGTCCCTGATCACCACCACACCAGTTATATGATGACGCTGTACTGCACTGGTGACAGTATGTAAAAAAAATTGTGAACGTTTTTTTTTAATTTTTTAATTTTCCAAAAAGTATGACAAAAAATTACAACTTCAAAAAACTTGCCATGCCTCTTATGAAATACGTTGGACTGTCTACTCTGCAAAAAGGGGTCATTTGGGGGATATCTGTACTGTTCTAACATTTTTGGCCCTCAAGAAATTAGATTGGCCGTCAGTACTTCAGGATTGATCAATTTTCAGATACTGTATATCCCATAGTTTGTGAACTCTATAACTTTCCTACAGGCTAAATAATAAATACTGGTTTAAGTTATTTTCACCAAAGAAATGTAGCAGAATAAATCTTGGCCTAAATTTATGAAGAACAATTATTTATTTGCAAACTTTTATAACAGAAACAAAGAAAAATGTGGGTTTTTTTTCAAAATTTTCGGTCTTTTTTTGTTAATTTAGCAAAAACAAAATCCCCAGCAGTGATTAAATACCACCAACAGAAAGCTCTAGTTGTGTGAACAAAATGATAAAACTTTAGTTTAGGTACAGTGTTACATGACCGCGCAATTGTCATTCAAAGTGTAACAGCGCTGAAACATGAAAATTGGCCTGGGCAGGAAGGGGGTAAAAGTGCCCGGTATTGAAGTGGTTAATGAGACATCTACGCAGCTGATCACTATCTCCTTTGGCCACTAGGGGCTATTCACTCCTCCCATAAGGTAGATGTTAAGGTAACCTTGGGGTTCCACCGTTTCAATGAGTAAAAGTTGCCTCACCCAAAAGAGAATACGCCTCATATAGTGTAGTAGATTGCTAAAACTTCCAATATTTATTAAAATTGCACTTACATTAAAAATGAAAGAAATTTGCTTTACAGATAAGAGATCATGGCTTGTACTTCCTTTATCTGCCTCTGCTTAGGGGATTCCTGATGAAGTCACATGACAGTGATGCAATGCGTCGGGCATAAGCGGAGGCATATGAACTATACTATATGAGGCGTATTCTCTTTTGGGTGAGGCAACTGTACTAGCTACTTTAACATCTACAAAATGGGAGGAGTGGATCGCCCCTAGTGGCCAAAGGAGATAGTGACTCAGTTTTACATGCGTTGGAGGTGAGAGTTCTGAGAGCACAGAAGAGGCACTAATTAATGCATGGAATTCACACTAAACATGGATTCTCATTCTGTGGTGTTGGATTATGTTACATTTGGAATCATATGAACTTTACACTCATTTTTGGAGCACTGTAATATCAGTTCACTTTGATTGTGTAGTAATTGATGACACCTATATTAATTCATTATAATTTATTAAGGCATTTTGAGCACTTTGTATTCAGTTCATTCAATTTGTTTGCTCAACCATGATGGATTGATGTTTATTTAATATTCTACAAGCAGCGCTACATCACATTGTATTTATTTGTATTTATCAGGTTGGGACCCATAATGATTACCAGCCATCCCAAAGTTGTTCAACTGACATCCTAAGCCTAAAGGGTAGGGCCACTCTCCCTGTGTAATTTAGGGATTCCGTTATAATTTTGACATCTGAGTAATTCTCTGTGTATCAGGAGTGCTAACAGGGGCTACTGCTATACATAAAAGAGCAGGATTGATTTTCAAGCCATGTAGGTCACCCCAGGACAGCAGCTCTCCAACTATATTCTGCAGGGCTGTTTAGTTGAACAGATGATCCTGTGCTGTATATGTGGAACCTGATAGCCGCTGCTATATGAATGAAGGCTGCAGTTGTCCTTCTTTCAGTTGATCTGTACATTAGGCATGTGTCAGCGAACCTGCACCTGTAAAAAAAAACAAAAAAAAAAAAACAAATAGGCTTCATGCACAATGTTTGCATTTGCCCGTGCAGCATAAAGGCAAAGTATTTCTGGTGTGCTGCATTTCCTAGGGCTGTATACAGCCATCCATTGACATAAATGTGTGGAGGAGGCTATACGCAGCTATGTGCCGCTATAGCTTCAGTCCTCCTCTGGTGCATTACGTTTGTGCACCTACTTTAAGCATTCACAGATTTTCATCTTTTTGTAAATTGAAACCAAATAGCTTTGTGTAGTTGCCTTCATTCATGTCTACGGGTGGCTGTGCTTATCTCTAGGACATCCACCACACCAGAAATACCCAGTGTTTCTATGCTGCACCAGCAAATGCGCCCATGTGCATGTTTCCTTAACCTCTTATTAATATACTATAATTCATTTTTATTAACTTCTTTCCTTTCTTACCTTACATGTTTGTTCATTAAAAAAAAATTACACAAAATAAAAATAAAATAAAATAAAAATTTCATTTGTAAATGTCCAGGCTTTGTACTAGAAACATATTTAAGGGCCTTTCTAAAAGGGAAAATTTAAATGTGAAATTTGCATTTTTAATGAGTATTATTCAGTCTTAGTTCTCGTATGAAACACAGAACACAGTTTGGTTATTATAGGTTAAGTGGTGATTTTATGCTGGCTGAAGTTCATCTGTGATTCCTTTAACCCTAATTATAGCTGTTTTTACAACTTTCCTGCTGCCCTATAGCAGAACTACTGCTACAGGGCGGCAGGGGTGAACAAAAGTACGTGTATATACATGATTTTACATTTCCAGGGAAGGGGGCGTGCACGAGCCATTGACAGCCTCAGCTGTCAATCACCAGATCCCGCCGGTGATTCCCCGCCGGCATCCAGCGATCACCGTGTGTCACAGATGGGGCAGAGACCTGTATGTAAACAATACAGATCTCTCCCCTGTCAGCTCCTACACACTGCTTTGTATGGCTCTGTATAGCAGAGCCATACAAAGCAGTGTGCTTACAGTGTAAAGCACACACACAGAACAAAGTTAACCCTTTGTTTATCTAGGAATCACCCCAGATGTTAACCCCCTTCCTGCCCAGTGTCTTTAGTACAGTGTCAGTGCTTTTTATTAGCACTGATCACTGTATTGGTGTCACTTGTGATGTCAGTGACAGTTATTCAGTTCCCCCCAGTGTCAGAATACCCACTACAGTCCCACTATAAGTCACTGATCACCACCATTACTAGTATAAAAAATGTTTTTAAAACAAAAGTCCAGTATGTATACCGCCATTGTAAACACTATAAATTTCACATAAACCAATTATTTTACACGTATTGGGATTTTTTTTTAGCAAAGACATGTAGCAGAATACATTTTGGCCTAAATTTATGATGACATTTGTTTTTTTTTTTAATTTTTTTTACTGGATATGTGTAATAGCAAAAATTAAAAAATATTGTTTTTTTCTCAAAATCGGCAGTCTTTTCTTGTTTATAGCGCAAAAAATTAAAAATGTAGAAACGATCATTTGAGTGCACCATTGCATGTCCACGCAGTTGCTAGTTAAATTAACGCAGAGCTCTATAGCAAAAAACGGCCTGGTCAGGAAGAGGGGTAAATTACAATTATTATTGGTATTATTGATTATGTCTTGAGAGTTTTGAGTTTTACGTTCAGATTTTGCCTGCAGCACCATCTACTGATAAAATCTAGAATCATCACATCTTTAGAGGTTGTTAAAAAATAAAAGGTTTTCTATTGCTAAAAAATTGTTACAGAGAAGGAGGAAGTTGTCAGTATTTACAAATAATTGTATTTTCCCTCTTGCAAGGGCCCTTTAGTTTGTGGTGGGCCAAAACACACTGTCTACTCTTGTAGCACCCTTCTGATGTAGGATGCTAGGTAAATGTAGTCTTTGGCTCTTTCTGTAATCAAGGGAGCAGTAATTGTTCTGGCCTGTTCAGGATCTCACCTCTCTTCCCCCACTACTCTCCATTGTCTCAAGCCTCCCAAAGTGACATTTACTGACAGGACGCCTATAATTGTTTGACAGCACCTATTTTTATTTTCTGAAAAAACTTATGAAATTTACTGACAGAGCCACATGTTTTACTGGCACTTCAAAAAAGTACATCAACTGACTGTTTTCAAGGCAAAGCAGTGCACATTTCAATATTTAAGATACAAACACTTAGCTAGTGCTATTAGCAATGTGTTTAAGATATAACAAAAAGCAAAAAAACATATTTCTCCATTTACATGAAGGTCAGGTTAATATAACCTAGCACAGTTCCCCCTTATATCAGAGTCTACTGGGTTACCCTTTACAGTAGGGGAACCCTGCAGACTCTGATATAAAAAGGTAAATGGTGCAGACCATGTGTAAAGGAAAATTCTGATACATAAGAGTTCACAGAGCTCCCCTTAACATCAGACTCCATAGAGTTCCCTTTTTCATCACAATCACAATCAGAGTCGAGTTACCCTTTACATCAGGGTCCACAGAGTTCCCCATGGGAAGGGGGAATTCTGCAGACTCTGATGTAAGAGAGAATGCTGGCAACAGACCACTTTACGCAAAGTGAATACACTAAGCAAAGGAAGAGTTACTTATATAAGGGTAGAACATTTATATCAGTGTCCCAACTTTCCTTAATGTTTTAATTCCCCCTTACATCAGTGACACTCCCAGGGGCGGACTGACCATTTGGAAACTCGGGCACTGCCCGAGGGCCCAGGGTCAGTAGGGGGCCCCATGAGATGCCCCTGGTACCTTTTTCATAGGCTTTTTTGAGTTTGGGCAAGGACACAGGGGCCCCATGATCCCCTATTGCCCGGGGGCCCCATGAGTTGTCAGTCCACCCCTGGACACACCCCCCCCTCCCACAGACATTATGTGGCCACTGGAGGCTGGAGCTGCCTGTCACTGAACTCCTTCATTGCTGGCTCACATGCAGGGCAGTCAGGCATGGTCATCCAGGCAGTTCTTCCCATCACCACCTCTGTTCTCTTCTTCAAGTGCTCCTCCATAGTCCATGTCTAGTCCTCCAGTGAGTGACACAGTTCAAGTCAGGGCGGGCGGCAGACCTCACCCCCCATTCCATCACTCATCTCTGCACCCCCCTCATTCTATCACTCACTTCTGTACCCCCCATTTCATCTCTCCACCCCCCCATCATTCCATCACTCACCTTTGTACTCCCCATTTCATCACTCATCTCTGCACACAACCCCCCCCCCCCCCCCACCTACCTCTCCTCTATGCCAACACTCCCGTCTTGAGGTATCTTCGTCAGTGGGGAGGGGGGTCTCTCTCCCCCTCCATAGACTTTCACTGCCCTCCCTTTTCTTTGTTTTCTACCATCAACACCATCCTCTCTATTCTATCATCTCCATCTTCCCTGTGTATTCTACCATCATCTCCATCCTCTGTATTCTACCATCATCTTCATCCTCTGTATTCTACCATCATCTCTATCCTCTGTATTCTACCATCATCTCCATCCTCTGTATTCTACCATCATCTCCATCCTCCATGTGTATTCTAAAACCATATCCATCCTCTGTAATTCTTCTATCATCAATATCCTCCATGTGTATTCTATAATCATCCTCATCCTCTCTATTCTACCACCATCTCCACCTCTGTGTATTCTACCCTCTTCACTCCCTGCCCACACCTCTTCTACCTCTACCCCCCCCCCCCCCTCCTGCACCTCTCTCCCTCCTCTACACCCTCCGCACCTCACAGTTTAGCCAATACATACAATTAGGACCCATGTACACTGCAGCTGATAAATTCAAGTTTAGGAGCTTTTCTGCATTTTTTTCAGCAGCCCCTGAACTCTTCCTAATGTTTTCCTATGTGTCCATGTACACTATGTCATTTACAGTCATTTACAGGCAGTTGAGTTTACAGTTGCTTTTTTGAACGCACCAAACTTGCGTTCAGGAGATTTTATCAGCGTATCAAATGCCAAACACTTGTAAACGCAGCTAACCGCGTTTATAAGCATTTGGAAATTTTTTTTAACTCTTCCATTTCCAGATGCTGTCCAGAGCCGTTTTTCATCATGAAAAATGCATGCAAAGCGTTTTCCCGGTACTGAAATGGACCTGGTACGCCATACTTTGAGGCTTCGCATGAAAGAAAATATGTTAGACACTGCTGCAATAATGTCTGCACAGAAATGAGCTGGAACACATCCAAACACCACACACAAAAAAAAAAAGACAGCTAATCTCAACAAATACTGCTCTCTCTGCTTCTGCTCTCTCTATTTCCGTCAAAATGTCTGAAATGGTTAATTTTTTTACTATTTTTCAGTGCATTCTGGACATTTTGGAAGGTCTCCTGAGGTTATCTTTAAAAAACGCTTCCAAACGCAAATGCTCATAAGCGCGCATACATGCGGTATGCAAACACAGCTATACAGACGTTTTTTAACCTACGTTTTCCAGCAGTCAGTTTCCATCGTTCAGAAGTGTCCCGTGTACTTGAAGCCTTAATGATAGAAAAGGCGTTCAGGATTTTTAAAAATAATTCTATGCGCACTGTTACTAAACTAAAAATGTAAACTTTACGTGAACACAAACTCATGGTTTACTATTGTTTCAGCTGACACAACTGATTGTGATGAGTGATTTTCCATGATAGTGGGTAGTTTTTATTTCCTTTTTTTTCATTTATTTAATGCAACTTTTGGTGTAAAAAATGGGGAAAAGAAAAGATTAATTTTTATCAGTCTCTGTGTTTCTTTCATACCAGTTTTACTGCACTATCACACCAAGTTGCCAGGTAGAGTATTCCCAGGTATACTACATGTGAATGGAAGTGTTCCCAGGACACCTGACAGGTGGAGGTTCCATGGTGTAATGGTTAGCACTCTGGACTTTGAATCCAGCGATCCGAGTTCGAATCTCGGTGGGACCTAACTATTATGCCAGAAGGATAATCTGCTTAATTAAAGTAAAAAACGACCATTATAAAATCAGTGCTGTTCAGATTAGTAAACACTGGAGTCTTGATGGTGTTTTTTCTTCAATTTAAATAGGATTGTGGCAAACTAGGCTGTAGATTAAAACAGATTGTGGGGTAAGAATTGGGGTTTACAGGTCTGCAAGGTGTTTACATGTTACCATGCGTTGCGGTAGCACAGCCTGTTCATTTGCATACACAACCTACAGCAGCAAAATCTTACCACAGCAATGCATGGCACTTTTAAAATATGCTGCACCAAAATGCTTGGTACTTTGTCACCATGTGTTTTGGTGTGCGATTTTGCCTGTTCTTTAGCAAGGTGCGTTGGGTGCCATTAACCTCTCCCCGCCAGCCGAACGCATAAATGCGACCTCTCCACGGGTGGACCTTAACCAGTGGGCTTCATATATGCATACCAAAATGTAAAAAAAGCTGGGCAGAGAGTGTGCAGCCTGTGTGCTCCCTGCACAGGTACAGGCGGGTAACAGAAAGCTCCCAATGGCTACTTGTGATCGGGAGCTTTCCAATCATGTGACAGCCAATCATGGCGGTTACATGTCCGAAATGCCCGCCTCTGCCTCCCAGCATCTGAAATCTCTTAAGAGCTTCGGAGGTGTAGGCGGGAAGGGCATAAGAATTAAAATGGAGCTAAAGTCCGCCTGTGACAAACGGCAAGGCAGGCTGTTTATTGCAGAAGAGACATACAATGCAATAAAATCCACCTACATGCCTGCTACCAGCGTACTCCAGTATGTGAACTGAGCTGCGCATGCACAGCTCAGATTACAGAGCATGGCCCCTGTGTGCCGGATGAATGAGTCCGCAGCATACACAGGAGTGATGTCATCCCACGACAGCCAATAAAGGCGGCCGTAGACCAGCAACCAAGTGAAGATGCAGGCGCTGGTGAGGGACGGGGACTGTTGGAGGAAAGATAGGTTTCTTCTTTTTAGTTCCGCTTTAATGGCCTCATGACACACCTGTAAATAAGGATGCAAGTTTTCATGCACTATAGGAATGTGCATGATCTTGCTCGTGTTACTGCATTGCATAAGTGTATAATATAATATGGTTCTGTCCATTGGATTGTCATCCAATAACCACAGATGTTTACACCCCAGTCACACCAATCCGACTTTGAAATCGTGCGACTTACAACGAAGTCGAACGATTTCAAAGTCGGATGACATGCCGAGGTGCGATTTGACACAGATGTCTATGCAAATCGCACCAAAAGTAGCACATGTACTACTTTAGAAATCGGTGCGGCTCCGACCAAGTCGGAACCGCGCCGATATGACTGCTGTAATTGCAGACCATAGAGTGCGTCTTGGCATGGGATTTGCAAGTCGCATGGAATGCAGATTGCATGCCAAGTTGCACCCAGTGTGACTGGCGACTTATACTGCAATTCCCACACTCTATGTGCTGTCTCAAATGAATACCTAAAGTAGAACTATACTCATAAATTTTTTCTTTTTTTTTTTGGATAGAGTATGGAAAGGTTATAACCCCAGTCAGATTTTGTTATCACCATCTGTGTCCCATTGCGGAGATTTCCCTTCACTCCCTGTCCCATAGCCAAACAGGAAGTAAGAGGAAATCCCTTCAAAGGGAATTTCTTGGAACCCCCCAGGACACCAGAACTAGTGTTGCCATTGGAAGATTTCACCCCCAAAACTTTTCTGGGGACAACCCGAAATCTGGATTTTCTTTTACTTTCAATAATAATGGTAAACATGACAAATAGAGAGGATGAATCTCCCTAATTGGGACACAGACAGCAATAAAAAATGACCGATGTTCTAATCCCTCTCCACACTATCCAAAACTAAAAAACAAAAGTTTTGCCTTTAGGCCCCATTCACACCTGAGCACTTTGTAGCGTGAAGCTCGTAGCTCCAAACTGCTCAGGGGGAAAATGGGAGGATGGTTCACATCTCCTCTCTAGGTCACCCAAAAGCAGAATGCCTGAAGCTCAAAAAGTTTTGGAGCTACTTTTGTATCTCAAATTGGGAAGATTTGCATGCATTTGAAGCATTTTTTATCCCCATAGAAATAAACGATTGACACTTTTTTTTGCATGCTTTCCCGCATTTTAACACGCGTTTTGTCCGATTTTCTGCTCAAATAAAAAATTTTAAATAATTTTTTTAATAATATATGATTAAATAAATGTAAAATAAAAACACATATAAATAAAAAAAAACATGATAAATAAATAATAATTAGCCCCTAACCTTACAAAAATATATTATAGAAATTATTAATAATAATTATAATAATAATAATAATAAACACCCAAACAAAAACAAACATCATGATTATTTTTATTATTATTAATAATAATAATAATAATAATAACTAGAAAAGCTACAATTTCTGGGGAAATTGTGTGAAGTGTTCTTGCCTCCACCAGTACAACTGGAGTCTGCGGAGTAACTGGGTGGAGTGGCTTGAGTAACTGTTGTGTGGTTGGAGTGGCTGGAGTAACTGTGAAAAGGTTGGACTGGGCAGAGTAACTTTATGGAGTGGGCAAAGTAACTGTGTGGAGTGTTTGGAGTGAGTAAAGATAGTAAACATTACACTAACCAATTGATTGATCAAATTTAAAAAGTACACATGGCAAGCTTGATAGAGTGAGAAATGCATTTCAACTTTTAATTATTTATATAGCACATTTAATTGCAATGTTGTTGCCCAAAGTGCTTCACAGTTACATTAAAACATACATTTATAAAAACATTAGCAGCATTATCACCTCAAATACTCTCTACTGTAGAAAACTTATTTCCAAACCTTTAACCAGAAGCCGGCCAAACTGTCATGAATTCAAAATTAGATTTCAAATAGGGCAGAGAAGAGCGGTTAAAAACAAACTGCTCCAAATTGCTCACTTCACTGGTGTCTTCAAATGGTCGTAGTTTTAAAAACTATAAATCCTACAGCAAAGAACATTATATTGTGAGAATCACAAGATCCAGACCTACATTTTGATGCATAGTATGTCTCTGAAATATTAAAAATGAAGGCACAGTCACAGTTTAGAAATTTCCCTTCAAATTTGAGGTGGCTAGAGTGCAGTTTCAATGAATGTCAATGGGCGGCATGTGTTGCAAACAAATTGTCATATTGTGAAAACTATCAGGACTATGGCTTAGCTGTGGACATTTATAGTGGCAGCAGGGATAGCTGAACGTTTTGATATAAGATTTGTGTAGGTGGGCTTGAAAATGAGGGAGTGATGGCAGTTTAGAAATCATGTCCTGATTTTTCAGCTCACACTCTAGCTTTTGTCAGCTCCCACTCTAGTTTTGAACATTCCGCCATTCATTCCTATGGGACCAATTTCACCACAAAAACAGCGATATTTCGTGAACCGCGAAGTGTTCCACACAGTATTAGCACACCAATCGTGAACAATCTGCACGTTTCGGTATATTACTGTCTATGTAGTGTAAAAACTATGGGAGGAGTTAGGGTGGTAAATTTGGCTATAATAATAATAATAATATATATGTGAGATAACAGTAAGTGGTCTTGTCATGCAAGAACACTTAATAACTTTTTAGGTTTTAGGGGGTTAAGGCAAGGACATCCCTAGGGTGGAGTCCGATCCATTATGCTCCCTAATCTGCAGATCCGATCCATCCTGCAGGGATCGTTGGCTTGCAACCTATACGGGGTTAACTAATCTCTCCACGAGCTCCACAAAAAGGAAAGTTTTAAAGCAAGCCGACGATCCCCGCAAGATGGATTGGATCTGCAGATTGGGGAGAATAATGGATCGGACTCCGATCCATTATGCTCAATCCACAGATCCAATCCATCTTGCGGGGATCGTCGGCTTGCTTTAAAACTTTCCTTTTCGGGGAGCTTGTGGAGAGGGTCCGGCGTCACCCCGTGCGATAGGTATTACCCTGTACGGCGTGCACCCTCTGCACCTACCTAGTGATACCACTGGGTTAAGGTTTTGGGTTAAATATTATTCGCTTATTATTACAAGTATTTATTTATGACTATTTGTTTCTGTATTTATTTTACATTTATTTATTCATTTATTATGATGATGATGATTAATATTATTATTAATAATGTATTTTTTTGTTCCAGTTTAGGTGTTTATTTTTATATTTATTATTGTTATTATTATTATGAATAATAATAATAATTTGTTTAATATATTTATTAAGGGTTAGGGGGTTAAGGTTAGGGGTTAATTATTATTTATTTATATATTATTACATAGTATTTATTTATATACATAGTTACATAGTTAGTCTGGCTGAAAATAGACAAACATCCATCCCATTCAACCATTAAAAAAAAAAAGTTATAATCCTACACTCGCAGTTGATCCAGAGGAAGGCAAAAAAAACCCAGCAATGCATGATCCAATTTGCTCCTGCAGGGGAAAAAAATCCTTCCTGATCCCCCCAGAGGCAATCGGATATTCCCTGGACCAACTTTACCTATAAATGTTAGTATCCAGTTATATTCTGTGTATCTAAGAAAGATTTCAGGCCTTTTTTAAAGCAATCCACTGAGCTGGCCAGAACCAACTCTTGAGGGAGTCTATTACACATTTTCACAGCTCTTTTTAATCCCAGACCCTATATCTTTTATAAATATATTAAAAAGTAAGGGTCCCAACACTGAACCTTGGGGTACACCACTGATGACCCCAGACCATTCAGAGTATGAATCATTAACCACTACTCACTGAATACGATCTTTTAGCCAGTTTTCTATCCATTTACATACAGATTTTCCACGCCCGTAGATTTTACCTTACACATTAGCCGTGTGTGGGGAACTGTGTCAAACGCTTTTGCAAAATCCAAGTATACCACGTCCACCGCCATCCCTCTGTCCAAGTATACCACGTCCACCGCCACCCCTCTGTCCAAGTATACCACGTCCACCGCCACCCCTCTGTCCAAGGTATTGCTCACCTCCTCATAAAAATAAATCCGATTTGTTTGACAACTTCTGGGTTTCACAAATCCATGCTGTCTGTTGCTTAAAATATTTTTTTCCAGCAAGAACTCATCTATGTGGTCTTTTATTAAACTCTCCAGTATCTTCCCAACTACAGAAGTTAAACTAACAGGTCTATAATTACTTGGTAAAGGTATTTAATATATTTGCCTTCTATGTGTCCCCAGTCACCCACTCTAGATTATTTTGTAAAGGGTTTACATGCTCGGACCGGACCTTTTTACTATTAATATATTTGAATAATTTTTTGGTGTTGGTCCTGCTATCTTTTGCAATCTGTTGTTTGTTTTCAATTTTTTCATTTCCTTTTTGCATATTCTGTTATATTCCTTCTAATGTTTAAATGATGATAGCGTTCCTTAATTTTTATATTTGATAAAAGCTCTTTTCTTATTATCTATAGCTTTTTTAATTTTGGCCATAAGCCACATAGGTTTGATTTTTAGCCTTTTAAACTTGTTGCCCATGGAAATATATTTTGCAGTGTGTTCACATACAGCCTTCTTGAAGAAGTCCCATTTCTGTGTTGTGTTCATTGATGCCAATATTCCTTCCCAGTCTAAGTCTTGGAGAGCAGCTCTCAGCCTTGGAAAATTAGCTCTCTTAAAATTGAGCATTTTTATTTTTCCTGTATGTGCTTGCTGTTTACAGCTAACAATAAATGAAATCATGTTATGGTCACTGCTAGAGATGAGCGAATCGAACCTGGCGAAGTGGAATTCATTTCGAATATCAGGAAAAATTCGATTCGCATCGAATCCGAATTTTAGCAAACTTCGGGTGCACGAATCGAATTTTTCCCGATCAGCCGGCAAAAGTGTCACTGCAGAGAGCTCCGCTATTTCTGACAGTTCTGACAGTTCATTTACAGCGGTTGAAACATTGTATCTATTTGTTTCCATTTAGGATACAGATGTTTTTATTCGGAAATAAATAGATACAATGTTTCAACCGCTGTAAATGTGAAGGAACTGTCAGAGAACTGTCAGAAATAGCGGAGCTCTCTGCAGATACACTTTTTGCTGTACTTTAATTCTTCTTCTTTTCATTCTTCTTCTTCTTTTCATTCTTCTTCTTCTTTTCATTCTTCTTTTCATTCTTCTTCTTCTTCTTTTCATTCTTCTTCTTTTCATTCTTCTTTTCATTCTTCTTCTTCTTCTTTTCATTCTTCTTCTTTTCATTCTTCTTCTTCTTTTCATTCTTCTTTTCATTCTTCTTCTTCTTCTTTTCATTCTTCTTCTTCTTCTTGTCATTCTTCTTCTTCTTTTCATTCTTCTTTTCATTCTTCTTCTTCTTCTTTTCATTCTTCTTCTTCTTCTTTTCATTCTTCTTTTCATTCTTCTTCTTCTTCTTTTCATTCTTCTTCTTCTTCTTTTCATTCTTCTTTTCATTCTTCTTCTTCTTCTTTTCATTCTTCTTTTCATTCTTCTTCTTCTTCTTTTCATTCTTCTTCTTCTTCTTTTCATTCTTCTTTTCATTCTTCTTCTTCTTCTTTTCATTCTTCTTCTTCTTTTCATTCTTCTTTTCATTCTTCTCATTCTTCTTTTCATTCTTCTTCTTCTTCTTTTCATTCTTCTTTTCATTCTTCTCATTCTTCTTTTCATTCTTCTTTTCATTCTTCTTCTCATTCTTCTTTTCATTCTTCTTCTTCTTCTTTTCATTCTTCTTCTTCTTCTTTTCATTCTTCTTTTCATTCTTCTTCTTTTTATTCTTCTTCTTCTTTTCATTCTTCTTCTTTTCATTCTTCTTCTTCTTCTTTTCATTCTTCTTCTTCTTTTCATTCTTCTTTTCATTCTTCTCATTCTTCTTTTCATTCTTCTTCTTCTTCTTTTCATTCTTCTTTTCATTCTTCTCATTCTTCTTTTCATTCTTCTTTTCATTCTTCTTCTCATTCTTCTTTTCATTCTTCTTCTTCTTCTTTTCATTCTTCTTCTTCTTTTCATTCTTCTTTTCATTCTTCTTCTTTTTATTCTTCTTCTTCTTTTCATTCTTCTTCTTTTCATTCTTCTTCTTCTTCTTTTCATTCTTCTTCTTCTTCTTTTCATTCTTCTTTTCATTATTCTTCTTCTTCTTTTCATTCTTCTTCTTCTTCTTTTCATTCTTCTTTTCATTCTTCTTCTTCTTCTTTTCATTCTTCTTCTTCTTCTTCTTTTCATTCTTCTTTTCATTCTTCTTCTTCTTCTTTTCATTCTTCTTCTTCTTCTTTTCATTCTTCTTCTTCTTCTTTTCATTCTTCTTTTCATTCTTCTTCTTCTTCTTTTCATTCTTCTTCTTCTTCTTTTCATTCTTCTTTTCATTCTTCTTCTTCTTCTTTTCATTCTTCTTCTTTTCATTCTTCTTTTCATTCTTCTTCTTCTTCTTTTCATTCTTCTTCTTCTTCTTTTCATTCTTCTTTTCATTCTTCTTCTCCTTCTTTTCATTCTTCTTCTTCTTCTTTCCATTCTTCTTCTTCTTCTTTTCATTCTTCTTCTTCTTCTTTCCATTCTTCTTCTTCTTCTTTTCATTCTTCTTTTCATTCTTCTTCTTTTCATTCTTCTTCTTCTTCTTTTCATTCTTCTTTTCATTCTTCTTCTTCTTTTCATTCTTCTTCTTCTTTTCATTCTTCTTTTCATTCTTCTTCTTTTCATTCTTCTTCTTCTTTTCATTCTTCTTTTCATTCTTCTTCTTCTCCTTTTCATTCTTCTTCTTCTTCTTTTCATTCTTCTTTTCATTCTTCTCATTCTTCTTTTCATTCTTCTTTTCATTCTTCTTCTCATTCTTCTTTTCATTCTTCTTCTTATTATTTTCATTCTTCTTTTCATTCTTCTTCTTCTTCTTTTCATTCTTCTTCTTCTTCTTCTTTTCATTCTTCTTTTCATTCTTCTTCTTCTTCTTTTCATTCTTCTTTTCATTCTTCTTCTTCTTCTTCTTCTTCGTCGTGCCCCGTGACTGCCCAAATGAGTGAAGTGTGCGGTGATTCTAAGATCGACGGCACTCATCTGCATGTCATACTGACTGACAGTATTATTTCTCTTCCCCAGCAGACTCCAAGGGCATTTAAATTAAAGGTACAGTGTTCTGCACTAATATAAAGGCTCTCTGAAGCCTAGAAACCCTTTTAATAAGTTAAATTTGCGGCGAATAAATTCGCATCGAATCGAATTTCTCCCGCAAATTCGGCAAATCAGCCGAATCGAATTTTTGAATAATTCGCTCATCTCTAGTCACTGCTACCCAGATGTTCTTTTATATGGACATTTGTAATAAACTCTGCATGGTTTGAGATTACCAGGTCCAGAAGAGCATCATTCCTAGTAGGGGCCTCTATGAACTGTACCATAAAATTGTCGTGCAGTAGATTTAAACATTTTTGCCCTTTAACTGTTCCTGCAGTACCATTACTCCAGTCAATTTGTGGGTAGTTAAAATCCCCATTATTATCACTGTCGCAGCCCTTGCAGCCCTTTCAATCTGTTCAAGGAGCTGAGTCTCCACCTCCTCATTAACACTGGGAGGCCTATAACAAACTCCTATGATTACCTTTGTAGTAAGCACCTCCATGTGCAATACCACCCATAATGCTTCAGCCTCATCACACTCTCCATCAGCTAGGTCCTCTTTCACACTCGCTCTGAGATCACTTCTCATATAGAGACAGACACCACCACCTTTCCTATTTACCCTGTCTCTCCGAAAGAGAACATAGCCAGGAATATTAATGGCCCAGTCATGGGAAGAATGAAGCCAAGATTCAGCAATACAAATTAAATCATAGTTCTCTTCATGCACCAAAGCTTCCAACTCACCTATTTTGCTTGGCAGACTTCTGGCATTGGTGAACACATTAATTGATTGACAACCTGTGCACACGTATTTTGCATATTTTTTATTTTCGTACACATGGTACCAATTCTACTGGTTATTTGTAACATGGGAACCTTCTTATCATCTGCCATAGCCCTCCCCTATCTTTCCCCACTGTGCCCACTGATAAGTACTGCCCCCCTGTCTGATCTGTCTACACTGTTATAATCTAATTCTCTCCCCCCCCCCCCCGATCCTAGTTTAAATACTTCTCCAGCCTTCCCATAAACCTCTCCCACAGCACAGCAGACCCCCTTCCATTTAGGTGCAAACCATCTCTAGCATATAGGTTGCACCCCAAAGAAAAGTCAGCCCAGTGCTCTAGAAACTCAAATCTTTACCTCTTTAGTCTCCAGCCATGCATTGAGTTCTCTAATTTCGCCCTGTCTTTCCTGAGTTGTGCATGGCACTGGTAATATTTCAAAGAATATCACCTTGGAGGTCCTTCCCTTCAAATTGCAGCCTAGTTCTTTAAATTGATTCTTAAGGAGCCTCCACCTTCCATGTATTCTGTCATTGGTCCCAACATGAACCAAGACAGCTAGGTCATGGCCATCCCCTCCCAGTAATTTATCTACCCGGTCCACCACATGCCGCACCCTGGCACCAGGGAGACAGTAAACCATGCGGTTGAGGCGATCCTGGCGACAAATTATTCTATCAGTCATTCTGATTATAGAATCCCCTACTACCACCAACTGTCTTAGCCTTCCGGCACTACCCTCACCGCCCCTCCCAGATGGTCTGCCCTCCCAGCTGTTAGGGATAGGCAGTGACATCCATGGCTGCCACCCCTGAGCTTGCCACCCCCACATCTTCACCCAACTTGGAAAATCTGTTTGCGTGCTCAAACCCAGGGCCAGCCTTCCTTTTCTGTGAGCCCCTACCACTCCCTCTTGCTACAGTAACCCATCTTCCTACCTGATAATCCTAATTAGCCCTTCCGACCTCCACATCAATCCCATTAGCTACCTGCTCAGAGAGCAGAAGACCCCTTTCAAGGTTGTTCAAAAATGCCAGATTATTTTTATTTACTTGTGTATTTATTTTACATTTATTTATTAATTTATTATTATTATTGTTATCATCACCCTAACCCTACCAATAAATATTAAGAAAATAATAAATAAAATACTAACCCCAACCCAAACCCTAACCCATAATCCTAACTCTAACCTAACCTTAACTCTAACCCCTTACCCTAACAAAAAACAAAATAATAATAACAAAAAAATAAATAAAAGTTGACGGCTAAAAACGCTGTATGAAAATGCACAAAAATGCGGTAAAATATGTGTGAAAAACGCTACGCTCATTTGTGAATGGAGCCTTAATTATACTTTAAATGTGTTTGTAGTGCGTTTTTTCTGTGTTTTTTTACATTTACATGGAGGAAACCAGGCCATAACCAATTCATGGACCTTTGATTCAGGCAGGTGAAAAAAAAGGCCAGGTCCCACCGAGATTTGAACTCGGATCGCTGGATTCAGAGTCCAGAGTGCTAACCATTACACCATGGAACCCTACAGAAGGATAAGATTTGAGTACTGTTTTTTTTTTTACTTCAATTCAAGCAGAAAGCCAGAATGTACAAAAAGCTTTAGTCTATCCATACTAAACAATAGTACATTGATAAATTATGATGAATTTATTATAGGAAGACAATTTTGAACACATTTTCTGCGCATCCTACAAAAAGGAACAGCAAACAGTATTTCTCAGAAGGGGATGTAGCTCAGTGGTAGAGCGCATGCTTTGCATGTATGAGGCCCCGGGTTCAATCCCCGGCATCTCCACTTTTGTGTTTATCTCTCTATATTTTTCTTTTAATGTGGAGATTTCTATAGGTGGAATGACCCATCCAATTGTTAAATATAAACCAACCAAATCTTATGTAATTGCAGTGTCTTGACTTTAGTAGGGTATGGAGCCTTCTGTAACACCAGAGGGGATCAGTGAGCCTGGCAGTGGATCAGTAATCGGTGCTGAACAATGAATCGCCGTAGATCAGCCAAGTCTAAGCTGATTTCTATCCAAAAGTCAAATAGAAATTACCAGCAGATATAGGGAGTCAGGCTGATCAGTATAATACTCCCCATGTTCATTGTATCAGAGCTCTGCATGGAGATAACAGTAATGCTGTCATGATACTTAAGCACTTTTGTTTCTATAAAATGGAGTCAGATAGCTAACACGTATGAAGTGTAAACTATATTGTATATGAAATGCTTGCAATGGTGTATATATTATACTGATGGTGAACAGCAGGCGGAAGCATTCATTCACTGTGTATAGTCACTCTCATACACAGAGCTGTCAAGGAGGCCGGTTAGCTCAGTTGGTTAGAGCGTGGTGCTAATAACGCCAAGGTCGCGGGTTCGATCCCCGTACGGGCCATCCGATTTTATTTTTTTTCTTTCACACTTGCTTTTTTTGTTGTATAGATTGGCAGGTGTGAGCTGAAGGAAGACAGTACCAATGCTGCTTGTACATTTTCTTCATGTTTGTATCACTGGCCTCCCTAGAGAAGTATGGAAAATGTCAGAATGAATTACTACTGGTTGCAAGGGTTAAAGTGGCGCTCCACCCAAAAGGGGAATTTCCGCTTTAAACACTGGTATCCCGCTCCCCATTAAGGATTGGCACCTTTGAGGAGCGGGGGGGGGAAGCAAAAGTTGTCCTCCTACCCTCCCCAGGGGCATATTTACCACAAGGCAAACAAGGCCTTTGCCTAGGGTGGCATTTTTCAGGGGGGGGGCAGCACCACCACCCCCCCAGAAGAATAGATGGAAGAAGGGACACACACAATTAAGGAACCAGGTGGGGTCTGAGAGAGGCTGCGGGCTGCTTAACGGTGTAAGCAGAGCCTGACTTTCATTCCAAGGGATCAGGGGGCGGACTGACAACTCGTGGGGCCCCCGGGCAATAGATGATCATGGGGCCCCTGTGTCCTTGCCCAAACTCAAAAAAGCCTATGAAAAAGGTACCGGGGCATCTCATGGGGCCCCCTACTGACCCCGGGCCCTCGGGCAGTGCCTGAGTTTCCAAATGGTCAGTCCGCCCCTGCAAGGGATGTATGTAGCTGTGAAGGTTAGTGTCTTTCTCTCCCTTTCTGGGGGTGGGTAGTGGTGTGGCTGGTGTATGGAGGGCGATGGTAATGGAAGGCTCTCTCGAGTAAGCAGGTGGGGGGGGGGGGGTGTCGGTTGGTGTCAGGCTCTCTCTCTGCAGGAGGTGAGGCGGTGGTGATTTTGCCTAGGGCAGCACAAAACCTAAATACACCACTGACCCTCCCTCCCCGTAGTCTTCTGCGACACGTGACAGGGCCAGTCAGGGAGCGCAGAGCTACTCACCCATGCACAGTGGGCCCCTGGATATGAAGCCGCAAGTTGTCACAGCCAGGTGCCCACACTGAACATGCCGGCGCCTGGAACACCAGACAGCTGGTGAAACAAGCTACGGGGAGGACACCGCGGGACCAAGGGACAGGTGATTGGCTGTTTTTTTCAAAGTCAGTAGCTACAGTTTTTGTAGCTGCTGACTTTTATTATTTTACAGTGTGAGTGGAACTCCGCTTTAAGTCAGTCCTGTAATCAGGATACAATATGTTAAATCATTACTATTATATCTGACTCTATATTATACAGGTGTGCCTCAGTTTACGAACGCCTCGGTTAACGTAATTTTTGGTTTACGAATGAAAATCCATTGAACTTAATGCCTCGGTTTACACATTTTTTATGAATTTTTTGTTGGTGCCAATTTTTAAATGCAATTGCCGGCTTTTTTTTTTCTTCACTATAGCTTACAGAATTAGCTGTCACTTTCCCAGGCGCTAAAGGATCCTTTGTTTCTTTTATCTCTGGAAACAAACTAAATGGAAACATTATTTCTTTTAACTTTGGGGAAATAAACTAAAAGGAAACTTTCTTTTCTTTTAACTGGGGGGAAGTGACAGCTAATTCTCTGAGCTATAGTGAAGAAAAAAAAAGCCGGTAATTACATTTAAAAACCGGCACTGACCTTTAGTGACAGTGACTTTTTTTGTACTTTTTTTCTGACCTCCGGAACGGATTAATTAGTTTTCAATGCATTCCTATGGGAAACCGCGTTGCAGTTTACGAATTTTTCGCAATACGAAATGTCCCGGAGAAAGCATTAAATTCGTAAACCGAGGTACACCTATATATGACTGTTTACATAGTAAACATATGTGGATCAAGGGGACTGGTTCACCTACTTGTACTACATCAGCCTGACAGGCAAGGAGCTAGTGTGTTTGGAAGGGGACTCCCCCATTGCCAGACTCCATATATATCCTCATTAGGCTTGTAAGCAGGTCGAAATTAGTTACATAGGTGCTGCCCTGGATGGGAGGGTAGGGGTTAATGCCTTTACCAGTTCTTTGACTTTTTGGTGGGATCTTTGAGTCCAACCCACTGCACCTGTACATATAAAAGGGGACAGTAGGCCAAATCCCAAAGAGAGAGTTGCCTGGCCTTGCCCTTTTCCTTTGCCATGGTCTCACCCATTTTTTCCGGTTCCCTGATGAGTGCTGCACCCGGGAGGAGTACAAGGATGTCATGTTCTATTGCTAAGATGTAAAGTGGTCAAAGCTTGGGGTTCACCTTAAAAGACACCAACTGCTGGAAAATGGCTCTGGTGGGCTCTGTATTTACATAGACTATGTCTGCAGGTACAACAGGGCAGGGAATAAGGATGTTGACCATTTTTATTGAAGTTCTGCTGGACTGTCTTGTCTGCTTAGGATATTTTTTGTAATGTTGCACTTTAATACAATTACAGCATTAAACTTTGCCTTTTGTCTGGTCTGAAGTACTTAAAAGGGTGCACTGCAAGTAACCGGTGCTATCACACACTTAGTCTACAGCTTGGGTCACTTTCACATGGGGAATAAAGAGTTAACATGCTTGGGGTCAGTTTAATGCAAGTTGTACATGTGGTTGCCATGAGAAACTGAAGGTACTGTCAGCAATTATCCTGTCATAAATGTGGCTGTTAGAGGTTGCCTCTAGCCGTGAGGGAGATGTTGTCAGCACTCTCTATGCCGCATTCTATCTCCCCTAGCAACCACAACAGAACTGCTTTGCAGAGATCTCCATTCTTTATATATTGTAGGTACAGAAGTTCAATAGTTAAAGCGGAGTTCCACTCAAAAGCGGAAGCTCCACTTATTTTCCTCCACACTCCCTCCACTGCCATATATGACACCTTTGGGGGGGGGGGGGGGAGTACCAGGTTTTGACAGGTACCCGCTCCCATTTCCAGCTCAGTTTGCCGCAGCGAAGTGAGCCAGAGGTTTGGACCCTCCTTCCGCCCGCAGTCTCTTGGAAACTTTCACAGGTCCCAGGAGACTGCTGGACCAATCGGGAGGTGTGGCACGACTCGCAAATGCGCAGTGGGCACCCAGCTGTAAAGCTGGAAGCTGTCACAGTCTGGTGCCCACAGTTGGCGGTGCCGTGGAGGACAGGAGGAGAGAAGGGACAGCGCGGGTGAGAACATTGCTGGACCCTGGGACAGGTAAGTGTGTTTATTAAAAGTCATCAGCTACAGTTTTTGTAGATGCTGACTTTTAATAAACACAAAAATGGCTGGAACTCCGCTTTAAAGCCAAGTGCGTGTTGGAGTCCGCGCTATATGCATGGCAGGGTTCCATGTGACTACTGGAACTGATGGTGGGAATCGCTGGCCAGGTGGCTGTTGCTAGGTGCTCTTGGTTATAACTAGAGGTACAATGTCTTGTACTGTAGGATTAGGAAAACCACCTCTTTTCATTCAACTCTCACAGGAGCTTGCATAAAAAAAAAAAAGTCAGTAGAAAGCAATGTTATTTTTATTTCCATTGGTGCAATTTGATGTCACAGCAAGCACTATGTACAGCACTTTGTAAAATGTAAGCAACAAACTCACTCAGAAATCAAAATGCAGAAACATAATCTGGTAAAATACAGTTTAAAGTGATATAACAAAACTTGCAAAAATTGATGAAAATACAAAAAAAATAAATTATGAAAATATAAATGAGTATATATGCTATACATCGTACAGCTCTGTATTTTGGGTTATTTTCCTAAGGAAAATTGAGTCTATGTAGATTTCAGTCACCAAGTATGTCTTTCCTGTGAAGGTTCTCATTTATCCAGACCATGGTATATCTAGTAGTAGTTAGTCACATTCATCTGAAACTTGTTCTGTAATGTTGAGGACATAGTTTAATCAATCCACTTCTTCAGTTATAATAAGGGTCCCCAGCATTTATTTCCACTCAGGTATCACAGACACCTGCTTGACCAGTCACCACAGAAAGGTAAATCTTATGATCCAAGAACAGAGTGGTCAGTGTGAAAGTTGTGGAATCATGTTCTAATTAAATACTGGGATATTTTACTGACACTTATTAGAACTGAATAAGTAGCTTGGATAAGCTGAATGTGAATAACCACTGCTAGATAAAGGTTTATGTAATGTACAGTTAGAGTTTTCATGCACATTATTGGCTGTCTATGAGAGAAAAAAAAAATACTCTTTTAGTAAAGTTCCCTCTTGGGTGCTGATACTGACCACTCTGATGCAACCTTGATGTAATCATCCATTTTAAACCTGTGCATGCAACCTTGATGTAATCAGTGTGCCCATCACACCTTTATATTCTTACATTTTACTTTTACTTACTCTACAAGAAGACTCAAGGAGACTGAAGTCCTATTGTATCTCTTGGTCCATAACGATATTGGCATTTATTTACCACACTGATTATTTGCAATCCAGTTTAATCTCATGCTATTTATGAGCATAATTAGTTGGGGTTTTTTGGTTTTGCTTACCAGGAGAATTGGTCAGCCTGCCATTTGTTATTCATTTTTCAATGTTTTAACAATGTTTGGCATATTTTATTGCAACAGTCCACATTCGTAAATACATGTACATTTATCTTTAAAACACAGTTTGCTTGGTTAGTACAACACTGACAGCGGTGAATGTATCATTTGTAATACAACCTCTCCATCAACCTCAGCTTCCACATACTTTTTTCCAGCTTGGCAGTCACGCTGGTTATTTTAAAGCTCTTTTTTCAGATTTTCAAAAAACCTTCACTGCTTTTCCAGTATGAAGATCTTTTATATATGTGGTGGAAAACTGGAGCCATAGAGGGTCCCAAAGGAGGTGTCTTTTTTTTCGTACACCTTCTTTTTAGCTAGATCCCTTTGTTTAATATGCAGATTTGCTTTACAGCACAGCTAGCACACAGGAGTTTCTTTATACTGGCATCCATGGCATGCCAGCATTGTACACAGAGCTGCGCATGTGTGGATCAGTGAACATTAGAAAAAAAGCTAGCAGGCAGGGAAGAATTATTTAAAGTGTTAGTTTACCTTTACAGAAAATCTGTAAAAGTGACCTAATACCAGACCCCCTTACCACCCCATCTCCCCCTGGTCCCACTGTACTTACCTTCCATGATCCTAACTGTGAGGACTCCCACAAGCCACTCTACTGCTCCGAAGATTTTAAATCCCCACTGATTTTTCTTATTTCCGTACTGTGCTGCTAATACAGACCAGATGGATTCTGATTGGTCAGCAACGTCACTTGGATGGCACTGACCAATCAGAATCCATCTAGTCCAGGAGGGGATCCAGTGATGAATCACCTTTACAGATTTTCTGTAAAGGTGAACACTAACTTTTGCAACACTACTGTTGCACACAGGGGCGGACTGACCATTTGGAAACTTGTGCACTGCCCGAGGGTCCGGGGTCAGTAGGGGGCCCCATGAGATGCCCCTGGTACCTTTTTCATAGGCTTTTTTGAGTTTGGGCAAGAACACAGGGGCCCCATGATCCCCTATTGCCCGGGGGCCCCATGAGTTGTCAGTCCACCCCTGGTTGCACAGCAAAACTGTCATGCACGTGTTGAATGTTGAGCAGATGAAGGATCCACTTTTACCAAGGTATAAATGGGGAAGATGTGAAGGAAAATGAAGTTGGAGAGTGCTGTAATGCTGTACAGTTCATATTACTGGCCCTCACCGCTGACATATTTGCATTGTTGATGCTTTCCTAAACAGTTAATAATAATTTAAATATGTGCAGAAAAAAGGAAGTACACAGGGGTAGCCTCATCAATGTTCTGGGCGAAGGCCCTTAAAATGGTTACAAGGAGGATAGTTACATCTACAATATTAAGGGAGGACCCATATGTGGGACATTGCATGGAAATCCTGAGATATTCATCTTTGCCCAAAGTTATGATTTATTAAAAAAATACAACTTTAAAAGATGTTAAATCAGAAAACCACCTCTCTTGGCCACAAGAACAGCAATTTACTCAATTGTTATACTACTTTCTGATCAGGTCAACCTGTCTGTTTTTCAGACCTGATTTGAAGCTCCATGGAGGTCTATCCAGTCTGAGTCTGTCCAGGTCCAGAAAAAAAAGAAAAAAGTCCTTTTGTGGTTTTCTGGACCTAAACATGACAGACTGGAGGTAGCCTAATGTAAATGGACACAAGTCTGTTTATGTCCGGCCACATATAGACCCATCACACAATCTGCCACAGTCTGTTGTCAAAATGCAGACAAAGAACTTAAAGGACACAGATGCCACAAAAGTGACTTCTGTCCTGTTGTGCTCTGATTTAGCAGGGATCTGCTCACAGTTCCTCTGCTGAATAGAGCAGAGCATGCCCAGTCCTTAAACTGACCTCCAGGCAAAATGCAACTGAAATACAAATAACTGAGCAGTTTAATCTGTCAAAGATCTGTAATTCTGTTCCTCGAAATGCGTTAGCCTTTTGGACCTGTATCATTCCTCTCTGTGATGAGATGTGCTGATGATTCGGAATTGGATGTATTCTGACAAGCCTGTACATATGTTGGTTTGTGAGTATATCAGCTATTTGATTTATCAATAAAGGAAATTGTAGGATAATGCACTAGGCTGGTGTGCCCTCTATTTGTTTTCTGACTACAATGCACTGCACTGTGCAGGGGTGTTTTCTCACAAGATTTTGAATACTCACCGAAGCGAGATTATTTTATGTTCTGACTTTTATCCATAGTCTTTTTCGCATTTTCAGTGCTTGCTTTCTAGGGAAAGGTCCACGTTAAGTAGGCCCTGCTACTGGCAGCTAACACTGCATACTGAAATTCAGCAATAAAGTGCTGATCCCTGCAGTACCTCACCTAGCGGGAGGGTGTAGTACCACCAGTGGTAAACATCTCACTCGTTGAGGAAAACTGCCTTAGGAAAATCTAGGTCTACAGTTCAATAGTCAACATATGAAAATTTTTCGTTCTTTGTTAGAGACTTGTTTCCATTAAGAAATAAATAAAACTAACACTACAGAGATTTGGTATAAAGACCCATGTTTAAATACTGGTGTTGAAATAAATAGGTTAAAACCATTATTGCCTCAAATATAGTTAATTTATCTGGACTGCTTGCTTGTCCTACATATAAACATTATTGTTTTAAGATAAAATTCTAGTAAAATAGAGGGAATAAAAAATAATCATTTGAGCTGGGGGTGAGGCTAGACATTGTAAACTTAAAAGGCAAATACAAAGTTTGGACTGGAGGTTTTTGTTCTGGACAAACGGTTAGAACTTCTTTGGGTTCCTATTTCTGTGTCCCCTCTGGGTCAGAGGACCATGTGATTGGAAATCTTTCCCTTGAAGACAGACATGGAGGCTGTCATGCCTACCTTTTCATTTGAAAGTGCTTGTTTCCTGGCTGTCATGCAGTTAACAGGCCCAGAACAAGTATGCAGATTAAATCCTCTGAGTGTGTTCTGACTTTGCTAATATGAGTATTTGTTCAAGGTCAATGGCTCAAATGAGCAAATCCAAAGTATCAATGTAACTGAGCAACAAACATTTTTAGAAGGAAACCAACAGTGCAAACCCCTTATTTCATTCAAAACAGGTCTACTTGAAAGCTGAACTCCAGGGAAAATTCGAAGTTACACTTGCAGTGGGACTCCTCTCATACTGAAAGGGTTAATTGCTTGTTCTCATCTAAGGGAGCACTAAAGGATTATTCCATTATAATATATTATATATTTATACTAATTTATTTTTACATAGTTATATTGGTCTAGCTTGGACAAATGTAACTATGTATATACCATACCTGACCGGCACCACTGAAGCAGACACCTCTGCCTCCCCACCTCATCCAATCATGGTATGCTTTGCATTCATTCAGAAATGGCAAAGCAATTTTTAAATGGTGCCCATGCTGAGTATTCACAATGCATCAGGCCAGTCACTCAGCACGGGACTCAGAAGCAGGTGTAAGTCATTGGAGTAGCGATGTCTACTTCAGTGGTTCAGCGGTATCCACCAGTTGGACCAATGTAATTATGTAAAAATATGTAATTCCTGTAATTAATCCTTAATTAGTTGCAGACTTCATTGTACACGGGGCATGTGTAGTCTCTTTGCTTCCCCTGCTTTTGCCCCCCCCAGTATACTGCAGTTGTCGGGTATGATTAATCATAGTCTGCATTACAGTATATACAGAGAAGAAGTCAGCAATTCTAGCTGTCAAAAAGGCAGTCTGACAATGTTTATAAATAACACTGCTCCAGACCTCAATTATACAAAGATACAATGTAACATATTGTTACATTTGTATCTTTCTGTTCATTCATCTGCAGATAAATGGGATGAACTTAGATCTGCAAATGATGTGTTCCATCACTCAGGCAAGTGGTGTAAATCTTGGAGAGTGCCTCTCCTATCCTATTCTTTTCCATGTCGGACCCTGGGTTTCTTTTGTTGACTAATCTTATGCGGTGGATAAGCATACCCTTTTAGTTGGATGTTAGATGTGTTTTGGTGAGGATTTACTTATGTACCATACTGAGCCTGAGAATGACCAATAGGATCTTTTCTGTATTTTAATTCTGAAACTGAATAAAAAGAATTAAAGATAACAATGTGTATTTTTTAATAAAATATTCCTCTGGTTAACCTCCTATTAACCCTTAGTTTACTCTAAACAGCCCTTATTAACTCCTCAGTCTCCTTCTCTCCAACTATTATATTCCTCTGAATTTTTGTTGTTTCTATTTTATTAACTATTAATATTTAAACTTGTTTTGGTTTTGTTTAATATTTTTACACATTTAACATATATTTACACATTTCCCATTTAACCACTTGCCTACCGGGCACTTATACCCCCTTCCTGCCCAGGCCAATTTACAGCTTTCAGCGCTGTCGCACTTTGAATAACAATTGCGCAGTCATGCAACACTGTACCCATATGTAATTTTTATCTTTTTTCCACACAAATAGAGCTTTCTTTTGGTGGTATTTAATCACCGCTGGGTGTTTTATTTTTTGTGCTATAAACAAAAAAAAGCAAAAAATGTAAATAAAAAATGTTTTCTTTGTTTCTATTATAAAATTTTGCAAACAGGTACATTTTTCTCCTTCACTGATCTGTGTTGATAAGACTGCACTGATAGGCAGCACTGATATGCAACAATGATGGGCACTGATAGGTGGCACCGATGCGCAGTGATAGGTGGCACTGACTGGCGGCACTGATGGGTGGCACTGCTGGGCACAGGTGGGTGGCACTACTAGGCACTGCTGGGCACAGGTGGGCGGCACTGCTGGGCACTGATCATCATAGTAAAAGGCCACTGCGTTCATTGCCGGGGGCGCACGGAAGGGTGCATTCTGGGAGGACGTCATATGACGCCCTCCCATAACTGGACAACCACGCTGTAGCCGTCATTCGGCTATAGCGTGGTTGACATTTGTTTAAAAAGTTCAAATCTGGAAAAAAAAACCCTCAAAAAACACTATTTCATTTGTAAATAATTTTGCAATGCTTTTTACCGGAACCATAATTTTAGTTTCATTTTAGACAGGCCAAATTACATAATAAAATGCAAACTTTTTATGTGCAGTAACTATAGTAAAATAAGGCCAGTTTCATGAAGGCTTCAGCTTGTATAAGAGCAATGTGAACAACAAGCTTTGACAAAGCATTTGCAGAGCTTTCAGTAAGCTTTGTTGAAGGTTTTAAAGTTCCATTCAATTCCAGTTTGCAAATGTTGATTACAGATCCTAATGGGAGTGTTGATTGGCACTTTAAGCAAGCAGCTAGCAGGTTTTCAACAAGTTACAAGAAATGCTGAAATATGGTAGCAGCTTGCTAAGGCCTCATTGCACAGTGGACATTTTTGCAGCTGCTTCTAGGGGCGCCAGGCATTTTTTTGCTGCCTCTAAACTGCCCTGCATGTTATCCTATGTGTCCCTGCACACATAGACTTTTAGCAGCATTTAGTAGTAGGGGCTTTTAGAGGCAGGAAAAAATCCCTACTGCCTGTGCATCAAGGAGCAGCAGTATTTTGGCTGAAAAAAACACTTGATGTTTGTAAATGCTAGGCACGTTCAGCATTTGAGAATTCATTTATTTCAATGACCAGAATAAATGATCATTCTGGCCAATTAAATGAATTAACTCCCAAGTGCTCAAAGCCTGTAACCACTCCTAAATGCGCCTAAAAGCGTAACACACTTTTGCAAGCGTCAGGCGATTATTCTTCCAAAATACTGCTGCTAGAAGGAAAGGCTTCTAGGAGAGTTTGATAAATGCCCTGTGTGGATGAGGTGTTAAAGTGATAATCAGCACATCCATTAGGGAAAGAAAAAAAAAAAGAAAAGAAAAAGTTTGTTTTGTTGAATTTTATTGTCGAAGGATTGCGAAGGAATAAAGAAAGTCATTGTCGCAAGACAATGTCATGAAAAGAAAGCCTCATTTGTGCTAAAAAAAAACAATATATGAATTACCTTGTTATCTTTAATAGTGACAAAGTTATTGTCAAATGAACAGGCCCATAGCAGAAGTGTAAAAATTGCCCTGGTCCATAGGGGCTGAACATATGTGAGAGATGAAGTGGTAAAAAAATCAGTTTTACTTATAGTTTCTTGCTCCTGCAGGCTTCCTTCTCTCTGATCTCCCAAAACCTCTTGCCTTCACCGTTTTGTTGGTCGGTTGCTCTCTGACATCACATACAATGCAGGACCAGTAGTCCTACAATTTAAGTGATGACACTGAGGGCCTAACCACAAATCCGAACGTTGAAGAGTAGAGTTTCAGCTGCACGATCGATAAGTTATATGAAACTGCTCACCAAGACAAAAATGAGCATTTAACCCTTGCAGGGTTGGGGAAGCCCCACTGCAAGAATAACACTGAAATTTCCATGGAGTTCAGCTTTAAATCTAGCATGACCCCCAGCTCTATTGAGAGCCTCCTATAAAAATACTGCTCGATTTATACTGTTTTTGTATTTCATGAGTTAAGATCTGTGTCAACAAACAAAGCTGATCATAGCATAACTAATATTAACCATTGCTTTCCTGAAGCAAAAATAGGAATATATATATATAGTAAATAACTGTTACATGACAACAGCAGAAAGGCTGACATGAAGGTTGCAAATGCAAAGCAAAATCTGGATTTGGTTGTAAAGGCCAAGAGCTAGCCTTACTTGTGGGTACTGAGATTGAAAAATAGGAGGATTTAAGTGCATCTATAACTAAAACATTTTTTCTCTGTTTTGTATAGAAAGAAGATAGGTTAGAACTCTTAGAACTGTCAGGTTTTGCTGCTACTACATGGTTCATTAGAGACGTTTCCCCTCACTTCTTGTTCTGAGGACAACCCTTTACCAGACAAGACGTGAGAAAAACATTTTCAACGGAAAAACAGGAAATAAAAAGCTGACAGGGGTTCCAATCCTCATTCTGGGGACTCAACTACAAAGCAAATTTAATGATTTAGTAGCCTTATATTACCATAGTGATAATCTCATCTTCAAAGCACTGAAACCTATTTATAAAGTTTTGAACTTAAATCAGATTTAACGTTTTATTGGCCAATTTTCTGCTTGCATTTGTCCGTCATTTTAACAAGTATTTTTGGAGTAATGATCTCCAGGCTGGTGAAGACATGGTGATGTTTCAAAAGATCAAACTGTTTGAAAAACTGGCAAAACTGCTTACAGGGAGCTAAGCACACCACTGTCAACATGCTATACCAATCCCGTTAATTATTTTTTTAAATCAAACTCCTGTTTTCTGGAGTTAAAATGCTAATTTCCTGACAAATAAGGAAAAGCTCCCTCTTTGAATTACAGACACAATAGGCTTGCACCTATAGGCAATCGGAATCACTAAACCAAAATAAGTATGCAGATGTGGAAAGTCAGAAATTCTTCTGTATTACTGTTCCAGATCTATGGTTTAAAGGGTATAAAAACACAAATGATGAATCTTTTATTTGCTCTCTTTTGGTCTGTGAAATATACCATTGAAAGTGCTTTGTTATATCTGTTTGGTAAGAGCAAAATACCTGTTGATCATTTAGTAAGCTGAAAACTTGTGTTTACTGCTTGTGTTGCATATGAGTTACATTGTTCTGAGGACAACAAAGCCCTACAATCTACATTATGTACAGGAGGGTAGGGTTGAGTTCTCAGTAGGCATGTCCAGTTTCTATTGTCCCTATACAACAGGGATCTCCAAACGTTCTAAACAAAGGGCCAGGCTACTGTCCTTCGGGACTTTAGGGGAGCTAGACTGTGGCCAGTGGGAGTAAAAAAATGTTCTGGTGTCAGTGCACCATTGTTGGAGTCAGTAGGAGGAATAGTACCCCACGGACCAGATAAAGGCAAGCGAAGAACGGCATCAGGAACCCAGGCCACAGTTTGGAGAACAATGCTACACAATAAATTGGGAGTGAGCTTTTATATCCAAAGGCAGGAAGTGTGCACCTGGCTAAATCACCAGGTGATAAGATAAAAAGTGAACTAATACATCCACCATATCCAAGGACTGGTTAATTGCAATACTTACATTCCTGTTTATTGGGTTCAGATATGCTTTAACCCCTTCATTACTTTTAAAATGGCAGAGTGGTGTACGTAGATTTCTGAAGTGCATTTATAAACAGCACTGTAGAAAACGCAGACGCGATCAGTATGCCAGTGAATGGCTATGATCAAACCTGTAAGACAGCTCTTATCACAATGTACAGAGCTGATCAAGGTGGCTTTCTACCTTGCTATCACTGTGATGACCAATCACAAAAATCACAAACACTTCAGAAACCTCCCTTTCCACTCACAATGGAGTAAGGAGTATTTATCAATGAAGAATAAAAAATTGAAGGGATTAAAGGCAGCAGCAGATTCCTGATGAAGGCTTTTAATTTATTGTGATAATGTTTTGTTAACCCATTTGCAGAATGAGAAGTTAGCAATAGCAGCCTCCCGGTATCTCCCATGAAATGTTTCCTATATCTCTCAAACCAGCTTTTAATACAAATCAAATAGTGAAATGCCAAAAGGGAAAGTACAATCCAAACCCCATAAACTAACCCCATCATCTTAAATGTGTTGCAAATGGTACATCTGTCATGAAGAATTAATCTCATTCTGCTGGGCTAATTAAAAATCCATTGCATGGCAGAGTGAAAGTGCTCTTATAAAATCTACTCATTATTTTTCAGAGTTTGAAAACTCTGCTTTCGCAAATTTTAATGTTCTTGTCCCTAAATATGATAAACTAGGGGTCTTCTGCATATTTTAAGTTTACAGAACACAACTGAAAAATGAATTTTCTGCTTGTATGGTTGGCTGTCTGCTTTTCTCAGAAGTATGATTAGAGCTAGGAAGAAAATCAGAGGCATCCCTGAATTACAGTTTTCTTTGGTAAATTGAAACAGAAGATGCTTCCTTTCCGAAATTGCTCTGGTGGTGAAAATTAAAAGTGGTTGTACACTCCAACATATACCTAGTGGAGTGACTGGCCTCAGGGGATGAAAAAAATCCTTCTACATAAGTTGTACCTTTTTATCTGCAGGATTCTCTTCTCTACATCCGTTCAAAGTGCAGAATTTATAACGTTTGTCTGAGAGTTCAGAAAAAAGGAGGCAAAGAGCTGAAGTTACACTCTGCTGAGCTCAGTGAGGAGAGCTCTGGAGAGCTGACTGGAGGGATGAGACACCCCCCCTCCACACAGCAACAGAACTGAGGCTGTCCCTCTGCTGCAGGTCCCTCCCCTGTCTCTTTGCAGCTGTGGGTAGATAAACATGGCAAAATGGTAAATAAAATCCCACTCTTTCTATGCTCAAGTAATGGGGATAATTATTTCCTTTCATATCTATGCTGACCTGATGGAAATCAGTGTACTTGCTGCACATATCTATTATGAAGAGTGCAGATTACATTAACATTGGCCTGATTCTGAGTCCAGTCATTTCCAAACTGTTGGACTTACATTGCCATTATCTGCTATGTTCTGAAGCTTCGGTTTTATTCTAAATGAGCCCTGATACATGAAGATGAAATGTACCAACTGAATTCTGATGGTATTAATGACTCTGAATGGGCTTAGGAAGCTATTAGCTAATTGTAACAGAAATATGATAACTTGTTACAGAGTCCAGATGTTGCAGGTTAAAAACATTTTAACAAGCTATGTACTGTATATTTAGTCAAGTGGATGTATATAGCTTGCATTAAATACTTCCATAGCCACAACACAAAGCAATCACAAAAAAAAAAAAAATACCACATGCTAGTACTGCAATCAATGCAACAATCATGTTGTACCTCTTAAGACAGAGATTATGCCACTTTTGAGTATGCAATATTATTAAATACCAGGTTTGTCAAGAGACGTCTTAAAAATAAAAGCAAAAACATGAAAATAGTAAAAAATAAGCACTTTGTGATTTGTTTATATTAAAAAGAATAGAAATTAAAAAATGTTAAAATCCAGCCAGTCAAACCAGTGCAGCTGAAAATACTATGTGTGGTCCGGATTCCACAAGTCTATTCAGTGGGTCATGCCTATTTTTACGTCCTGCATAAAAACGGCTCACACTCCACACAACATGATGTAGCAGATGGCATGTCATGCTTGTTATATTCTTGCCTAAAATGTTATGGACTTGGTCATCTGAGACACAGTTTGTTTACTTGAGTAAAAGTTGTTATCAGAGAGGGCTTTAAGGACTGCTGGTTTCTCTGGTAATTTTGGCTTAGGACTTCTGGTTGGAAGTTGGAGATTTTCATGGGAAGTCACTGGGCCATTTACATATTTTTTTTGTCTTTCATAATCAGTTTGATCACCATGATGCTCCTGTGTGTTACAAGAAGCATACATGGTATTGGACCTATTAGGCAGCGGGCATGCTACCTGCTTGCTGTCTTCAAATCCTTGCATGGTACCGTGACAGACTTGAACGGAGGTAATAGTCTTAATAACTTGGCAGGGGCTAAAGTTGTCATTTAAAGAAGGAGAGGAAGTTGTGCGAAAACTGACTGGCCCTTTCATATCAGAATGAATAGCAAGCAACGAAGGCACACTGCCTGATGGTCCTTGGTAGTAAAACATAGGTTTCAGTTGTGGGAGCTTTCCTAAACTTTTGTGTTGTTCATCGGACAAGTCAAGAACATTACAAATGTCAGACTGCAATGTTTCTTTTTCTAATTCATTCAAAGATGAATCGGTAGGACATGGTGGCCATTCTTCTTGATCTAAATCAGACATGTTATCATACTGTGAAGAACATCTCCTGGTCTCGAATTCTGGGGGCAGAAGGAAACCCTGTTGTTCTGTAATAATGGTGGCTGTACTTTCTTCTTCTAGAGCAGGAAGAATACATTCTGCTGCTTGAGAGAGGGACAAAGAGTCAGAAGAAGGGTCATTCTTAACAACTGACAAAGTCTCACTCTCACTTTGTGAAGAATTAATGTTTTCATCAGGACATATTACTTCTGCACTTAATACTGGTGTGATCACTTCTGTTATGTGATTCGGCTGCAGGTTTTGGGACTGTCTGTTGTCAGTACCATCTGCGGCTTTGGAACTGTTCGTTATCTTGTCCTCATCACATTCTTGTTTACATTCTGTAGTAGGCGAAGTGGTATCTGGTACATTAAGGCTGTTGACTTTAGTTTTAAATTCAGATGATCCTTCTGCTGCAGAACTGTGTTCAAGTACACTTTCAAGCTGATCATTTGACCCCAAAATGGTTTCTTGGCACAAAATGTTTTCTGCTTTATTGTTTAGGGAAATATTGAGAGATATGACATTTTGAGGCTCTGACTCATCTTCTGGAGCTTTCACAGAAACATGCTCCATAGTAAACTGCTCCACGTCCTTGGGAGTGTTTACTACTTCTGCAGAAACAGTTTCTTCTGCTTTGCTACTCATCCCTCCTACTGCAGTAGCTTTGGAAGTGCCATTTATCTGCAGGGTACTTGTTTGAGGCTTGATGATATCAGCTGCATTTGAGTTATTATCATTAATGTCAATAGGGGGTTTGATGGTTTGTTGAGAATTCTCACCATCTGCCTTCTTCTGAGCATTGGGCTCTGCACCTGATCTAACTGGTAGTAAATGTACAGGAATATCCTGACCCAAAGTCTTTTTGGGAAACTCTTCAGCTTTACCTAAAAAATAAAAGCATACACTGTTCACTAAAAAGCAGAAAAAAAAACGAAAAACTTGTATGTGCAGGTTAATGATTAGGTCATGCATTATTCTAATATACTGATTAGGTCTTGCAGTATTCTAACAAACTATTGAGCTTTTTGCGTTACAAATAACTATTTTTACAACACATAGATCAGCACTATAAATTCTCAGTGAAGGCAAAATAACTGTTGAGTGTATTACTTTTTCAGTACAGATAAAGTACATATTGAATGTTGGGGTTAACTTTGAGATGGGTAGCCTTTTTCATGCATGTTATGTATCCCTGCATGAGAACGAAAAGCCCAACTCCATCCAAATAATTTTTTGTTGGTTTAACTTTGGGTTAATTTTTTGTTGGTTTAACTTTGGGTTAACTTTGAGATGGGTAGCCTTTTTCATGCATGTTATGTATCCCTGCATGAGAACGAAAAGTCCAACTCCATCCAAATAATTTTTTGTTGGTTTTGAGACAGACAGAAATGGAAGGGGGTTGGGGGATGATTTCTTGCACAGAAACATGGACAACAATAAATCCCCAATGGAAATTCTATTGCTTACCCCACTCTATTCAGTGAAAACTGTGGACTGAGTTTGGTTTTAAGTCAGGTTTTGACATATGTGACTTATGAGCACACCTATTTTTATATTAATATATTTAATATAACATTTTATTCAAGATATTGTATAATCAAGAAACAGAATATATTATGACACTATGTGCTTTCAGCAGTAATTTTAAAAATTAAACTTTTATTGTGAGATTGGACTGTGGTAAAAAGGATGCTGGTGCTTACAATATGTATATTGACTGCAATTTCTCTGCTCAAGCTAGTTGTTCAAGATTCCCTATGAAGTGACTTCAGCAACTAGTAGAGAAGGAGATCCTGAACAGGTTGCAGGTGTTGGAAGATACTCTGCAGAATAATTTACCACTGGAGACACAAAAATGAGTGCAGAGTTGAATAAACGCCATACAACAGGTTACCAAAAAAAACCCTACCTAATTACAACTGACTAGTTATGTGTTTGAGTCCATTGTATTGTTAAGAAATCGGACGCTCTTTCATGACAATAAAGTCATGTTTTGGTATAACAATGAATTAACATTCATGTTGCTGGAGTTATGTCTTCTTTGGCTGGCCATCAAGATTACTAAATATTCCAAACCCGGAAGAACACTGGGCAAAATGTCAGTGACAGTGAGAGAGCTTGTGGATGTTGCAAAGCTGTAGGGGAGGTATGTATAATGGATGTTAGATCTGCTTAAAGAATTAGCACTTAAAGAGTAATTCCACTTTGTTATGAAAAATACCTTCCCCCTGGGTGATCTATGTACATTGCAGGGATTTTAAGAAACTTTGTTGCAGATTCCTACCTTTTGTTATTCTAAAGAAGTAGTTGTTTGTTTGTGTCCATCTACACACTGAATCAGTATGGAAGTGACTTCACAATTATCAGCAGCTGCACCTGCAGGGTCTAAATCCCTTTAGATGCGATTCTCCTTTTGTGAGTACCACACCATAAATTATATTTTTGTTGCAGGGGATGCTCAAAATCTGACTTGAATCTTAGTGCCGACTTCTAGGAAAATCAGTAAGCGAATCGCACACAAACAGGTAATGACATATCTGGGGGGCGTTCTATACACCATCTGTGTACAGAATGCCTCCAGGTAGCCATATGGCATTGCATTTTACAGAAAATTACAGAACTCACAATATGATTTGTGAGTCAGTTGTAAACACTATATATTTTTTTTTCATTTGCCAATTTTTTCCCATAAAAGTGGAGTTACCCTTTAATAATAAGCACTCATTAATGGATGGAAAATATTGTACCTGGAGGAGGCAGCTCAAGTTTCATTTTCCTTAGCTCCGCCATCGACGTCTGTAATTGTTCAACCACAATATCATCATCGTAGCTCAAGGAACGGGCAATCTTCTCTTGGAGAAATTCCCGAAGGTCCTCCATTGACATTTTCAACAAGCGTTCTATACACGACAGAAATATTAAACAAGTTAAAAAAATGCTGCTTGCCAACAGATGTCAAAACACATTGAGAAAAACCTGTGATACTATGAACTACTACCCCAATGACAGACATTATTTGCAAATATGAAACTTAGAAAATACAATGTCATTCTATCCCTACCATTATAGTCTATATAATAAAAATATATAGTTATATGAATTGAGACATGCAACCTACTTTAAAATGGGTTACACTAGATTTGATCAATGGAAATGTCATACTTTTATGTAGTTTCAGTATGGTGTAAGCCATCGCTGGCAGCACTCGCTCTCCTTCCAAAATGTAGATGTCCCACAGCCTCAGAGTGAGAGTAAACGGTGTCTGGAATTATGAATAAAAAGAAAAACAGGCAACGAGGTTAAACTGTCCCTGTCAATGCAGTCGTACATTCTCAGCATAAGTATATGTTTTTGCTCCTTGGTACAATATGTGTAAAACTGCTACACAAAAAAAGCAACATCAGAGATCAGTATAATGCAAAGGATTCACCATGTATAAAACAGAAAGGGATTGAGCTGGAAACCTTGGGAGGACCAGATTTATGGTCATAGGTACCCAGCAATCTGACCAGTTAACATTATTGCTTTTTGTGGACTGAGCAAAGAAACTACAAGGCTGTTCACTGGAGCTTTGTCTTCAGTACTAAGTACATGGCCAAATAGGTATTGAATAGTAGATAAGCATTGAACAATAGCTGTAAAAAGGGATTGTCTCAAAGATCTGGATGTTACTATAACCCTATATATGTCAAGACCAATAAAGACAAGATGATGTACTAAAAGGCTGAAGTCAAGCTTAGCTCAAGTTATTGCTGCCCCCTTTTGTTAAACATCACTCCATCACCTGGAGAAGCAAAGTGATGTATACTAGCTGAAAATTCCAGGCATGAGGAAGCGTGTGACTCATTCCCAGGGGTAGACTGACTATTTGGAAACTTGGGCACTGCCCGAGGGACTGGGGTCAGTAGGGGGCCCCATGAGATGCCCCTGGTACCTTTTTCATACGCTTTTTTGAGTTTGGGCAAGGACACAGGGGCCCCATGATCCCGTATTGCCCGGGGGCCCCATGAGTTGTCAGTCTGCCCCTGCTCATTCCCCTTCCTCATTCTTCAGGTGGAAGAAAACCAGCTATGTGTAAGTTTTAGGTTGTAAATTAGGGCCCATTCACACTTATGCTTGCATTAACGCATCATTTTAAAGGATAAGTTCACCTTTATACAAAAAATAATAAATGCACTTTTTTATGCATTATTTTTGTTGCAGGAGCCTGCAGTTCAGTCAGTATATCTGCTTACCCTGCTTTTTTTAAATTTGTCGTATATATTTATGTATGTCTATGTAAATGTTGAATTTATTAATAGATTTTTTAGGAGCACATTTTAAACCCAAATTTAAAATATTATGCTACTGAGATTATAAATACCTATATCTTTTACTCCATTCTCCGTTTTTGGCGTTGAACCCTCCTCCCTGCTCTACACCCTTTTGTTCTCTTTTTATATAATAACCCCTTCCTCGTCCCCCTTGAAAAAACGGAGTAGATCGTCCCCTACTAAATCCTTTGCCTCTTTTACCTCCCCTTCCTCCATAATAGGATACTGGGTGATAAGTAGTGTCATGAAATTCATTTCTATAATAATCAATAGCTTGAAATCTGTTATAGGTGGGGATCTGATATTGATTCTGAACTTGATAGGATGGCCTACCTATGGGCCCTGTGTTCCTCCATTTTGGTGACAAAGATTCATTAAAGATATTCTTATTATTAAGAGGGCGTCCACCACTATTAAAGAAATGTATTAAATTAATAAATTCAACATTTAGATAGACATACATAAAAATATATGACAATTAAATTTAAAAAAATATTTTCTTAATAATCCAATAATTAATGTTAATAAACAAACCCAAGAGGGTATTTGTTTTGATAGTGGTCTTCATAATAAACCCACATTCAATCCTCCAAATGTAGCTAATCAATGTATAGATGTATTAAAAAATTTAATTATTAGAGATTTGGAAATCTATCAATCCAAATAAATATATTAATGCTCCATATATCATGGAGGGGATAAAACATCTGGAAACAAGGAAGGACATTATAATTAGATCTGCGGATAAAGGGGTGTGTGGTTATTTTAGATAAAGTGTTCTACATGCAACAGTTGAAAACTATGTTGAATGATGATAAAGTATATAAACATTTATTGAAAGATCCTACACATAGGTATAGAGATGAACTCAAATTATTAATAAAGTGGGGTTATCAAAATCATATTTTAAATAAAAGGGAAAGAAATTATTTGGTACCTAGTTGTTGCAGATTACCTGTGATATATACTCTTCCAAAGATACATAAGGACATAACCTGCCCTCCAGCCAGACCCATAGTCAATGGCATAGGGTCTGTGTCAGCAAGATTAAGGGAATACTTAGATCTGTTTTTGCAAACCAGTGTTGTACAAACCAAGGCTTATTTAAAGGACACTAAAGATTTATTAAACTTATTACAATGTGACATAAACCAACAGATGTATATGGTTACAGCTGATGTTTCATCGCTGTATACCATTATAAGTCATGATGATGCCATGTTGGCCCTAAATTGGGCTCTCAGCCAAAGGGAGGATCTCCCTCATATTCAAAAAGTCTTTTTGGGGAAAGCCTTGGGCTTTTGTTTAAAACACAAGTATTTTTGGTTTGACAATAGTTATTATGAACAGCTGAGTGGCATGGCTATGGCAGCCAAATTCGCGCCTACCTTGGAGAATATATTCATGGCGGAATGGGAGGACAGGTTTGTTTTTTATAAACGCAGGCCTGAATTGATCTTCATATGAAAAATATTAAAATAGGATTTAAGGAACATTTTCTAAACATCACCATAAGGATCCTTCCCTATTAAAATTTTGGGGAATCGATTGGATACCCCCTAAATGGCGAGGATCAAATTGAGTTAGAGATTTATCTAAACGTGAAACCAAATGGATCTTTTTTCTTAAATCATTAACACCACATGGATTAAACGTTGAATTAGATTTAAACTGCTTCATTAGTGACCTTTGAAACTATGTTATGTAGTAAACCTGAAATATCAAATATTGTACTGAATTACTGTTAAATAGAAGATATAGTTATAATTAATATTATTTTAGTTTATTTTTAATTTTATGATTTTTACATTTTATAAAATGTTATTTTATTTTATTTTTTATTATTAAAGTGTAAGATTATAATATATGGTTGTGTAATACGTTTGTAAAAGCCCAAAGATGTATGTTATTGTAGTATATTTATATTTGTGATTGATATATTTATCATTGTTATGATAAAAGATAATTTGTTGGTTATGGTTGAGTATTTCCGCCAAGTTAGAGGCATAATAAGGAGAAACTAACCAATTATAAATATTCATGTTTGCAGATTTAGGGATATATCAGTATGATATGGTTGGAGAGATTCAACTATTTATATCATCGTATTCATATTTTATGAATCTGTAAATATACCCTTATATATATAAGTTCTTTGTGTCCTTAAACACTGAAGCTGTAGAGATTACCTTCCGCCAGGTTATGGGCGGAATTTCCGCTATAGTATAGTCAACCAATTGGCAACACCGCCTGTCCAATAAGCACGCTGTTGTCGCTTAACCACTCCCTATAAACAGGTCCAGATGTGACGAAATGCCTCAGTGATTTTATTATTGTAAGTGAGTTTCTTTGAGCAGAGATTAAAAGGTTTTAAAGGATACTACACTATGTTGGGTCTCTATTTCCTTTCTTTAATTTGATCTGGAGAATCATCTCCAGGAATTGTAGGTCTGGAGTGTTGGAGCCATTCTGGGGAAATTACTGTGGAAAGTCTGACACTGAGGCTATTGGTTTGAAGTGCTGGAGTTACTCTGGGAAGAGTCGATGTATATGAGCGATTATCCTGGTCTGGATAAATATATGTTTAAACAAAAGCGCATTTTGCCAACCATGAGAGTGGGAGGCAAATAAAGCTGGTGAGTGCATACCTAAGGGGGAGCACAGCACAAGTTTAGATATTTTATTTACAGTCATGTGGTGAAAAATTTTACTCACACAGTGAATTCAAAAAGGACTTTTTAATGATAGACTTTTTGTTTATTCATTTTTCTATCATATAATTTACTTTATTATTTACAGAGCGTTGCATATATATTTTGGTAATTTCAAAATAATATATATTGGTCACATTTTTATTTATAAGAAAAAAGTAGTGGCTATATTTATGGTTTTTTTATTTACTTATCTATTCATTATAGTTTTTACACATTATCTAGAGCATGGTTTATGTTCAGTGAAGTGGATTATATATACATGTTATTTGTATCACATGTATATATCTTCCACTCGGGGATATACTGTTTGATATAAGGAGCAATAATATGGCCCTGTTTTTCAAGCCCAGAAAAGCTTTTTTTTTCTGCACAGTGTAAGCAATTTATAAAGTTTGGCAGTATATACATGGCCCACTGTTGTCAGGCATTTAATCAAAAGTATACTTATATTTGTTAAATTGAAAGTCTAAACATTTTTAGTACTTACCCGGTCTAAGAAGCACTGCAGAAACCACTTTGTTGTATAAATGCCAGTAGACATATCCTCCTTGTCCTAGGAAAAAAAAAATAGGTATGCTGTACTAAATTTCATAACTCCACAAGCCCTCAAGTGCATGTTCTTATATTTTCTAAAGTCACAATATCATATTGTGGAAGTGGTTCACAATTCATAGGGCTTAATCACCCAAAGCCAAGCAATGTTCTTAAACAAATCGAATAGCATGATGGTTACCTAGCTTTTCAAACAATATAATATGTCACTGCAGTTTTTCGGCTGGAAAAATGTTTAGCTATTTCCAGTATCACCCATTTTAGTGTTTTTTTTTTTATTCCCCACAGGGTAGGTACCGCACAAGATAACAGTGGTTATTTTTTACGATTTCTCACAGGGTAGGTACCGCACAGGATAACAGTGTTTAAAATAAAGTCTGAACTTTCAGACTGAAGAGAAGACATCACACTGCATGTTTGGCAGGTCAAGTGGCAGAAAAAAAGCCATTGCTACAATGTAAAAGAGGCTTGCCAGGGCCAGAAACCAACCCCTGTGGACTATGAAAAACTGAAAGATGTCCTTATGGACCAACTATTCAACATTTGAAATCTTTAGTTTGTCACAGAAGGTTTTTTTATGCTGTTGAGTAGCTGAAAGGATGATTTCTAACTGTGTGACACCAAATGTTAAATATGGAGGGGAAAGCACAATGGTCTGGACTCCTTTGCTGGATCAAGAGTAGTGACTTGCAAAGAGGGACTGGCACCCTAAACCAAAAGGCCTACCATACATTTTGCAGTGCCATGCTATATTCTCTTTTTTACACCTAGCTGGTCAGGGGTTCATCCTACAGCAAAATAAAGACTCACAATATATCAGCAAGTCATGCCAGAACTACCTTATAAGAAAAAAGAACAAGATGGTGGCTTTACAATCAGACTTATAGAGGTGGCTTGGGATGACCAAACAGAAGGGTTAATATATAGTGATATACACTGCTCAAAAAAATTATAAGAGCCCCTTTTAATTAGAGTATAGCATCAAGTCAATTAAACTTCTGGGATATTGATCTGGTAAGTTATGTAGCACAGGGGGTTGGTAATCAGTTTCAGCTGCTTTGGTGTTAATGAAATTAACAACAGGTGCAATAGATAGGCAACAAGGAGACTACCCCCAAAACAGGAATGGTTTTACAGGTGGAGGCCACTGACATTTTTTTCCTTACTCATCTTTTCTATTTTTTTTTCACTAGTTTTGCATTTGGCTAGGTTCAGTGTCACTACAGGTAGCATGAGGCGATATCTGGACCCTATAAAGGTTCTACAGGCAGTCAACTCCATCAATACGTGCCATTGGCAAAAGGTTTGCAGTGTCTCTCAGCACAGTCTCAAGAGAATGGAGGAGATTCCAGGAGACAGGCAGTTACTCTAGGAGAGCTGGATAGGGCTGTAGAAGATCCTTAACCCATCAGCAGGACCAGTGTCTGCTCCTTTGTGCAAGGAGGAACAGGATGAGCACTGCCAAAGCCCTACAAAATGACCTCCAGCAGGCCACTGGTGTAAATGCCTCTGACCAAACAATCAGAAACAGACTTCATGAGGGTGGCCTGAGGGCCCGATGTCCTCTGGTGGGCCCTGTGCTCACTGCCCAGCACCATAGAGCTCGATTGGCATTTGCCATTGAACACCAGAATTGGCAGTTTTGCCACTGGCGCCCTTGTGCTTTTCACAGATGAGAGCAGGTTCACCCTGAGCACATGTGACAGACATGCAAGGGTCTGGAGAAGCCGAGGAGAATGTTATGCTGCCTGTAACTTCGTTCAGTATGACCATTTTGGTGGGTCACTGATGGTCTGGGGAGGCATATCCATGGAGGGACGCACAGACATCTACAGGCTAGACAATGGCACCCCGACTGCCATTAAGTATCGAAATGAAATCCTTGGACCCATTGTCAGACTCTACACTGGTGCAGTAGGTCCTGGGTTCCTCCTATGCACTACAATGCCCGGCCTCAAGTGGCGAGAGTATGCAGGCAGTTCCTTGAGGATGAAGGAATTGATACCATTAAATGACCCCCATGCTCGCATGACCTAAATCAATTTACCTCTGGGATATCATGTTTTGGTCCATCCAACACTGCCAGGTTGCACCTAAGACTGATCTGGGAGGAAATACCCCAGGACACCATCCATCATTTCATTAGGAGCATGCCCCGAAGTTGTCAGGCATGCATACAAGCACATGGGGGCCATACAAACTACTGAGTGTAGCAATAGTGCACACCAAGATGGACGCGTTCATCCATCTTGTTAAGAATCTTCCATTTTGTATCATCTCTCTCCCGTATCAGGCTTCCTCCTCCAATTTCCTCCCTCCCTCAGGAATGTGGTCTGTGTTAAAAAAGCAACAGGCCCCAGTGGGAGAGCTCCAGGGCTATAAACTTCCAACCGAGCTGGGGCCTAGATGTCTGTTAACTTCTCAATCTGGGATATTGTAAAGCCATAAACCAAGTTCTTCACTGAGCTCAAAGGCATTCCGGGTAGTCGTAAAAACAGACTTACATTTAAAACTCACTTTTCTATATAATTTTTATCTTCAAATTGGACATAATTACATAAACAGGGAGCACGTATTCGGACGGCTCACTTTAAGACAAGTCGCCTGGTATATTACACCCCCTAGCTTTCATATACAGGAGAGCAGAAAATTATATCTCCTGAACAATTCAAGCAGATATGTCATATTTCATATCTAACCGTTCAGCAGATGCGTCTGCATATTAATCTACTAGTGGCAAGGCTGCTAAATGCCCCGAGAATAAGTTATGAACCATGACATCAACTGTGAGAGTTTTGGTCATAGCCTGAGCTAATCTACACAACCCCCTCCCTAAATGAGGCGATTGGTTTTCTGCTTCAGGGAGACACCATGTGGAGTTCCTAGAAAAAGCTAAGCTAAGCTGAGTTGAAAAAAGTTGAAGATTCTCCCTTTTTAACATCGGAACCAACGGTGGGAGATAAGGCATCCTTTTTAACCTGACCTAGTAACAATCGCTCCCAGGCTGCCAGCACACAGGTTGTGGTCCATTAGCTGGAAAATTGTTGTGCAGGGTGCAGCTGGGTGTGGCATTGTTACGCACATGACAGCACAATTTTAGATTGGCTAGTCCTTTGGTCATGAGTTTGGTGAGAAGAGCTGGGGTCTGACACAGAGATCGTCACACTGAGTACCATTTTGAGTTGCTGCAATGAAATTTCAGCAAAATGTACTAGCCTGCTGTATAATGTTTTCACTTTGATTTTTGGGGTGTCTTTGAATTCAGTCCTCTTTAGGTTGATAATTTTAATTTCCATCAAACAATGGGGCATTCTTACGTTCCTAACACATTACCCAGTTCATATCAGTATAGATATCCAGCATATTTTTCCCCATTGAGATCTAATGTATTCTCAAAGTGTTCCTTTAATGTTTTTGAGCAGTGTATATGTATATCCCTAGTATGTGCTATCTCAAACAGAAAAGAAAGTTTTAACCGCTAGTTGTTCAGGAAATGGCAATACCATGTGTTTCTTCAATTTAGGGAATAACTTGCTGAGAATTTGTTCATGGTGACTCTGAAACCTCTGGAGCTTTGGAAATCCAGGAATAAAAAAACCTTCAAAGAAAACATTGGTAGATTGGATTATTGCACTATTTAGAACAAATATTAGCGCAAACATAATAAATAAATCTGAACCTGACAGTGCACAAAGATCTACAAATCCCATAACACTAAAACTTCTGAAAGAGGGAGGCCTGACATTGCATCCTATGCAAAATGCAACTGGATTACCACAGTACTAGGTACTTTCTTTAGATGGCTATAAGATGGATATAAAAATGTAAAACAATCACATATGATCCACAATACAATATTATTTCTTGACACACATAATAAAGATGTGCAAATTTACTACATATATATTGCTGCAAAAGACTCACCGTTTAGAATGTTTCTGGCAGAGTATAACAATGTCCTACAGCAATTACAACCCCAATTCCAAAAAGCTGGGGTGCTGTGTAAAATCTACAAAAAAACAGAAAGCAATGATTTGCAAACCTCATAAACCCATATTTTATTCACAACAGAAAATCAAAAACATATCAAAACACATCAAATGTTTAAATATGCCAATTCAAGAAAAAAATAAGGTAATTTTTAAATTGATGGCAGCAATGCGTCTGAAAAAAAAAGTTGATACAGGGCCATGGTCTAGCATCCCCTCTTTTAAGAATACTCTGTAAACGTCTGGGAACTGTTCTTAGCAGAGTGTTCTTAAGAGAAGAGGGGATGCCAGGGCCAGGACAAGGGTTGGGCAGGTGGGGTGGCTGCCATGGACACTGTAGTATCATGTGAGGTGGGTGGAGGGCACCATGAGGAGATATGGGGGGGGGGAATCTGCGTTGGGAGGGGGAATTTGGGGGGTGGCTTGGGGTAAGAATTGTTATAGCAGGGGACATTTGAGGGTGCTAGGAGTGATGATATTGGAGAGGGGGGAGGAAATTTGTGCTAGGATTGGACATTTTTTAATTGGGGGGGGGGAATTTGTGCTAGTAGGGATGATTGGGGGGTTTTGTGCTAGAAAAGGAAACTTGTGGGGGGGGGGGTGCTAGGAGGGGGGAGACTTTGTGCTAATTGGGAGGAATTTGTTGTAGTGGAGGGAAGAGGATTTGTGCTTGGAGGGGAAATTTGAAGGGTAGAGGATTTGAGTTAGGAGGGTGATTTTTTTTCTTTCTTTGGGGGTGGGGGGCAGTTGTGCTGGGGGAATTTGGGGAGAGAGAGGATTTGAACTTGGAGGGGGGATGGGGGGGGCAAAGATTTGTGCTGGGATGGGGGATTTCAGTAGGGGAGCAGATTAGAACTTGGAGGAGGGGGAATTTATGCTTAGTGGGTAAGCATGCAGAATAGTGCTGGATTTTTATTTTTTTTGGGGGGGTGGGGATTTTTGCTAACACGATGCTCATACATCTTGGAGGAGAGGGGGAACTCAGATTGGTATATTTACGTTAGGCTCTAGATGACCTTGTCCGGGTACAGGGGGAGGCTATAACTTAGTCCTGTCCCAACGTTTTGAGACATATTGCTGCCATCAGTTTCAAAATTACCTTATTTTTTTTCCTAAAACAGTAAATATAAACATTTGATAGGTTTTGATATGTTTTCTGTTTTCGATTTGAATAAAATATGGGTTTATGATAGTTGTACATCATTGCATTCTGTTTTTATGTAGATTTTACACAGCATCTCAACTTTTCTGAAATTGGGGTTGTATGTCTGGACTAGAACCGTGGTGTTACAACATTTAGGCTATATGCTTACAATGAAATTCACATCTCTGTATTTGTATGTCCTCTGCTAAAACTGGATTGTAAATCTTTGCCAAACTACTGCCTTTCCAAAAAAGAATTGACCCCCTAGGACCAAACTGTCTGCAAGACAAACACTTTCCTGCAAACAGTCATGATAAATGTGTGCTCAGGAGATGTCAGACCAGAGGCTTCTGCACAGAAGTGTCTAGATGGCTTCATGGGCATCTGACCCAGGAATGTAAAGCAGCATGTTAAGTGTTTGCTTAGGATGTCAAGAAAAAATAAACTTCTGAAAATACAACAAATCGGGAATATATATATATTTATTTATTTTTTGTAATGTTTGTACTGACCTGATATGATTTCAGCTATAAACAGGGAAGGCCCTGTAGGTTAGAAGACCAGCTCAGCTTTTTTATGGTGCACTAGGGACAGAAGCTCTATGGTGATCATATACACAGAATGATGTAGCCATCATTTTAAATCCTGGGTAGATTATATGCAAGCAAATGCCTGTCTACTTCTAAACACCATAACTGGCCCATACACATTTAACTTACTGTCACATTTGTTATAATTTATGCCTGATAACTAGGTCATTGGAATGTATCTTAATAGGGTGCCATCAATACCTATTTTCACTGCGATAAGAAATTATATTTTTCTGCCATCCATAAAAATCACATGAATAAAACTCTCCTGTTTTAGTATTTCTTCTTTAACTTAAACTCACCGTGCATTGCGTGTCTCTGGTTGGTTAGCAGCTGAGCTAAAGCCCAAAAAGCATCCTCCTCATTAAGGTACATGAGGAGCACCGCTGCAATCTGACTCATCCCCTGACAGTAGCTGACTTCCTGTAGAAGACAGAAGCAGGGCAAGTCAATAGTGTACAGTATGAAAACACAGGCTGAAAATAAAATCGTAAATTCGCAACACAATTCAATGGCTATAAAGTGAACCTGTCAGGTCTTGATATGTGACAACCAATGTTACAGATAAAAGGAAGCACCATAACATGCCTCCCTGTTTTTGTCAATTAGACTTCTGTGTAGCCAAAGAGCTGCTGATGCAACATAACCGGGTCAGACTTTAGACCTATTTTACATGCCCCTATTGCCGCACTACCTCACTAGCACTGTTACTAGTTGCAAGGCACTCTATATATCAGTTAAAGTGGAGCTCTAACCAGAAGGGAAAGTCCTGCTTTAAGGAATCCCCATTTAGGATTGGCACCGTTAGGCAGCGCGTGCCAGATTTTGACAGATACCAGCTCCCCTTTCTGCTGCGAATGTCTAGGTGATCGAAAGCGGAAGTTGTCATCCCCACTTCCTGTAGTCTTCTGGGACACGTGATAGGTCCCAGAAGACTGCGGGACAATTCACAAAGTGCAGTGCTACTCCCGCATGCGCAGTGGGAACCCAGCTGTGAAGTTGCAAGCTGTCACAGCCCGGTGCCCACACTGAAGATGTTGGCACTGGGGTGAGAGGATGGCCGGAGAAACTGGCTGTGGTGAAGACACCCCTGGATCGAGGGACAGGTGAGTGTCTGTTTTTTAAAAGTCACCAGCTACAGGTTTTCTAACTGCTATTTTTTTACATTTTGACTGGATCTCTACTTTAATAAGACATAAACAGGAGTTTTTGTAGATGGCAAGGATTTCCCACACTTTGGAGAGATTCCTTTCAGTTCTCTCCAGGTATTAAACTTCCCCTACTCTATCCAAAATATTAAAAAAAAAAAAAAAAGTCTTTACTTTAGATGTACTTTAATACAAGTAAAAAAACAGACAAACAGAGATAGCATTAATGTTTGCAAATACGGAGATTATAGAAGGTAAATAGGGCAGATAGCTTCAGTGATCAATGTTTTAACATTTTTATTGATTTTAACAAAGTCACCATGAATCTGGTATAGACAAAAGAAGAACAATTAAGACGTGTGAAGTACAAATAGTATAACCCAGACATACAAAAATAAATAAATAACAATACTTTTTCACAGCGATATAACAGGCAATCTTATGGACAGGTTTTAGGTAGCGATCCCCAGGAAAAAAAGTCTGGGGGGAGTAAAGCAGTAATAAGGGAAGGTGGGCTAACAGTGGACTAGTCACAATACAGTAGATAGAGATTGGAGTTTGAGGGATAAGAGGAAGAATACAGAGTGGGAAGAGGAAGAATAGAGGTGCAGAGCAGGCAACTGGGAAAAAGAAAAAAAAAAAAAGGAGTACAATAGAAAAAGGGGGAGCTATGGCAGTAAGAGGGAGATAAGAAAAGGCAGAAAGGGGATTAGAAAAAGTAAGGGTAAAAGTAGGGTCTCTTTGCAATCAGGATGGGGATAGTTGGCCCATCAAGGTACAGGTTTAACTTTTAAAAATGTCAAAAGTTTGCCATTAGGTTTACCATTATACTAAAAGTAAATTCCACATTTTGGGTTGTCACCAAAACAGGAAAAAAAGGTGAAACTTTCCAATAGGGACACTTGTTCTGTTGACCCTGGTGACAACTATCACTTTTGAAGAATTTCCTCAAACTTCCTGTTTTGGCTATGAGACAGGAAGTGAATTAAAATCACCCCAATGGGACAGAGATGGCACAAAAGACTGACGGGAATTATAACGCTCACTTACACTATCCAAAAAAAAAAAAATTTTGCCTTTAGTTTGGCTTAACTTTTTTTTTAAAGAGGCAGACTTTTGCTTTCCAGGACCTGGCACCTGTGAATATATAAGTATGTGCAATGTTACCTTCATACAAGCCACTGTTTTTTACTTAGTGAAGCTTCAACCAGGCCTTTCCACGTGGTATATTTTTAAGTGTATAGATCAACATATACTGACGCAATCAAACATGTTTGCCTTTGGGATAGTTCCAAACAATGAAAAATTTTTCCTCTGTATAACAAATCCTAAAACACCGAGGAGGATTCTGAGCCAGGACCAAGTACCAACTCATAAGGCATTTAATTGGTTTTGGCAGCCAAGGCAGCTTTGCATTTGGCATTGGCATTTAAAATATTTTGCCATATATTCTTGCATTTATTTTGGGAGATTTTCTAGGACTGTAGAACTGGGTAGATGAGAAGAAATCAATCTGCCTGGGTATTTGACATTATGCTAGACATTAGAGGAATGTAGCTATACAGGGCTCTGTAAATTGTTTCCTAACGTAGGAGGGGTATATAAGATAGAAGCTATGGAGACGGGAAATGGTATGGCTAAACCAAAGAGGAATATTGGCTCATGTGTAGAAAAGTGTCAACTGAGAGATTTGTGCTGCATGATAGTAGCTAGCTAAGGGTCGTTTCACACTGCTCCACTGCAGTTTGACCGCAGCATGAGTATACCTGCAGTTTTCACGCAGGTTACCCATAGGTTTTATATTTTCTGGAAGTGCACCAAAAGTCCTGAATGCTGTATCTTTGGTGCTCTTTCCAAAAACAAGCCAAAAACACAGATCATAATAGAAAGTCTATGGAAACCATGGGTTAACAGCACAAAACCTATGGGTACACCTGCGCTGTGGCCAATCCGCAGTGCAGTAGTGGGAAACCACTCTAAATGGGGGAGTCTCAGGCTTCCCTGAGCTTTGTTTTTAAAACATATTTGTGTCGCTACTCTAGGCCTAGTTGGACACCAGATGAATTTAGGCATTTCGGATTGTAGCAAAGAAAGAATATGTGTGATGGTACATGCACTGGGAGGGTGCAGAAAACGTATAGTGGTTTGAGCAATTTGGTCATTTTGACTGCAGCTATCCCTCCTAGCCAAGAGATAGGATGTGGTTTCTAATCAACTAAAAGGTCTTGTTTGTAACGTATTACGTGTGGGTTGATTGGTTTGGAAGATGAAATCGCAGCATTAGTTTGGTTGATGCCCAAATTAGGAAGTCTGTTAGAGGGCCAGCTGAAATCAAAATTATCTTTATGATCTGTGAAGTGTCAGGAGAGCTGGAAATATCTAAAAATTTTAGATTGCTAAGAAGCAGTCCAGAAATTGTAGTGAAGTTGTAAATTAGGAAAAAAGAATTTAGAAACAAGATTTCTTAAAAATAAAACAAATGTAATTGTCACACATACACACAACTTATGTTGGTATCCCACAATGTTTAATTCATTGAGTCAGGTGAGCGCCTAATTAGTATGTCCAAAGGCTTGATGGTTAAAACAGAAAGTAGGGGCAACCTTTTTGGGTTCCTTTGAAGCTATTGGGAAGCTTTCAAATTTAAAGCCCAAGTATTTAACAGAAGCAAGCAGGCTCAAATCCATTTGATAAAGTTAAAGTCAAATCCCTATTTTCTTAATATGTAAAGTAAATAGTCTATTTTAATATCAAAAGAGACTAGCAGTAGGGCATATTGTATGATCTCTGGAGATCTGGATGAGGTGGGGCAGTCTATACATGTTGTCACTTCCCTTCTGGCTGGGCATAAACCTCACCTGGTCTTTTGAGATTAGTTAGTATTTTCTATATTTAGTCGTGTGGAAATAACTTGTGCCAGAATTTAAAAGTACAAGTTAATGAGTGAAATCACTCTATAGGTAGATCTGTTGGTGCCGTACATGGCTGGTTTGGGGAGCACGCTATAAGCTGATGTCAAGGAATCTTGTGCCTTTTAAAGGGCTGTTTTAATTGCACTTGGGCAGTATTAAAAATATATTAAATAAAAAGGCTGTAAAGCCATCCGGGCTAGGTTGTTTTTGGAGTTTAAGGTTTTTGGATTTACTTTAGCTATATTTCATTAACAAGTAGAGTCTTTAACCGCTTGCCTACAGGGCACTTATACCCCCTTCCTGCCCAGGCCAATTTCCAGCTCTCAGCGCTGTCACACTTTGAATGATAGTTGCGCGGTCATGCAATACTGTACCCATATGAAATTTTTATCATTTTTTTGTGACAGATAGAGCTTTATTTTGGTGGTATTTAATCACCTCTGGGTTTTTTATTTTTTCTTAAACAAACCAAAAACCGCTGAAAATTAAAAAAAAAAAGTTTTTTCTTAGTTTTTGTTGTAAAAGTTTGTAAATAAGAGATTTTTCTCCTTCACTGATGTGCGCTAATGAGGCTGCAGTGATGGGCACGGATAGGCTGCATTGATGGACACTGATAGGTGGCACTGATGAGGAGGCACTGGTAGGTGGCACTGATGGGCATTGACAGGCATCACCGATGGGCACTGAAAAGCAGCACTGATATATGACACTGATAGGCACTGATAGGCGGCACTGACTGGCACTGTTAGGCGGCACTGACGGGCACTGTTAGGCGGCACTGACGGGCACTGATAGGCGGCACTGATAGGTGGCACTGACAGGCAATGATAGGTGGCACCGATTGGCGGCACTGATGGGTGACACTGAAAGGCAGTTCAGATGGGCACTGATATGTGGCATTGATGTGCACTGGTAGGCACTGATATGTGGCATTGATGTGGCACTGATGGGCACTGGCACGTGGCACTGTTCAGCACTGTCAGCTGGCACTGACAGGTGGCACTTCTGGGGCCACATTGATTATCAGGGCACACTGATCATCAGTGCTCTGATGATCAGTGTACATGTCCCCTCTGCGGAATGCCGATTACCGGCTCTCCTCTACTCTCGTGCTGTCAGCGTAACAGCACGTGAGGAGAGAAATGCCGATGACACTGTTCAACAGGTAAAAAGTTTTGGGCATAAAATTAGCTAATCTTACATAATTTTGGGGTGCCGAAAACGAAAATGACCCTAAAAAATGTTGATTGGCTCTAGTTTCCATGCTATATTCACTCATCTAATGACGTAAGCCATTCAAAATTATGATGCAACTTCAGCTGCATATTGCGCAATTGATACTGGTGACCAATAGAAAATTGCATGTATACTGAGATGATGCAATATTAGCCTTTAATTGCATCACTTCACTGCATAAAAGCTGCAGTATCTGTAGCTGATTGTAGTTCGACAGCGTCTTTACATTTCGTTTTATGCTTATATAGGCTACTCAGTAATGCCTCGAACTTGTGTGAATAAAGCAGATCATTTCTGCTATATCTGCGGTGAAATAACTTTTATCTCACAAAAAAGGAGGATAACAGGAATGATTAAGAAAGCCTACAACTTGTATTTTGGCTGCAAGATAGGAGACCAGGACAAGAGCTGGGCACCACATATATGCTGCAATTCTTGTGGGACGGCACTGGAGCAATGGTTGAATGGAAAAAAGGCATCTATGCCTTTCGCTGTGCCAATGATTTGGAGAGAGCCAACAGATCATGTTAGTAATTGTTACTTTTGTATGGTGCCTCCAATTGTAAAAGGGCTAAATAAGAAGAAAAAGTTATCTGTGCACTATCCAAATATTCCATCGGCAATACGTCCAGTTCCTCATGGAGAGGGGCTACCAATTCCTAAAGCACCAGAATCCTTCGTGGTTGAGTCAAGTGAGGAAGAACCTGAAGTGTGTAGTCACGTGCAGTTGTAAGAGATATAGCCCTTTCCTCGAATACAAGAGAAAAGCCAAGAGAAGCAAAACCGACACAAACTGAAGACAAAACTAGTGAGAATCCTAAGTATTAAAATGATTCAACTTAGCTTATGGCTATAATTTTTCTTGGTAATCCTATGCAATATATTATGCCATTTAGGCTTTGTTATGTAGTCAATATCACTTGCTTTATATTTGTGGAAAGACATCTATCTATATAATTATTGTGCATTATGTAGTCATTACGCCTATAGTAGAAAACTTTCCGTTTACAGAAAAACTAGAGCCAATTGACAAATTTCATTGTTATATTTGAACTCAGAATGTGAAATTCATTAAGAAATGGATCCTTTTGTTTCCAAAACTGGCAAAAAATAAAAATTTGTTGAACAGTGTAATCGGCATTTCTCTGTTTACATGTGATTGGACACAGCTGATCACATGACCGAGACGACATCTTCTTTGGCTCTTTCCGTAGATCGGTGATCCGCTGTGTCCAAGGGACACAGCACACCGCCGATCGCCGCGCTACGCGCTCCCTGAGCCACGCATGCGCGGTGAGAATGGGAGGACGTCATATGACGTCCTCCCAGAACGAGAGAACCACCTTGCGCCCGTCATTGGACTATATGGCGGGCGGGAGGTGGTTAAATTGGTATAAATTGGTCTGGAAAATGGCAGAAAAAGAGCATAGGTTTATGAACCGAAGTGTTGAATTGATGAATATAATTGGGACTGATGTTTTCAGAAAATTTCTGTGACCTTGATGAGATTACTTATTAATAAGCCAATATCTGTCTTCAGTCAAACCAGATTGTGTAATGGGGGTTTTGTGTTGAAGCTTAAGGGGTACCATAGTATCCGATTTATTGCTATTGACTTAGAATCTATATATATCCACACTAAACCTGATTCCACTTTGGCTGCTTCTCTCCTATCTAACTGTATTTGTGATATAAAAACTTGGATGGCACACAATTTCCTTTAATTAAACTGTGACAAGACTGAAATCATGCTTATTTGCACCAATTATGTAAGGCCAGTCCTGGCAGCCTCTCTATAGATGACACTGTACTTGAGCTTCAGTAAAAAATTGAAAAATCTAGGGGTGATATTTGATGCTAGTTTAACCTTTGATCCACTTGTACAAAATGGTGTGAGAAACATTGCTCAGCTGCATCCTATGCTACCATACACTGTAGATGAAAAGCTGATCCATACATTTGTGTTCTCCCGACTTGATTGCTGCAATGCTCTACTCGCTGGTGTACCTAAATCAAAAATTAATCAACTTAATTATGTACAAAACTCTGCAGCCAGAATCCTGACTAGGACTGGTACAAATGACCATATTACCCCTATCCTGGAGTATTTGCACTGGCTACCTGTCAGGGTTTGCTAAGAATTTAAGATCCTCCTGCTCACCTATAAGGCTCTTAATGGCTTGGCACCACATTATCTCTCTGAACTTTTATCAACTTTTTCCCCTCTCGCAACCTCCGCTCCTCAAATTCTGGTTATCTTTGTGTTCCCCCTACTCACCTACACGATGTGCTCCAAAACTCTGGAATTCACTTCTAAAGAACATCAGAGAGTCATCTTGTCTAAATTCATTAAAATCAAACCTAAAAATGTTTTTCTTTAGACAAGTTTTCATGTAATTGTCCCTTTTTTCCTTCTTGTGTTTTCTTTGTAAAGCGCTTTGAGAAGCTATCTTTAAAGACGCTACGTAAAATAAAGTTTATTATTGTTATTATCTGGTCCTTCAAATTTGCTTATTAGCCAGGTTTATTTAGGCTGAGGTTTTGTTATAGGTTGCCAAATTTAAGAGCTGCAATAGAAGTCAAATTGTATTGCATCATGGATTTAGTATATTCTTGGTCACTGTTTCTTCCTTTGGGAGGCTAGTTGGATGATACAGATCCCAATAGTGGCCTTCTGGGCTTCCCACAGGAAGCCTGGGGATTCAACAGAGAAAGTGATGACTGAAGTATTCAGTTAAGGCAGCCTGAATGGCAAAGTTAGTGGAGGGATTGGTGAATAGTGAGTAATTAAGGGTTTAGTGGTAGCCAGGATTTTTTTAAATAAGGGATGTTAGAGAGTTTTAAGCAAAAGATGTAATGCTGGGTATACACTGTCTGAAAATCAGCCGCTTCAGCAGAAACCGGCCAACATTCAGCCAATGTATACAGAAGCCAGTCTAACAACCAGCATTTGTCAAAGGAACATGCTGGAAAACCAGCATCTGATCAGTGCTCAAAAACAATGGCTGTGAGCGCTGATCAGTGTGTTCTGGCAGGAGGGAGTCCCACTATCAGAATACAAAGGCACAATGAGGAGATTGCAGCACTGTCATTGCTTGTATTGGTACAGCGATCTGTCAGGTTTTTTTTCATTCAGCCTGCTGGGCTGAACAAAGAAAAAGGAGATAGTAACTAACAAACAACAAAAAACAATAGTGCAAAGTCGCAAAAGGTCAGCCAAACAATATATATAGCTCTTAGGTCAGGGGGGTGAAGCCAAACCTTGGTGTCATAAAACAATTAGTTGGCCAAGTATATGACACAAGTGAGGGAAGTATTAAAAATATTAATACATTATAGGAGAAACTATTGTGGGAAACATGGTTAATTAGATAGAGTTGTCACATAAAGGAGGTGCTGTTAATCTTTTCTGACAAAAAGAACCTCGTAAGCTCAAAGCCTGAAGAAAAGAAAACATATCCAACTCACAAGATATAAATCTTGAACAAATCAAGGCTCATGTGTTTAATCCCCAGGTTAATGTTAGCGCCGACTTTGTTAGCTTTGCACATGTGCACCTTCATCAAAGTTTTTTTAAACATTTCAATCAATTGTATCTCTGGCATTGGCACTGTCTGCAGCATTGATATACAAGAAATGGGTTTCCAATTCAATAAAAACAACTGGATTGGAAGAAATTCATATATATGAAAGAAACAGGGGTGCTAAACTAAAGATTATTGATTAAAGGTCCGCTAACAAGCCAACATGTTTAATTATTCGGGTCTCATCATGTTATGGGAGATTTTGTTCATCGGAGCTGTAAAACATGGCAAAAAAAAATTGGAATTAAAAGTAACAATAATGACTGTTTCTTTCATGTATTCAGTTCAAATTTTCAATGGAGGATTTTCTATTTTCAATAATAAAATAGAAGACTTTTGTAGTAGTTACATTTGTTGGCAGTGGTTGTCTCCCTTCAACATACCTTTAGTTGGGTGCTACTAAATGCTCCGATTTCAGATAACCCCTGAAATAATCAAGCTCTGAGCTCTCAATTAATATCACAGGTGCCCAAGGGGGCAGGCCTAGCAGAATGAGTCCCCCTAAAAATAATTTTTGGTTCATCTAAAAGCACTCTATAAATGTATTTTTTATTTAAGTACAGTAAGTAAATCTAGAGAAAAGTGAATTTTTACCCCATAGCAATCAGTGTTTATCTTTCACTCTAAACTGCGATGGAGGAGTAATTAAAAAAATCTGATCAGCTGTCACAGGTAAACAAAAACATACTGTCTGAAGTTTTTTTTATATTCCTTATAAAATAAAATGTATTGTTTCAGATTCATATTTGGCTATGTATTAAACAGGTTAAGTTATTTACAGTGTAGTTAGCAAGAGATGAACTGCTTAAAAATATTTTCACATATACATAATGTCTTACCGTATTGTAAACAGAATATGCTGATAAAACATCAAACAATGCCCTCTGCCTGTAAAAAAAAATGCAATAATTGTAATAAACACATTATATATCAGCATGACAGCACAATTCACTAAGTACTAGCACAATGCTTAGTGCTACTTCTCCATTAATGGATGGCTAGCTTCAGCACAGGTGAGGGTATGTATAAACACCCAATCACACCAGCAAAGCTACTTGTTATTGCATAAGGAGATTTTCCATCTTCTTGCAAGCAGGCCTGAACCTTCATTCTTCTTTGGAATAAGAGCAAAACACAGCATCACTGCTTTCAGTAGGCAAGAGACAACAAGAGGAAGATAATTCCCTGCCCACCATTCTTGAAAGTAGGTTCACACAGGTTTCAGCTTTACATTAATCTGAACAGCAACATATACAGCAAACATTTACACAGATTTAGGCAAGTTTTAAAGTGATTGTAAACCCTCACCTTGTAAAACAACCCATTCAGTTTAAAATAGAAATGAAGGGCAAAACATGTGTATACTGTAGTATAGTTAGAAAATGGGGTTAATCCACTGACCATCAGTGCCTTGTGGGGGGTTCTTTCCCCTACTGATGCAGATGCTGGGGGGGGAATTCTTTCTCTCAGTGAAAAATTCTTTACCCTATGACCACAGTCATTTTACCTTCCACTGATCACCAAAGTTTGGGTTTTTTTCTCCCACTGACAGCCAATCCCATAAGGTTTTGCCTTCCTCTGACCAGCAGGCAGGGCTATGTTACATACTCAAGACCACCTTTTCTCTCTGTATCTTGAGCTATGTGCATTCTATAAGTTCTGTGTTACATACTCCTGAATGCTGTACTGTACACACTGTGATTTACAGTATGTTATGTAGTCCACTGCACTCTGTAGGTTGTGCTGTAAAATCCATACTCCTGACTACGGTGTTTATTGTCGTAATAATTGCGGGTTGCCATGTAGCTCCCAACTATTTTAATGAAGCTATGTTTTACGGTATGATCAGACAAAGGTGTTAAGTGTTGACAGCATCAGTACTGCTTCTCTCCTCACCTTCTAAATGAGAACACAAAAGCAGATGGAAGCAAGTTAATTCAACATAGATGGAAGTCAAATGTAGGTCTATCAGAATGAAAGAATACTGTGCATCAAAGCCTTCACCACTCACTTGACTCCATAACGCTCCCGAAACATAATGTGATTGCGGAATGTACGATTCACATCCATATCAATCTGCTTGATCTCTGTTGAATACATCTTTGCCAGATCTTTCATTTTCTATGTTACAAAACAGCAGAGATGTTAAACGTATACAATATTACAACATTTAATGACAGCAAAAATTATTAGTATGAAATGATGTCCACAAGTCAAAAGCCATTTTTGTGAGGAGTTCATTTGAACTAACTAAAGTGAATAACAACAGTATGCTGCATCTTGTAACCCCTTATACAAAAGAATTCCGAGGCTTTTTTCTACTGTAGAGAAAAATGAATGCATTAAGCCTATTGACTGAACACCTACTCAAAAATTAAATAATAGGAACTGGAGTTACCAGATATTGCCTTTCAGCATAAATAAAAACAAACCACTCTATGTGACTACTGCAGTTCTATATTGCAAAGATAACTATTAAAAACAAAATATATAGACACTTAGCCATGCTGGATTTGCAAAATGTATTTTATTCTGCCACAATTGTATAAAAACATTTAAAAATCCTATTTTAAAGCTACTTACTTGTATTCCTTTGATCTTCTACAATCAAGTACAGGTAAAGAAGTAATCCTTATTTTGATCTAATCAATGGCCAAACATATCAAAGCAAAATAAAACACAATGGAGAAGATTTACTAAAACTTGAGCACTCAGAACCTGATGTAGCTCTGCATCAGAACCAATCAGCTTTTAACTTCAGCTTGTTCAGTTAAGGTTTGGCAGTAAAACTTAAAACAATTGAGTACTGTCCATGATACTTTTTTTATTTGCACTAACATACAATTTTGAGGACAAGCTTTCGGGGTATGTCCCCTTCTTCAAAGTCCAAACTTTGAAGAAGGGGACATACCCCGAAAGCTTGTCCTCAAAATTGTATGTTAGTGCAAAAAAATAAAGTATCACGGACAGTACTCAATTGTTTCTGTCGCAAATGCACTAATATGGCTACAATCACCTCAAGCAGTAAAACTTAGAAACTGATTAGTTTCTATGCAGAGTTGTACCAGATTTTGCACTCTCCAGATTTAGTAAATCAACCACAATGTATTATACAATTACCTGAACTAATTGCAAGAGCTGGAAACATTTCAATTCCCAATATCCAGTTCAAGTTTTATATTTTTTTTTTAATGCAACGCTTGTTTTTTGAAACTTGGACTAGATATTGGGGAATTGAAATTTTTCCAAAACAGGCAGCAATCCAGAAGGTGGCATACATCGTCTGGGATTTATCTATTTGTAACCAAGCAGATTTTCATTTTTTTATGGATTTTGAATTGTGGAATACATTCTTTAAAAACCTGCTTGGTCACAAATAGATAAATCCCAGAAGATGTATGCAACTCTCTGGGTTGCTGCCTGTTTTTTAAAATCTGTGTTAGGCTACGTTCACATTAGCGTTGTGTGCAGGTGGCAGACAGGCGTTTGGGAAGTGTTTTTACCGCTTCCCAAATGCCTAGGACAATTCTGCACATTGCAGCACATGGTGCTGTTCTAACAGGAGCGTTAGCATCACGTAGTGGCAAAACGGACGCCTCTGGTCAAGTCAGGAGGCGTTGAAGCCTCCTATTCTAGTCTATGGTGCCGCTCCGCAAAAGCCCGGACGGCATTTGCGGGGCGGTTGTGACACACTTGCAGGGCGTTTGCGGAGCGGTAACACCATTTAAACTTCATTATAGGCATTTGTGGAGCGTTTTTAACGCTCGGCAAACGCCTAGCAACCGCCGCTAAACTGCGTTTGCCGAGCGTTAAAAAACGCTCTGCAAACGCTGGACCAACGCATGCCAAACCCTAAAGGGGCGTTTGGCAAGCGTTGGTAAAACAGTCAAGTTTGAATGAGTCCTTATAGCAGGAACGCTCCAAAAGCAAATGTGCAGCTTCCCTACACACACGTGAACTCACTGGGGTTTATTTACTAAAGCTGGAGAGTGTCAAATCTGGTGTAGTTCTGCATAGAAATGAATCAGATTCCAGGTTTTCTTCATCAAAGCTTAACTGAACAAGCTGAAGTTCCTAGATTGTAAGCTCGTAAGAGTAGGGCCCTCTTACCCCTCGTACGCTGTCTGTCTTTGTTGTACTGTGCCATGTATTGTCCCCCCCTATTGTACAGCGCTGAGCAAACCCTTTGGCGCTATATAAACTCGTAGTAATAATAATAATAATAAGTTAGAAGCTGATTGGCTACCATGCACAGCCAGCTGCACAAGATTTTGCACTCCTCATTTTTAGTAAATCAACCCCTTTGCATTTTGTGAATGGGTTCACAGAACACAAAGCTTTCTGTGATTGGACATAAAAAGGGGAGGCAGACACACAACAGGACAGCTGCTGTGCTGGAGAGTCAAAAGTCTCCCGTCAGTGTGCCAAAAATATAATGAAAGCTATACCATCGCCGCTCAATGAAAATGTACATGGTAAATACCAGGCAGCCAACCAGGAGGTGGCATACACATAAATATATGTAAACCAGCAGATATTTTTTTCCCCTGGCTCCAATTAATTTACTAATGTTGCAGTGAAGTGAAAAGTCCACAATCCACATGCCAGAGCCCCTATACAGTATATGTATGTTGGCTATTCTTTCTGGAATTTTAAACAATTTTGAAAGTTTCATAGTTTTGAATATTCAGATGATATGATTATATATAATGAGGATAATATATACGCACACACACACACATACATTTTTTAAATTTTTTTTTTTAATTTATACTGTAGAGTACAGAAACCCATACTCAACCACAGGGAGGCAGTCTTCTACAGATAATCTGCTTTGAGTGTTAGCCAGGACAGGGATTAATCCCTACTGACCATGTGCTCAAAGACCTAAATAAAGTAACCCTTTCATTGACAGTATATGGGACGCAATACATGTTGGGTCATGTTAAATGGCTGTTACCTCACCTGTATAATTAAGAAACCTACTCCTTATATAAATTAATAATCATTTAAAAATACATTATATAACTTGGGCATAGAAAGAGAATGAGTAAAAAAAAAAAGAAAGAAAAAGAAGTTTACTTCAGAACATATTAAAATTAAATTAAAATCACATACCTCATATTTCCCCCCATTCTCAGACTTCATTGTGTCAACATCCAAGAGCAGTGACCAGACCTGACCTCTGACTTGTAAAGGAATCCCTTTGTATACTCTGCGATACATCTGTGAAATATAAATGACATGAAAGATATCAGTTCATAGTTCACAAAACATAAAGTTAAAGCAAACTTATCAGGTGATAAACATGAAGCTTGTCATTGATGATTACCTTCTAATAAGACTAGGTTTTTAGCACAGAACATAAACACAGATCATACACGTTAGAAAAATGTCACATGTCCCTATGTACACTCTTGCTCCAGATCAGTTACCTAAAGTACTGAAGATGAGAATAACTGCCAGACAGCTAGCATTTCCAGAAAGAGAGCTTAGCACTGGCAGTCTCCAAGAAAGATGCCGCTCAAGATGCCTTTAAAGTGATTATAAACTTCAGACATGAAATATGAATTTTTCATAACCCTCTATAGTGTGTGCTTGTCTCAACTTAAAGCACTAAGTGTCATTTCTGTCTGCTGCTTCATTCCTCTGCTATTAACATAAATCACTTCTGACAATTTTTCCTGACACCAAGAGAAAAATGGACCTCCAGCAGTTTGGTAGCCTCAGCTCTGTTCCTGTGTGCTGTGTGGAGGGGGGGGGTGTCCCTTTCCTTCAATCAGCTCTCAGAGCTCTCCTCACTGAGCTCTGCAAAGTGGAACTTCAGCTCTCCTTCCCCTTTTTTCTATACTCTCAGACAAGCTTATAAATTCAGCACTTTGAATGAATGTAGAGAAGAGAACACTGCAAATAACTAGGCACAACGTATGTAGGAGGATTGGTTTAATCTGTGTGTAGTCCATTCACTGGGTATATGTAAGGGTTTACAACCACTTTACCACAAGCCATAAAGCTATTTAGGCACACACTACCTTATGATACATTGAAGTGGATTCATCATTTGAACAAATACCACTATAATCATTCTCAAACAGAGCAGTAAGATTATTTGGTTTATTTTCTCATTATAGGGTATGGAACTGACGCTATGTAAGTGGTTGCCACAATGAATGGTCACTTTACCAATTTCTCCTATCATTTACTGTTTTCAAAAATGAATAGGTTTTCATTTTCTAAATCACAGACAAACCAGTTGCATGATCTTTATCAGCTACTCTCAACCAAGGTTCCATAAACAGATAACACTGTGTTGAGTTCCATAGACAGGTAACACTGTGTTGGGTTCCATAGACAGGTAACACTGTGTTGGGTTCCATAGACAGGTAACACTGTGTTGGGTTCCATAGACAGGTAACACTGTGTTGGGTTCCATAGACAGGTAACACTGTGTTGGGTTCCATAGACAAGTAACACTGTGTTGGGTTCCATAGACAGGTAACACTGTGTTGCTCCCACAGAGAGGAAAGAGATTAAAGGGAGTGATGTGCAATGTGTGGGTTTCACAATTGACTGCTACATCCACTATATGTGATTGAAGTATGTCATGTGACACCAGTCTATGTAATGTGACACTGCCATCTTGAAGAAAAGAAGTAAAGTGCAGAAACTATAATTTTGTTTGGACATTCCTTTCTTATGAATATAAAGACTAATGGCTGGATATTTCATGGGAATGCCCGTGGCATTGAGTAGGAACAAAATGGTGAAAGTTAAGTACTACCAGCAGAGGGTTGTAGTCCTATCCAAGAAGTAGTGGGGCAGGAGACTGAATGAATTGGCACCAACAACTGGCCAATCAGAAGCCCCCTTACATAGTGTTGATTAAAGCTTGTAGCCTAACATGAGCTTCTTCTGTGCTACAAGCTTCAAGCGCTTCTGTTCTCAATATTATTTAATGGAACCACCTGAAAACACACATACTGCACATTTTTCCCTAGTATCTAGCTTTCTACGGACTAAAAAAAAAAAATTAGAAATAATCCATCTGCAGTCATCCACAAGAATGTCTGTACAAATGCTCAGAAAATAAAAGGCTGCAAAGTGACCACAGACGCTCAACTCAATTGTGAATGCAGCCTTAGGGCTCTTGTGCACTGGGGGTTTGAAAAGCTTTTCTGAATGCTGGAAACTGACTGCAAGAAAACGTAGGTTAAAAACGGCAGTTTAGCCGCTTTTACCTACCGCATTTATCTGTGTTTATGCACATTTGTGTTTAGAAGCGTTTTTAAAAGATAACCTCAGGAGACCCTCATAAATGCCCAGAATGCACTGAAAAATAGTAAATAATTAACTATTTCTGACATTTTGTGAGAAATATAGAGAGCAGAAGTAGAGAGAGTGCTACTTTCTGATGGGTGTTGCAACTGTAGCAAAAGTGGCTCGTGAAACATGCTTGGCACTGTGGGAGGAGCTACATAGTGCTGTAATGCCTGTAATGCCTCCGGATGCATTCTGGAGTGCACACAACACTCTTTGTGCTTTTTTGCTGTGTTTTGATGTGTTCCAGTACGGTTCTGTGCAGAAATATTGCAGCACATTCTACCATTTTTTCCTGCACGCAAAACCTGGAACTGACTGCACTACTGTACTAGGTCCATTTGAACACATGGAAAACGCTGTGCATACATTTTTGATGAAATAAAAGGCAATGGACAGCATCTGGATATGGACCAGCCCAAAAACGCGTCTAAACGCAAACACGCAGAAATGCGTTTGAAACGCCGGTAAAATCTACTCCTGAACACGATTTTTGTGCTTTCAAAAAATGTCTGTAACCTCAACTGCCTGTAAACTACTGTAAATGACTATGTGTACATGGACATATGGGAAAACAAAGGAGAGTTCAGGGGCTACTGAAAAAAAATGCACAACTGCTCCTAAACATCAGTTTAGCATCTGCAGTGTACAAGAGCCCGTATGGACTAGTTTGGGAATTTGTGTACTATATAGATTCACCTCTCAACCTTTTACACCAGAAGAACTAGAGATATTTCTGACAAAAACATTTTTTTTGTTTCAGATTTGTGCATGAATTCATTAGTTTTATTTTGTCATATTCATTATGTAATAATTATCAATTTTTAGAATTCATTTTGTATATTCAGATTCGTTTCATATAGTTGTTATTTGCAGATCAATTCAAAATTCAAATTTTAGAAAAGACAGCTATAGTCATTCTATTTTATTCTATTCAATTCTACTCTCTTCTATTCTTTTATTTTCTATTCTATTTTTTTATGTTCTATTTAATTCCTTTACTTTCTATTATTGCATGCCTAAGTGCTTGATTTTATACACCTGTGGCCATGGAGGTGACTGGAACACCTGAAGACTTTTGGCAATATAGTGTGTGTGTGTGTGTGTGTGTGTGTGTGTATATATATGTTATCTATCAGAGGGGGTTATTAATCAGTTTCAGCTGCTTTGGTGTTAATGAAATTAACAACAGGTGCAATAGATGGGCAACAAGGAGACGACCCCCAAAAGAGGACTGGTTTTACAGGTGGAGACCACTGATATTGTTGTCCTTACTCATCTTTTCTGACTGTTCTTCACTAGTTTTGAATTTGGCTAGGGTCAGTGTCACTCATGCTAACATGAGGCAATACCTGGACCCTACAGAGTTTGTACAGGCAATCCAACTCCTCCAGGATGGCACATCAATACGTACCATTGCCAGAAGGCTTGCTGTGTCTCCCAGCACAGTCTCAAGAGAATGGAGGAGATTCCAGGATACAGGCAGTTACTCTAGGAAAGCTGGACAGGGCTGTAGAAGGTCCTTAACCCAACAGCAGGACTGGTATCTGCTCCTTTGTGCAAGGAGGAACAGGATGAGCATTGCCAGAGCCCTACAAAATGATCTCTAGCAGGCCACTGGTGTGAATGTCTCTGACCAAACAATCAGAAACAGGCTTCATGAGGGTGGCCTGAGGGCCCGATGTCCTCTAGAGGGCCCTGTGCTCACTGCCTGGCACCACAGAGCTCGATTGGCATTTGCCACTGAACACCAGAATTGGTAGGTTCCCCACTGGAACCCTGTGATTTTCACAGATGAGGACAGGTTCACCTTGAGCAAGTGACAGACATGCAAGGGTCTGGGGAAGCTGTGGAGAATGTTATGCTGTGTGTAACATTGTTCAGCATGACTCTTTTGGTGGTGGGTCAATGATGGTCTGGGGAGGCATATCCATGGAGGGATACACAGACCTCTACAGGCTAGACAATGGCACTCTGACTGCCATTAGGTATCGGCATGAAATCCTTGGACCCATTGTCAGACTCTACGCTGGTGCAGCGGGTCCTGGGTTCCTCCTGGTGCACTTCAATGCCCGGCCTCATGTGGCGAGAGTATGCAGGCAGTTCCAGGAGGATGAAGGAACTGATACCACTGAATGGCCCCCACGCTCGCCTGACCTAAATCCAATAGAACACCTCTGGTATATCATGTTTCGGTCCATCCGATGCTGCCAGGTTGCACCTCAGACTGACCAGGAGCTCAGTGCCCTGGTCCAGATCTGGGAGGATATACCCCAGGACACCATCGGTCATCTCATTAGGAGCATGCCCCAACATTGTCAGGCATGCATACAAGCAAGTGGGGGCCATACAAAGTACCATTTTGAGTTTGTACAATGAAATTTCAGCAAACTGGACTAGCCTGCAGCATCATTTTTTCACTTTGATTTTAGGGGTGTCTTTGAATTCAGTCCTCTGTAGAGGTGGATAATTTCATTTCCATCAAATGATGGGGCATACTTACATTCCTAACACATTACCCAGTCCATATCAGTATGATATTTTTCCCCGTTGGGATCTAATGTGCTTTCAAAATGTTTATAATATATACACACATACTGCCTGTAGATCTGCATTAAATATTTCTCACCCAGCCAGGTGTGTCAGAGTATGTGATGCTATTTGCAGAGTTGTGAGCACAAGAACAGGTGACCCAACACATCAGTAGCTCCTTAGGGGGAGGGGGTAAGCGCTACAATAGTCAGTGTGCACCAAAGTAAATTTTGTTTTGTTACTGTATTGTAGTAATATTCAGGAAGAGACTCTAGTAAACAGAAAAATATTAGTAACATAAGATGTGCAGAAATTATTTATTTAAATAGACTAATGCTGGCCATACATGGATGGAATTTCGAAAAATTTTCCTTAGAATATTATAAATTTTGTAATCCGATGGCGCCACCATTGATTCAGAAATTCAACCAACCAAGCCTTCAATTTCACCTCATGTTGCTACACAAAAGAATTTTCGTGGCCAAGCTATTTATTTTCTTTGAAGGTCACAGCTCATGCTAGTTTCTTTTTCAATTACATTTCCCACATGATTCTCCCATCATTGATTAGAAAATCGTTTTTCAAAAAATTTCCAACATGCCCGATCATTCAAATTCGATGGTCACATGAAAATCAGTCATTTCTATGACCCACTAATGGTGCGAAATTCGAACGAAAATTCTTAGAAAAGATTTTCGAAAGAAAATTCTTTTGGAATTCGACCCATGTATGGACGGCTTAAGTGATTTATTTTTTTAACACTGTTTAATAGGAATTAAATGGTTTCACTGAAGAAAAAAGGTATAGCACAATCTATAGATGGGTAACTGAATCAGTAATTCTGTGTTGTAGAGGCATAAACTGAGGCATGTCTACCAGATCTGAAGAGTGAAACTTTCCTGATGATGCCTACCAAACATCTGATAAATTTGGAAAGGCTTTGGGTTAAAGAGCAGACTTCCACTGGGAAGGGAAAAGCGTATGTTCAGATTATGCTCTCATCACTATTTGAATGTAGGCTCAGGATCTCATTTACTCCCACAGTACAGGATATATCCAGAAGATCAAGTGACATCTAGGACCATGGTTGAAATTTCAAGGCTTTTATTTTGTTCTTGGACATAGAGTAATGTGTAGTTCAAAACTAGGAACATTTTGTGACAGGAAGGGATTTTATCCTAAAAACCGTATGACTTTGTGCAGTGTACATAGGGGTGTTAGCCCTGTTCACAAAACTTCATCCATTTCCGTAAACATATATAAGGAGGCCTGTACAGAAAGAAAACTAACAGCTTAACTAGTCTTCGTAAATCTTACACTGTCTTCTGTGTCCCTTTTATTTTTTCCTTTTTTGAAAAAGCGAGTACGAGAAAGACAGATGACATCCATGAGCTTTACCTCTAAATGGCAACAGCTCCAAACTCTGGTAATAGAATATGCGTAGTAAAATTAGCACATCTGTGCAGACTGAGCCAGCACTTGCTGTGTGCAGCTCCTACTCATGTCTCTGCACCATGGTGTGAACGAACCCTAGAAGTAAAAAGGTGGTGAGACATCTGTCCATCCTTTCCTTGGCCAGGGTGATTATTACACACAAAGTTACTTTGCTTCTATGTCTTTATAGAAGAAGCAACAATTTTTGCCCTCTAGGACAGAAATAATCAACTTTTTGGAAAATGGAAAATGTTTCTAATGGTTACAAATTCTTGTTAGGCCTCATTCACATGGCGGTATTCAATGCATGGCCCATGCAGAGCCCTGTTTTACCAGTGCTGACAGTCCAATTGCTTTAATTGGGATGCAGCAGCTGCATGGACACTGCTGATTCTCTGAATATTGCATCCATGCCATGCACCAGCATGGATGTCTAATTGGGAGCAGCAGCTGTGTACATGCAGCAGCTATGTCCCAATAGATAGCAATGAGACTGCTGCCACAGGGATGCACACAACACCAGTGTATCCCCGTACTGGTTAATTATTATTTATTATTATACAGTGTTTGTATATCGCCAACAGTTTGCTCAGCCCTGTACATTGCAATGGGAGACAATACACGAGACAGTACAATAACAATACAATACTCTGACCCTTCATTCTCTGGATGTACCAGGGGCAGACTGACCATTTGTAAACTTGGGCACTGCCCGAGGGCCCGGGGTCAGTAGGGGGCCCCATGAGATGCCCCTGGTACCTTTTTCATAGGCTTTTTTGAGTTTGGGCAAGGACACAGGGGCCCCATGATCCCCTATTGCCCGGGGGCCCCATGAGTTGTCAGTCCGCCCCTGGAATGTACTATGTACATGCAGATAAATGAGGTTGTTAAACCACACGTACTTCCTATATTAGGTTGATAAGACTCAATCTCTGTACTATATCTATGGAGGAGTAGCAACCCCCCCCCCCCAATCTCCATAATATATAAAGTAGAGGTTGTGCAGTTCACAGATGATAGCTGAGAAAGCTTGTAACATTGTTTGAGATATCAGTCCAGTACATAGGAAGTTATAAGGATATTGGATTTCTATTAGGATCAACAGATATAATTCTGCATAAAATGTACATAGCTGAAAAATTAACTATTGCAGCCTCTAAATCATAGCTGCAGTATATTACAATTTTTCCTAGATATCCTTTAAGTTATAAAGTTATAATACATATTATTATTATACAGTATTTATAAAGCGCCAATAGTTCGCTCAGCGCTGTACATTACAAAGGGGGACAGAACATGTGACAGAACAATACCAATGCAATGCAAAACATGAGGGGATTGAGGGCCCTGCTCCTTCGAGCTTACAATCTAGGAGGGAGGGGATAGTGGTACGGGAGGAATAGCTGTGGGGGATGGAGTGGTAGGAAGAGTGGAGGAGATCGGCAATTAGCTGAGGGCGGGGTAGGCTTCCCTGAAGAGGTGGGTTTTCAGGGTGCTCCTAAAGGAGGGAGAGTAGGTGATAGTCTGATGGATTGGGGTAGGGAGTTCCAGAGGATGAGGGAAGCCCTGGAGAAGTCCTGGAGACGGGCATGGGAGGAGGAGACCAGGGAACTAGAGAGTAGGAGGTCTTGTGAGGAGCGGAGAGTACGTTTTGGATGGTATTTGGATATCAGGTCGGGGATGTAGTTTGGGGCAGTGTTACGGACAGCTTTGTACACAGTTAAGCACAGAAAATGTCAATTCCTGCTTGCGTGATTGGCTCACTGATTTTCCCATAGGTGTGCACTATAAGTCAGATTTTAGGCATCCTCTGCAACAAAAATTCCTAAAGGATTAATCACTTCTAAAGGAATGCAGACCCTGCCACATTAGAGCACTGCAAGTGCATAAGCGTAATGAAAAAGTCACTCTTATTCAGAATCAGTAGCCAAAAGACATAGACGAACAAACAGCTTTTTCTTTAGAGCAGAAATAAGTAAGAATCTGCAAGAAAGTTTGTTAAAATCCTTGCAATGTACATATATCACTCAATAGGGATTTTTTTTTTCTCTCAACAAAAGTGGAGTTACTCTTTAACGTTAAAACCTCTGCCTGTTTATATTTTGCTGATTGTTTCCCATTGAAGAAGGTTTGCTACACTTCCTGTCTTGGAAATGCAAAAGGCAATCTCGAAAGAAATCTTAAAGAAATCTCGAAGCGAGGGGGATTTCCCCTCTAAAATTAAAAGGAAAAATTTTTCTATCCATACACTTTATAAGAACTGATAGTAACTCCCAAACCATAGTTAACCTTCTGCCAACCACGTAACACATATGTGCAACAGCAGGGAGGGTGAACCTTCATGCCCATATGCCGCACATATGCATCCATGGGGGCTGAGGTTTCTGTACTGAGAACATGCTCACTGTATGTCTGTGGCACAGTGATCAAACTGTCAGAGACAGATCTCATTCAATAATATAAAAGATGTAAGCCACACTCCAAAACTTAGCTCTTCTTTCTGTGTTTAATAATTGTTCAAAAAGACTGCATATGGTAATGTCTCTACCCGAAACCAACCTTCCTTGATGCATTTCACCACTGCTGGCTTGCTCACAATCATGGGGTAAGTCAGTGAGGGAGGGAAGGAGAGAAATTTAAAAACACTCATGGATCAAAACAGCCATGGCTCCAAACCACCTGACAGAGGTGCAGCACTTACATGCTCAAATCTGCTCTCCTAATTAACAATCAGCTTGGAGAGATCTGTTATGTAATTGAACATGCTACATATGCTCCATTCATTAATCGATACAAATCATAACAGTCCACATTAACATGCATAGGTCTGTCATAAGTGAGCGGACTAATTGCTTATTTAAAGCTATACTTAGTATTGTCAAAGTTTTCTTCCATAAACTACTATCCTAACAGTGGACATAATAAACACTTGTTAAATCTCTGCAAAACCCAGAGCAATGTATCTCCAGGAAGAGTGGGGTTAAAGGGGTTAGGCACTCTTGTGCTGCAATACAAAGAAGATAGCAGAAAGGATAAATAAACAAGCAACAATCTTTCACAGAACAGATAGCCAACAAGATGAATAAACAACCAATGATTTTTCATAGAGCACAGCATAATATATTACCAGGAGAACTAACTATCTTGTAATTGGTTAGTGCTCTTACACTGCTATGCAAAGCAAATAGCAAAATAAACAGATGTCCATTAATTACTCCTAGTCTATATTTATGGTTGGGAGCTGGTGCGGCGGAATACAACTAATCGTATGATCACTGTGACAGCCAATCATGTGATCGGGAAGTCCATCCCATCTCCCGTCATTAAGACCCAGTTAAAGGGCTTGCAGGAAGGGTTACAGTGAACCTGTGCTCAGACCATGCAAACTAAAGTGTTTAACCACTGGGCACTTTCACCCCCTTCCTTCCCAGGCCAATTTTCAAATTTCAGCACTGTCACACTTTGAATGACAATTGCACAGTTATGATACACTGTACCCAAATTCATTATTTATAATTTTTTTTTGAGACAAAGGTATTTTTAGTGGTATATAATCACCACTGGGGTTTTTATTTTTTGCTAAACAAATGAAAAAGGAAAAAAACAAACAAAACCTTTTTCTTAGTTTCTGAAATAAATTTTGCGAATAAGTAATTTTTCTTTTTCACTGATGTGTGCTGATGAGGCTACATTGATGGGCACTGATAAGGTTGCACTGATGAGGCTGCACTGATGGGCAGTAATAGAAGGCACTGATTAACATTGTAAACAATGTACTCATTGTGCCAGGTCAGGCTTGCCGGCTATCCGTTTTCCTTTCCTCACACAGAGACAGCGTGTTAGGAAAGGAAAACCGATAACTGGCAAGTCTGTGTACATGTGACCAGCTGATCACATGGCAAAGGGCTGCTGTGATTGGCCCTTTACTGCGATCTGTGACCAGCTGTGTCTAACGGATGCGCGCCTCAGGGGGTGAGTGGGAGGTGCTCACATGGGAGGACATCCATGGACGTCCTCCCAGAACTGGAGAGCAAAGCTGTAGCCATCTTTCAGCTAGAGCATGGTCAGGAAGCAGTTAAAGAATATGCAGACTCCACATTTTATACTCCTGATATGTGCCTGCTGCACAATGTACATGTATGAAAAAGTATCCTGTTCTCTTTGTATTGCTTTCTTTGTGTGAAATCACTGGTGTTCCTGCCAATCCCTCTGCTATCCTATTAAAAGCTGACCACGCTGGGGATGAGCGCACACCATGGTCAGTTCTCTAGCTGGGCTGGGAACTCAGCCTGCTCTCCTCCAATGATCAGACTTCTGTTGACACACACCTCTGCACAGCCTTTCACTGGGAAGATCAGTGTGATGCGGTTTCTCTGTTTCACTCATTTTTTTTATATCTATACATAAATGTTTTGCCTTTCATTTCTATTTTAAACTTAATGGGTTGTTTTACAAGGTGAGGGTTTACAATCACTTTAAATGTTCTAAACAAACAGTAAACGCCTTTTTAAAACAAACATTCACTTTTGTAGCTATAGGCATTGAAAAGAAATTCATCTTAACAACACTAAAATCTCTGTTATTTTCCTATTACTTTCTACTGCTCACAACAGGTGTTTCTAAGCTCTTACAAATTGACAAACCCCACAAAGTAATATGTTTTGATCTTTGAGAATCTTTTGTTTGAAGTATATGCAGCTCAGGAGGTCAATGGTGGCTTGTTTTAAAGTTTCTCTGCTGTTCATTAAGTAAATGTAAATACTTTACCGTCTTTAGTCTGGCCATAGGTGTACTTTAAAGATGAACTCCAGCTCTCTGTTACTTTAAAATGGTGTGCTTCGACTAAGCTGGTCCAAATAAACTATTACATTCACTAACAGATTTATCTCTCCTGTGAGCACTGTGTTCCAGCATTGGGATGGGGACTTCCCATCTCACTCCCGAAACAAAATCAAGTCCATCCGAGCGCTGCTCTGCCATACACAGGTAGCTTTGTAATTTCTGAATGAGTACAAGGCTTTCTCTGATTAACTGAGGTGGAGATTGTGACGTTGTCCGCACCTCAGCTAATCAGAAGAAGGTTTGCATTCATTAGGAAAATACAATTTTTGTTACAGGAAAAGGAAAAAAGTTCCCGTCCTGATGCAGGAACACAGTGCTGATGCTACATATAGTTTATACAGTGCTCACAGTGGGTTCATCCGTTAGTGAAGGAAATCATTCATAAGGACCAGCTTGGTTCAAAACAGGGGCGGACTGACAACTCATGGGGCCCCCAGGCAATAGGGGATCATGGGGCCCCTGTGTCCTTGCCCAAACTAAAAAAAAGCCTATGGAAAAGGTACCAGGGGCATCTCATGGGGCCCCCTACTGACCCCAGGCCCTCGTGCAGTTTCCAAATGGTTAGTCTGCCCCTGGTTCAAAATATTTTAGAGTGACAGAAAGCTGGAGATAGACTTTAAATCAGTTGTATGTGATTACCAAACTAGAAAGTGGGAAGCTGTGGTGCAATAAGCAGCAGAGGGTGCCGAAAGCAAACAAATTTCTCTGTTTGAGCCTTGAATGGGTAAAGAATCTTTGAACACAGAATATACTGTAGCTGCTTACTGAAAAAGCCTCAGGGCAGTTGAATTTTAAACTGGCACAGGAAATACAATGCATCTATTCACAGTTTTAATATGTGGTACGGAATCTTGAAGAAAAAAAACTGTTAAAACATGACAGGTTTTCTTTTTTTTTTAATAAAAAGGAAAAAACAGGGTCAGATTTTAGGAGCATCCAATATGCCAAGACAATATTGCATATCTAGGTTGCTTTGTGTTTTCAGTATTCTTTAATCTAAAACCTAACAAGACAGACTGTTCTTGCAACCACAAACAATCCCTTGTCTTGAACAGGGGATCACTTCACAGAACAGACTTTCCTCAGAACAGGGCTCATTTTGCAATTTTAATACCAAGTGTTCTGGATTACAGATTGCAAGGGAGCCATCAGCATTCACATATCAAGACAACTGAAATTAGGCACAGAATGGAAAATTCCTAACACAAAAAATGAGAATCCGTCAACCCAAACAAGTGAAATTGCATATCACACATCAAGAAAAGTTTAAGCCTATGAAGACTAAAGCTTGCAATTGTTGATTCCTTTACTGTATATATTTTTCTACATATTTATAATACATTTTTGCATGTGTGTTCATATTTAGTAATATACACAATTTGCAAACTGTGTTTTAACCCCTTCCTGCCCAGGCCAATTGTCGGCTTCCGGCGCTCTCTCACTTTGAATGACAATTGCGTGGTCATGCAACACTGTTCCCATATGAAATTTTAACATTTTTTTCACACAGATAGAGCTTTATTTTGGTGGTATTTAATCACCACTGTGTGTTTTATTTTTTGCGCTATAAACAAAAAAAGAGCAAAAATATTTGAAAAAAAAAAGTTTGTCTTTGTTTCTATAATAAAATTTTGCAAACAGGTAATTTGTCTCCGTCCCTGATGTGCGTTGGAGGCTGCACAGATAGGCAGCACTGATAGGCAGCAGTGATGGGCACTGATGAGGTGGCAAGGATAGGCAGCATTGATAGGAGGCACTGATAGGTGGCACTGCTGGGTAGCATTGATGGGTGGCTCTGCTGGGCACAGGTGGGTGGCATTGCTAGGTACTGCTGGGCACATGTGGGGGGCACTGATGGGCACAGGCGGGTGGCACTGCTGGGCACAGGTGGGTGGCATTGCTAGACACTGCTGGGCACATGTGGGGGGCACTGATGGGCACAGGTGGGTGGCACTGATGGGCACAGGCAGGTGGCACAGGTGGGCAGCACTGCCCTGGTGATCAGTGCCAATCACTTCTCTGACATTTGCCAGTTATCAGCAGTACTTTCCTCACGCTGTGATAGCATGAAGAAAGTGCAGCCGATAACTGGCAACTGTATTTACCCAGTGATCTGTGTCACTGGACACAGCTGATCACGTGGTAAAAGGCCGCTGTGATTGGCCATTTGCCATATCATGTGATCAGCTGTGTCCGCTGCTGGTGGCGCTTTCTGGGATGACGTCTATGGACATTGTCCCAGAACTAGACAACTGCGCTGTAGCCATCTTTCAGCTATAGCACGGTAGGGAAGAGGTTAATGAAACCCCAAAACTTCCCAGAGGCATTTGTTTTTTTCCCCTCAATTGTGAATGCCCCCCATTTTCACTCTCAAAGAGAATCAGTCACAATTAGGCTTATTTTCTATTTCTATTTTGAATTCTTGGAACTTTGTAGGTGTATGACAGATTTGTGCCAGGAGATCAGAGGAGACCTGAAGTCTGATGGCTGTTCTCCTATCAAATGCCTTACCTTAAGCTCGGCACCCTTTGGAGCTGAATGACTGTGTGAGGCCAATAAGTTAATAGGACATTAAAGCTGGCCATAGAAGGTATAATGTCAAATGTAAATTTTCAGGAAAAGAGTGTTAAGAAAATGGTTTTTTTTATATAATTGTAATTTGGTGAAATCGACATTTGTTTTTGATAAGAAAATTCAAAGGAGAGGGAATTTTTTTCTTGAACAAATTCATTTCTAAGTGTATGTGGTTTTTATTCTGTAAAGTCTATTCATTCCAAAATCAAATGTTAAAAGCAAACAAAATATTTCGAACACCACTGAAATGTTCTGAAAATTTCAACCCAAATCAACCCAAAAGGAAACATATTACAGCTTATAATTTCTTACAAGTGATGGCTGCATTAATTTTTTTGATAAGACTTTTTTTTTATATTTTCACCTGGTGATCCTTTTTCAAAAGAACAAACTCTCATTCAGATGTATCAGTTTTCAGTAATTAAACAAACCATTTAATGCTGGCAGGGGTGTGGGTGGGGCCTCATGCGCACACAAAATTACCTCTTGCTGCTCCCTCATATCAAGTGGCCACATGATTGGAATGCTCACCTCCACCTCCCGCCATTTAGAACCTCTTAAAGGGCTGAAAGGTGGCGGTGGCAGGAAGGGGTTAAAACAAGTCAGCCTTGACCCCCTGAGCTGCATTGTGCACTGTTGTGGGGTTTCAGTTAGTTTCTAACAGCTTAGAGAGGCTTGCTGTGTGTAATAGAAAGTAATCCAAAGCTTTCTGTGAATGGACAGGGGAGAGGAGGGGTGGGAAGAGCGGCTGTTGTGTAGGAGAGCCATATCTTTCCTCTCAGAGTGTCGGCGTGTAGGGAAAGTTATACTATTGGAACTCCACAAACCAGTAAATTGTAAACAAAGGAGAGATAGAGGAGGTGGTATATACCTCCTTAAACTTGTAAGCCATCAGATTTTAACTGCTTATTTTTTCCTGGAGCTATAAGACTGGATAACAGACTCCTGCCTAAGCCCAGCTGTTACCGTTTCTCTTTAAAACCATAACATTTATGTGTAGTTTTGCATAGTTTAGGCAAAGATAAGAACCAATGTCAGGCTTTAGGCACTGTTTATGGAGAGACTGGCACTCTTTATTTGTCCTGTTGATCATTGCCACCAAGACCAACAATGATAAAAAAAAACATAATATCATGGCTATCAAGTGGGGTGCAAGACAGTGCTGAACTGTGCCACTGGAGGCTGCCTAACAGCAGATTTCGATGTGGAGGCTATAGAGGGAATTGCTTCCAAAGGGGTTGTATCCAAATTGTAAGTGGTAGGTGATAGACTCCACTGGGGTCTAGTGCTGCTACCTTTCTGATGACGACATTGGGACCATACCACAGGAAACACCTGGGTGATTAGAAAGCAGCACCAAGTGCCCAGAAAAATGTCTCACGTGATGATTTTTATAATTGTTTATGAAAGATAAGAGAATACAATGCATTTTGGGGGAATTGCTGCCCCCTTCTTTAGGGCTAGTATGTAGAGAGAAAGATGCATAATAAAAATTCATAGCCGGTTTACTGAATTTGTACAAAGTGCAAACCATAAATCTGTGTTGGAACATATAGTTTCTTGATAAAAGTATAGTTCTCATTTGGTTTCTATAAATGTATTGCAGAAGGCGTGTAAAATAAAACAATATATATTTATTGAACTTTTCTTAGTAATTAACCACTTCCCAACTGAGCTATAGCCGAAAGATGGCTACAGCTTGGTTGTCTAGTTCTGGGAGGGCGTCCATGGACGTCCTCCGAGAACCCGACCCCCTGCGTGCTCCCAACGTTGTCAGTAATAAGGTAAAAGGCCAATCACAGTGGCCTTTTACCATGTGATCAGCTGTGTCCAATGACACAGCAGATCACAATGTAAATACAGTTGCCGGTTATCGGCTGCACTCTTTTCACGCTGTCCCAGCGTGAAGATAGTACAGCCTATAACCGGCAGATGTGAAAGGGGAGATCTGCACTGATAATCAGAGCACTGATTATCAGTGCCCTGATTATCAGTGCCGCCCATCGGTGCCCAACAGTGTCGCCCATCTGTGGTGCCCCGCAGTGTCGCCCATCTGTGGTGCCCAGCAGTGTCGCCCATCAGTGCTGCCTGTCATGGCTGCCCAGCAGTGCCGTTTGTCAGTGCCGTCTGTCTGTGCCTCCAGTTGGTGTTATCAGTCAGTGCCACCAGTAGGTGCTATCAGTCAGTGCTTATCAGTGCTGCATATCAGTGCATCATCAGTGCCTCCTCATCAATGCCCACCAGTGCTGCCTCATCAGCGCCGCCTCATCAGTGTCTATTGGTGCTGCCTATCAGTGCCCAGCAGTGCTGCCTATCAGTGCAGCCTCATCAATGCACATCAGTGAAGGAGAAAAATTATCTGTTTGCAAAATTTTATAATAGAAACAAACAAAACCTTTTTTTTTATCAAATTTTTTGCTCTTTTTTAACCATTAGCCGCCCGGCCAATGGCCGTTTGGCGGCTTCAAATGTGCTCCTGTATTCCGGGTGCACGCCATTTAGCGTGCTCCCGCACATGCGCGGTTTGCACGGTTGCAGAGCGACGCAGCAGTGCGATCTGTCACCGCCCGTGCACCTCGGACACGGCCGATGACAGATCCGAGTACCGGCTCCCGTTGCCGGTACCATGTGACCTGCTGTGACCAATCACAGCAGGTTACATGACAGTTGTATACAATGGATGGCTTCATTCATGATGCCATCCATTGTATACTAGTGCCTAGCTGTGAATGGCCACAGCTAATCACATGCACATGTCATGTGATTAGCTGTGACCAAATCACAGCTAAGCACAAAAAAAAAAAGAAAAGCTGAATGAATCGATTTCATTCAGGTAAATGCTTGCTTATAGCAAAGTAATTCTTTGCTATAAGCAAATTGTGTAAAAAAAAAAAAAATACTGATCACTTCCCCAAAGTAGTACAATGTTACTATGGTAACACTGTACTATTTTGGTCATAGTAAAATATGAAAAAAAAATCTTAAAAAAAATAAAAAAAAATAATAAAAAATTAAATATAATAAAAAAAAAAAAATATATATATTTTTTTTTTCATACTGTCACCAGTCAGTGTCGCTGTTCACCGCCATGCCAGTTATATGATGATGCTGTACTGCACTGGTGACAGTATGTAAAAAAAAAATAGTGAAAATAATTTTTTTAATTTTTTCATTTTCCGAAAAATTATGACAAAAAAATACAACTTCAAAAAACTCGCCATGCCTCTTATGAAGTACGTCGGACTGTCTACTCTGCAAAAAGGGGTCATTTGGGGGATATCTGTACTGTTCTGACATTCTTGGACCTCAAGATATTAGATTGGCTGTCAGTACTTCAGGATTGATCAATATTCAGATCTATACCAAAGTTTGTGAACTCTATAACTTTCCTCCAAACTAAAAAATACATCCTAATTTGGGTTATTTTCACCAAAGACATGTAGCAGAATACATCTCGGCCTAAATTTATGAAGAACAATTATTTACTTGTAAACTTTTATAACAGAAACAAAGAAAAATGTGGGTTTTTTTCAAAATTTTTGGTCTTTTTTTGTTAATTTAGCAAAAAATAAAAACCCCAGCGGTGATTAAATACCACCAAAAGAAAGCTCTAGTTGTGTGAAGAAAATGATAAAATTTTAGTTTGGGTACAATGTTGTATGACCGCACAATTGTCATTCAAAGTGTGAGAGCGCTGAAACCTGAAAAATGGCCTGGGCAGGAAGGTGTAAAATTGCACGGTATTGAAACGGTTAATTTATAGTGCAAAAAATAAAACCCCCAGCGGTGATTAAATATCACCAAAAGAAAGCTCTATGTGTGTGAAAAAAATGATAAAAATTTCATACACAATCTGTTATACAAGCTGTACACTCACTACTTTACATTGTAGCAAAGTGTAATTTCTTCAGTGTTGTCACATGAAAAGATAGAATAAAATATTTACAAAAATGTGAGGGGTGGACTCCCTTCTGTAAGATACTGTATGTTTGTTGAAAACTGAAAAAAATTATGGAAAAAATCTTCCAATAAAGAGGGAGAGATAGAGACACCTGTTCTGGTGGTAACTGTACAAGGCAGCATGTCCTCTCACTTTGGAGAGATTGATGCTCACTTTCTATCAATACCAAATTAAAAAAGAAAAAAGCGCCACTTACAAAAAACACCAAAATGTCAGCAGCATATCCCACCCAAAATAAATTTTGGCAACAATAATCCTAAATAAAAATGTATGCGCTAATAACAAACTTATACAAAGGTGTATATCATCATCCAAAAAACATTAGTGTTTTAAATAAATAATTATAGTGTCCAAACATAAATAAGTGTCCAAAAAATATATATATATCTTCAGTGACTTGAATCAATTGTGAAAAATCCAACACCAAAGGAGATTAAATGAACTCACCAGAGCTAATGGCTGGTCAGATTATAAACCAGCAACAACGCTTGTGCTCTGGGAGCAATGAACCCGATGTCCAAATAGATATGGTGATGTTTCAGATACTTCCAGATAATAGTAATCACAGACAAACAACTTTGCAGCCCAAGCTCTTATGATGAGCTTCTCCACTCTTTCTCATACCTCCATGAGAGCATGCAGTACACTCAGGGACAAAAAAGAGAACATAATGGTGCAATACGTTTTTTTCATTTATCTCTTTAATAAAAAAGGTATAAGGAAACTCACAAACAAGGTGTCCAGCAGACACCAGCTTCAATCGCAAAAAAAGGTGAGATACAATTACCGCTCACCGCGGATCTCTCCCATACAGCACAGAACAGCAAGGCTCTCTAACGTCCACATCGAGTAGGCTACGCCCTTTGAATGAGCTCTCTCCTGCCATCTTCCCATCTAGAAAGATGACCAAGTCATCCAATGGTGGCAGCAACTGCATAGAGCAGCACTACAACAGGAGTCCTAATGAGAGGAGAGCCCTACAAATCATCATCGTGGACAGTGAGTTTGGACACTTTCGAGCACATTTCTCCCATCGGATCTTACACAAATGATCCCTGAAAGTATAGTCTACTCGATGTGGACGTTAGAGAGCCTTGCTGTTCTGTGCTGTATGGGAGAGATCCGCGGTATTTTTAGTTGAAGCTGGTGTCTGCTGGACACCTTGTTTGTGAGTTTCCTTATACCTTTTTTATTAAAGAGATAAATGAAAAAAACGTATTGCACCATTATGTTCTCTTTTTTGTCCCTGAGTGTACTGCATGCTCTCATGGAGGTATGAGAAAGAGTGGAGAAGTTCATCATAAGAGCTTGGGCTGCAAAGTTGTTTGTCTGTGATTACTATTATCTGGAAGTATCTGAAACATCACCATTAGAGATGAGCGAAGTATTCAAAAATTCGATTCGACTGATTCGGCGAATTCGTAGAAAAATTTCGATTCGAGTCGAATATATTCGCTGTGAATTTAACTTAAAAAAGGGTGTTTCTAGGCTTCAGAGAGACTTAATATTAGTGCTGAACACTGTACCTTTAATTTAAATGCCCTTGGAGTCTGCTGGGGAAGAGAAATAATACTGTCAGGCAGTATGACATGCAGATGAGTGCCGTCGATCTTAGAATCACCGCACACTTCACTCATTTGGCCAGTCACGGGGCCAAAACCAGAGTGTGGAGCCACAGTGTGGCGGTGGAGGCAGCAGCAATGGGAGGCCATGCAGCACCCTATGACAAAAATGGAAACCACCAGCAGTGTGAGGAGACCTGAAAGTGGCACATGGCAGAGTGTGGCGATAGAGACAGCAGCAATGGGAGGCCGTACAGGGACCCATGACACACTCTGGACCTGGCAGCAGCATGAGGAGGCGGTACAGGGGCCCATGGCAGATTACGGGCCTGGCAGCAGCATGAGGAGTCGGTAGGGGGGCCCATGGCAGATTACAGGCCTGGCAGCAGCAATGGGAGGCCGTACAGGGACCCATGACACAATCTGGACCTGGCAGCAGCATGGGGAGGCGGTACAGGGGCCCATGACAGATTACGGGCCTGGCAGCAGCATTTGGAGTCGGTACGGGGGCCCATGACACACTCTGGACCTGGCAGCAGCATGAGGAGGCGGTACAGGGGCGCATGACAGATTACAAGCCTGGCAGCAGCAACTTGGACAGGAGGACGTTCAGTTTCTGCACCGTCTGGTGCGTGCTCGCAAACTGTTGTCTCTTGGAAACGGATTCCAAGAAAGACTGCTGACGGAATCCGTGAAGAGGAGTAGCAGGAGAAGGAGCATCTGAACGAGCGGAATATGCCAACAAGCGACAACAGGGGCCCATGACAGATTACGGGCCTGGCAGCAGCATGAGGAGTCGGTACGGGGGCCCATGGCAGATTAGGGGCCTGGCAGCAGCTATGGGAGGCCCGTAATCTGCCAGCACCCTATGACAAAAAATGGAACCCACCAGCAGTGTGAGGAGACCTGAAAGTGGCACATGGCAGAGTGTGGCGATGGAGACAGCAGCAATGGGAGGCCGTACAGGGACCCATGACACACTCTGGACCTGGCAGCAGCATGAGGAGGCGGTATAGGGGCCCATGGCAGATTAGGGGCCTGGCAGCAGCTATGGGAGGCCCGTAATCTGCCAGCACCCTATGACAAAAAATGGAATACACCAGCAGTGTGAGGAGACCTGAAAGTGGCACATGGCAGAGTGTGGCGATGGAGACAGCAGCAATGGGAGGCCGTACAGGGACCCATGAGAGACTCTGGAGTTGGCAGCAGCATGAGGAGGCGGTATAGGGGCCCATGGCAGATTAGGGGCCTGGCAGCAGCTATGGGAGGCCCGTAATCTGCCAGCACCCTATGACAAAAAATGGAACACACCAGCAGTGTGAGGAGACCTGAAAGTGGCACATGTTTGGGGCATGATTCATGGCGGATTTAGTCAGTTGTGTCAGGAACTGGTGGTTTGAAATCCAGACTAATCCACGCCTGATTCATTTTCACAAACGTCAGTCTCTCCACACTTTGGGTGGACAGTCGTGTCCTCCGCGGAGTTGCAATACCTCCTGCCGCACTAAACACGCGCTCCGATGCCACGCTACTGGCCGGGCATGACAGCCTTTCAAGGGCAAATTCAGCTAGTTGGGGCCAAAGGTCAAGTTTCGTTGCCCAGTAGTCAAGGGGATTGTCTACCTCGGTTGGCAGGGTGCTGTCCAAGTAGGCCTAAGCCTGTTGTTTGAGGTCCTGCTCCAGGTCCACCTGATGCTGCTGCTGCTGCTGCTGCTGCGGCTGGTTAGTAGTTTCCTCACTGCGCTGGTGAAGAAAGCTACTCATCATCGACTGCAGACTGAGGCAGCCGCTGCTGGTGGAGCTGCCACTGCTCCTACCACCCCACCCCTCCCCTGCTGCCATGGCAGCGGAACGCGAGCGCACAGGGCCCACAGTGTCTGAGGATGGACGTTGGCGCAGACAGGCAGAGACCAGCTGACTACATAGGTGGTTTTTATAGTACGTTATTTTGGCCTCCCTCTCAGCAGGTGTGAAAAAGGCCACCATTTTGGAACGGTAGCGAGGGTCCAACAAGGTGGACAGCCAAAAGTCATCCCTCTGTCTGATGGTTATTATTCGGCTGTCGCTACGCAAGCAACCGAGCATGCTATGGGCCATTTGTGCCAAGGAATGCGAGGGACTCCCTGCCTCCATCTCCACAGCATACTGCCACGGTGCGTCTGGGTCCTCTGTCTCCTCCTCCTCCTCCTCCTCTACCAGATGCTCCTGCTCCTCCACTCCTGTCCGCTGAGTGGAAAAACCACCCATTTCACTCAATAATTCCTGAGCACCAATGTCCTCCTCTACCTCCTCCTCTTCTTCCTGTCCTGCCCCCACAGGGGTCATGTGGCGTTGAGATCTGTGCGCCACGTCTACCGCACCCTGACCAGCCATTGTTAACAGCATTTGTTCAAGGACGTGCAACAGAGGAATGACGTCGTTCATCCCATAGTCCTGCCGACTCACGAATAGCGTGGCCTCCTCAAAGGGCCTGAGCAAGCGCAGGTGTCACGCATGAGCTGCCAATGGCTGACATCTAAGTTACACAGGGAATACCTTTATCCGCTTTTAACATCAGGAAATCTGTGATGGCCTTTTGCTGTTCGTAAAGGCGGTCTAACATATGTAGGGTTGAATTCCACCTTGTTGCAACGTCACAGCATGAGGAGTCGGTATAGGGGCCCATGGCAGATTAGGGGCCTGGCAGCAGCTATGGGAGGCCCGTAATCTGCCAGCACCCTATGTCAAAAAATTATACACACCAGCAGTGTGTGAGGAGACCTGAAAGTGGCACATGGCAGAGTGTGGCGATGGAGACAGCAGCAATGGGAGGCCGTACAGGGACCCATGACAGACTCTGGACCTGGCAGCAGCATGAGGAAGCGGTATATAGGGGCCTATGGCAGATTAGGGGCCTGGCAGCAGCTATAGGAGGCCCATAATCTGCCAGCACCCTATGTCAAAAAATTCAACACACCAGCAGTGTGAGGAGACCTGAAAGTGGCACATGGCATGAGAGACTCTGGACCTGGCAGCAGCATGAGGAAGCGGTATATAGGGGCCTATGGCAGATTAGGGGCCTGGCAGCAGCTATAGGAGGCCCATAATCTGCCAGCACCCTATGTCAAAAAATTCTACACACCAGCAGTGTGTGAGGAGACCTGAAAGTGGCACATGGCAGAGTGTGGCGATGGAGACAGCAGCAATGGGAGGCCGTACAGGGACCCATGACAGACTCTGGACCTGGCAGCAGCATGAGGAGGCGGTATATAGGGGCCTATGGCAGATTAGGGGCCTGGCAGCAGCTATGGGAGGCCCTTAATCTGCCAGCACCCTATGTCAAAAAATTCTACACACCAGCAGTGTGTGAGGAGACCTGAAAGTGGAACATGGCAGAGTGTGGCGATGGAGAAAGCAGCAATGGGAGGCCGTACAGGGACCCATGACAGACTCTGGACCTGGCAGCAGCATGAGGAGGCGGTATATAGGGGCCCATGGCAGATTAGGGGCCTGGCAGCAGCTATGGGAGGCCCTTAATCTGCCAGCACCCTATGTCAAAAAATTCTACACACCAGCAGTGTGTGAGGAGACCTGAAAGTGGCACATGGCAGAGTGTGGCGATGGAGACAGCAGCAATGGGAGGCCGTACAGGGACCCATGACAGACTCTGGACCTGGCAGCAGCATGAGGAGGCGGTATATAGGGGCCCATGGCAGATTAGGGGCCTGGCAGCAGCTATGGGAGGCCCTTAATCTGCCAGCACCCTATGTAAAAAAAATTCTACACACCAGCAGTGTGAGGAGACCTGAAAGTGGCACATGGCATGAGAGACTCTGGACCTGGCAGCAGCATGAGGAAGCGGTATATAGGGGCCTATGGCAGATTAGGGGCCTGGCAGCAGCAATGGGAGGCCCATAATCTGCCAGCACCCTATGTCAAAAAATTCTACACACCAGCAGTGTGTGAGGAGACCTGAAAGTGGCACATGGCAGAGTGTGGCGATGGAGACAGCAGCAATGGGAGGCCGTACAGGGACCCATGACAGACTCTGGACCTGGCAGCAGCATGAGGAAGCGGTATATAGGGGCCTATGGCAGATTAGGGGCCTGGCAGCAGCTATAGGAGGCCCATAATCTGCCAGCACCCTATGTAAAAAAATTCAACACACCAGCAGTGTGAGGAGACCTGAAAGTGGCACATGGCATGAGACACTGTGGACCTGGCAGCAGCATGAGGAGGCGGTATATAGGGGCCCATGGCAGATTAGGGGCCTGGCAGCAGCTATGGGAGGCCCATAATCTGCCAGCACCCTATGTCAAAAAATTCAACACACCAGCAGTGTGAGGAGACCTGAAAGTGGCACATGGCAGAGTGTGGCGATGGAGACAGCAGCAATGGGAGGCCGTACAGGGACCCATGACAGACTCTGGACCTGGCAGCAGCATGAGGAGGCGGTATATAGGGGCCTATGGCAGATTAGGGGCCTGGCAGCAGCTATGGGAGGCCCGTAATCTGCCAGCACCCTATGTCAAAAAATTCTACACACCAGCAGTGTGTGAGGAGACCTGAAAGTGGCACATGGCAGAGTGTGGCGATGGAGACAGCAGCAATGGGAGGCCGTACAGGGACCCATGACAGACTCTGGACCTGGCAGCAGCATGAGGAGGCGGTATATAGGGGCCCATGGCAGATTAGGGGCCTGGCAGCAGCTATGGGAGGCCCTTAATCTGCCAGCACCCTATGTCAAAAAAATTCTACACACCAGCAGTGTGAGGAGACCTGAAAGTGGCACATGGCATGAGAGACTCTGGACCTGGCAGCAGCATGAGGAAGCGGTATATAGGGGCCTATGGCAGATTAGGGGCCTGGCAGCAGCTATAGGAGGCCCATAATCTGCCAGCACCCTATGTCAAAAAATTCAACACACCAGCAGTGTGAGGAGACCTGAAAGTGGCACATGGCATGAGAGACTCTGGACCTGGCAGCAGCATGAGGAAGCGGTATATAGGGGCCTATGGCAGATTAGGGGCCTGGCAGCAGCAATGGGAGGCCCATAATCTGCCAGCACCCTATGTCAAAAAATTCTACACACCAGCAGTGTGTGAGGAGACCTGAAAGTGGCACATGGCAGAGTGTGGCGATGGAGACAGCAGCAATGGGAGGCCGTACAGGGACCCATGACAGACTCTGGACCTGGCAGCAGCATGAGGAAGCGGTATATAGGGGCCTATGGCAGATTAGGGGCCTGGCAGCAGCTATAGGAGGCCCATAATCTGCCAGCACCCTATGTAAAAAAAATTCAACACACCAGCAGTGTGAGGAGACCTGAAAGTGGCACATGGCATGAGACACTGTGGACCTGGCAGCAGCATGAGGAGGCGGTATATAGGGGCCCATGGCAGATTAGGGGCCTGGCAGCAGCTATGGGAGGCCCATAATCTGCCAGCACCCTATGTCAAAAAATTCAACACACCAGCAGTGTGAGGAGACCTGAAAGTGGCACATGGCATGAGAGACTCTGGACCTGGCAGCAGCATGAGGAAGCGGTATATAGGGGCCTATGGCAGATTAGGGGCCTGGCAGCAGCTATAGGAGGCCCATAATCTGCCAGCACCCTATGTCAAAAAATTCTACACACCAGCAGTGTGTGGGGAGACCTCAAAGTGGCACATGTTTGAGGCATGATTCATGGCGGATTTAGTCAGTTGTGTCAGGAACTGGTGGTTTGAAATCCAGACTAATACACGCCTGATTCATTTTCACAAACGTGAGTCTCTCCACACTTTGGGTGGACAGTCGTGTCCTCCGCGGAGTTACAATACCTCCTGCCGCACTAAACACGCGCTCCGATGCCACGCTACTGGCTGGGCATGACAGCCTTTCAAGGGCAAATTCAGCTAGTTGGGGCCAAAGGTCAAGTTTCGTTGCCCAGTAGTCAAGGGGATTGTCTACCTCGGTTGGCAGGGTGCTGTCCAAGTAGGCCCAAGCCTGTTGTTTGAGGTCCTGCTCCAGGTCCACCTGATGCTGCTGCTGCTGCTGCGGCTGGTTAGTAGTTTCCTCACTGCGCTGGTGAAGAAAGCTACTCATCATCGACTGCAGACTGAGGCAGCTGCTGCTGGTGGAGCTGCCACTGCTCCTACCACCCCACCCCTCCCCTGCTGCCATGGCAGCGGAACGCGAGCGCACAGGGCCCACAGTGTCTGAGGATGGACGTTGGCGCACAAAGGCAGAGACCAACTGACTACATAGGTGGTTTTTATAGTACGTTATTTTGGCCTCCCTCTCAGCAGGTGTGAAAAAGGCCACCATTTTGGAACGGTAGCGAGGGTCCAACAAGGTGGACAGCCAAAAGTCATCCCTCTGTCTGATGGTTATTATTCGGCTGTCGCTACGCAAGCAACCGAGCATGCTATGGGCCATTTGTGCCAAGGAATGCGAGGGACTCCCTGCCTCCATCTCCACAGCATACTGCCACGGTGCGTCTGGGTCCTCTGTCTCCTCCTCCTCTACCAGATGCTCCTGCTCCTCCACTCCTGTCCGCTGAGTGGAAAAACCACCCATTTCACTCAATAATTCCTGAGCACAAATGTCCTCCTCTACCTCCTCCTCTTCTTCCTGTCCTGCCCCCACAGGGGTCATGTGGCGTTGAGATCTGTGCGCCACGTCTACCGCACCCTGACCAGCCATTGTTAACAGCATTTGTTCAAGGACGTGCAACAGAGGAATGACGTCGTTCATCCCATAGTCCTGCCGACTCACGAATAGCGTGGCCTCCTCAAAGGGCCTGAGCAAGCGGCAGGTGTCACGCATGAGCTGCCAATGGCTGACATCGAAGTTACACAGGGGAGTACCTTTATCCGCTTGTAACATCAGGAAATCGGTGATGGCCTTTCGCTGTTCGTAAAGGCGGTCTAACATGTGTAGGGTTGAATTCCACCTTGTTGCAACGTCGCAGATCAGGCGATGCTGTGGAATTCCGTTCTGCCGCTGCAGCTCAAGGAGGGTGTGCTTTGCGGTGTAGGAATGGCTGAAATGCATGCAAAGTTTACGTGACATTTTAAGGATGTCTTGCAGTGGGATGGTGGATTTTAAGAACCGCTTGACAACCAGATTGAACACGTGAGCCATGCATGGCGCATGGCACAACCTTCCTTGACGCAGAGCAGACACCATGTTCTTTCCGTTGTCGGTCAACATGGTTCCGATTTTCAGTTTGCGCGGAGACAGCCATCTGTCGATTTCTCTGTTCATTACACTCAGAAGTTCCTCCCCTGTGTGACTACGTTCGCCAAGGCATACCAGGTGCAGAACAGCGTGACACCGTTGCGCCCTGCACATGTGATATGCCGGTCGGGTAATGGGACTTGGCACGGGGGTGGCGGCTGAGGACACGGCGGAAGAAGAGGTGGTAGAGGCGGACATCTTTGCCGGACCAAGGACGTGCAAACGTGGAGGCAAAAGCGGCGTGACCTGTCCAAGTTGCTGGTGCGGCTGTGACGGCACCACGTTCACCCAGTGGGCCGTAAATGACATGTACTGTCCCTGACCGTAGTTACAGCTCCACACGTCGGCGCTGCCGTGCACTTTGGCAGAGACCGACATGCTCAAAGACTGGCCCACCATGTCTTCTACATGTGAATGCAGGGCTGGCACTGCCTTTTTGGCGAAGAAATGACGGCTTGGCACTCTCCACCGCGGCGCGGCACAAGCCATCATTTCTCTGAAAGGTGCTGAGTCCACCACTTGGAAAGGGAGGGACTGCAGCACCAGCAACTTGGACAGGAGGACGTTCAGCTTTTGCACCGTCGGGTGCGTGCTCGCAAACTGTTGTCTCTTGGAAACGGATTCCAAGAAAGACTGCTGACGGAATCCGTGAAGAGGAGTAGCAGGAGAAGGAGCATCTGAACGAGCGGAAGATGCCAACGAGCGACAACTCCCCTCAGCAGAGGTGTTGGAGCCTTGACTGGCTGATGGAGGGCGATTGACGTCGGGTGACGGAGCAAGTAACGGAGCGGGTGATGGAGCGGGGGCTGGGGCGGGCAGAACCGCCGTATCTTTATCACGGTTTTCCCAGGCCACCAAATGGCGACGCTGCATATGCTGCCGCAACGCTGTAGTCCCAACATGGGCCCCCTGGCCACGCTTGACTTTCTGGCCACATAGTCGACCTACGGCTACGTTTACTTCCTCGGGCGGCTTGACGAAAAATTGCCACACCGCCGAGTAGGAAACTTTGCCCCCGATACTCCTCACTGGCTGACTGCTGCTTCCTCCGTGCACACCGGCACCACTACTGGCCGTGGTGGTAGGCTGCAGTGGAGCTGGTGCTCTACTCCGTGGACGTTTGGCTCCACTGACACTGCTGCGACCCTGCTGCTGTCTCCTGGGCAACCCACCGACTGTTTTGCTCGCTGCCAAGCTGCCACCCTCTTCTCCTGATGATGCGGAAGAAATTGCCTGATGACGACGAGGCTGCCAAGTGCGATCAACCTCCTCATCATCAAGTAGGGTCTCCGCCTCACTACTAGCCCCCTCGGCTGCGTCTGGGTCAGGAGACAGACCTGTCTCTAGACCGGCTACCGAGCCACTCTCCTCGCCACTACTTCTTCGCCTGGCTGCTGAAAAGGCGGATGTCTCCCCCCGTTCCTGACCGCCCTCTGTTAGCTCTTCCTCACTGTACAGTGGGGCTGAGCCCACAGCATGCGATACTTCGCTTGGTGAGGGAACACCAAAGGACAGGGGCAGGTAGAGGACACGTGATTTCAGTGGGCTTGGTCCCGGGCCATGCCAACTAACGGTTGTGTCTGACGTACCCACCGACCGTTGGCTGTAGGTGTCAGAGGTGACCTGGGAAGAGGAAGACGACCGAGCCAACCAATCGACGATGGCAGGGTTGTCGGTGGAGACACGACCGCTGGATGACACCGGGAGCACTGGCCTCTGGCTGCGAATAGTGCTGCCTCGACCCCTTCCTCTGCTGCCACGTCTGCTCGCTCCTAAAACATTGCCTCCTCTGCCACTCCTCTGCATGTTGTCTGACATACTCTTTAATTAAACGATTATGTGTCCCTGAGTAACAATTCTGTGTCCCTGAGTAACAATTCTGTGTCTGTGCGAGTAACAATTCTGTGGCCCTAAGTAACAGTTCTGTGGCCCTCAGTAACAATTCTGTGTCCCTGATTAACGTTTCTGTGGCCCCAAGTAACAGTTCTGTGGCCCTCAGTAACAATTCTGTGTCTGTGCGAGTAACAATTCTGTGTCTGTGCAAGTAACAATTCTGTGGCCCTAAGTAAAGTTTCTGTGGCCCTAAGTAACAATTCTCTGGCACTCAGTAACAATTCTGTCTGTCCCTGAGTAACAATTCTCTGGCACTCAGTAACAATTCTGTCTGTCCCTGAGTAAAAATTCTGTGGCCCTAAGTAAAGTTTCTGGGGCCCTGAGTAACAATTATCTGGCACTCCGTAACAATTCTGTCTGTCCCTGAGTAACAATTCTCTGGCACTCAGTAACAATTCTGTCTGTCCCTGAGTAAAAATTCTCTGGCCCTAAGTAAAGTTTCTGTGGCCCTGAGTAACAATTCTCTGGCACTCCGTAACAATTCTGTCTGTCCCTGAGTAACAATTCTCTGGCACTCAGTAACAATTCTGTCTGTCCCTGAGTAAAAATTCTGTGGCCCTAATTAAAGTTTCTGTGGCCCTAAGTAACAATTCTCTGGCACTCAGTAACAATTCTGTCTGTCCCTGAGTAACAATTCTCTGGCACTCGGTAACAATTCTGTCTGTCCCTGAGTAACAATTCTCTGGCACTCAGTAACAATTCTGTCTGTCCCTGAGTAAAAATTCTGTGGCCCTAATTAAAGTTTCTGTGGCCCTAAGTAACAATTCTCTGGCACTCAGTAACAATTCTGTCTGTCCCTGAGTAACAATTCTCTGGCACTCCGTAACAATTCTGTCTGTCCCTGAGTAACAATTCTCTGGCACTCAGTAACAATTCTGTCTGTCCCTGAGTAAAAATTCTGTGGCCCTAAGTAAAGTTTCTGTGGCCCTGAGTAACAATTCTCTGGCACTCCGTAACAATTCTGTCTGTCCCTGAGTAACAATTCTCTGGCACTCCGTAACAATTCTGTCTGTCCCTGAGTAAAAATTCTCTGGCCCTAATTAAAGTTTCTGTGGCCCTAAGTAACAATTCTCTGGCACTCAGTAACAATTCTGTCTGTCCCTGAGTAACAATTCTCTGGCACTCGGTAACAATTCTGTCTGTCCCTGAGTAACAATTCTCTGGCACTCAGTAACAATTCTGTCTGTCCCTGAGTAAAAATTCTGTGGCCCTAATTAAAGTTTCTGTGGCCCTAAGTAACAATTCTCTGGCACTCAGTAACAATTCTGTCTGTCCCTGAGTAACAATTCTCTGGCACTCCGTAACAATTCTGTCTGTCCCTGAGTAACAATTCTCTGGCCCTAAGTAAAGTTTCTGGGGCCCTGAGTAACAATTATCTGGCACTCAGTAACAATTCTGTCTGTCCCTGAGTAACAATTCTCTGGCACTCAGTAACAATTCTGTCTGTCCCTGAGTAACAATTCTCTGGCACTCAGTAACAATTCTGTCTGTCCCTGAGTAAAAATTCTGTGGCCCTAAGTAAAGTTTCTGTGGCCCTGAGTAACAATTCTCTGGCACTCCGTAACAATTCTGTCTGTCCCTGAGTAACAATTCTCTGGCACTCAGTAACAATTCTGTCTGTCCCTGAGTAAAAATTCTGTGGCCCTAATTAAAGTTTCTGTGGCCCTAAGTAACAATTCTCTGGCACTCAGTAACAATTCTGTCTGTCCCTGAGTAACAATTCTCTGGCACTCGGTAACAATTCTGTCTGTCCCTGAGTAACAATTCTCTGGCACTCAGTAACAATTCTGTCTGTCCCTGAGTAAAAATTCTGTGGCCCTAATTAAAGTTTCTGTGGCCCTAAGTAACAATTCTCTGGCACTCAGTAACAATTCTGTCTGTCCCTGAGTAACAATTCTCTGGCACTCAGTAACAATTCTGTCTGTCCCTGAGTAAAAATTCTGTGGCCCTAATTAAAGTTTCTGTGGCCCTAAGTAACAATTCTCTGGCACTCAGTAACAATTCTGTCTGTCCCTGAGTAACAATTCTCTGGCACTCGGTAACAATTCTGTCTGTCCCTGAGTAACAATTCTCTGGCACTCAGTAACAATTCTGTCTGTCCCTGAGTAAAAATTCTGTGGCCCTAATTAAAGTTTCTGTGGCCCTAAGTAACAATTCTCTGGCACTCATTAACAATTCTGTCTGTCCCTGAGTAACAATTCTCTGGCACTCGGTAACAATTCTGTCTGTCCCTGAGTAACAATTCTCTGGCACTCAGTAACAATTCTGTCTGTCCCTGAGTAAAAATTCTGTGGCCCTAATTAAAGTTTCTGTGGCCCTAAGTAACAATTCTCTGGCACTCAGTAACAATTCTGTCTGTCCCTGAGTAACAATTCTCTGGCACTCCGTAACAATTCTGTCTGTCCCTGAGTAACAATTCTCTGGCACTCCGTAACAATTCTGTCTGTCCCTGAGTATGAATTCTGTGGCCCTAACTAGCGTTTCTTTGTCCCTAAGTAACAGTTCTGTGGCCCTCAGTAACAGTTCTGTGTCTGTGCGAGTAACAATTCTGTGTCTGTGCGAGTAACAATTCTGTGGCCCTAAGTAACAGTTCTGTGGCCTTCAGTAACAATTCTGTGTCTGTGCGAGTAACAATTCTGTGTCTGTGCGAGTAACAATTCTGTGGCCCTAAGTAAAGTTTCTGTGGCCCTAAGTAACAATTCTCTGGCACTCAGTAACAATTCTGTCTGTCCCTGAGTAACAATTCTCTGGCACTCAGTAACAATTCTGTCTGTCCCTGAGTAAAAATTCTGTGGCCCTAAGTAAAGTTTCTGTGGCCCTGAGTAACAATTCTCTGGCACTCAGTAACAATTCTGTCTGTCCCTGAGTAACAATTCTCTGGCACTGAGTAACAATTCTGTCTGTCCCTGAGTAAAAATTCTGTGGCCCTAATTAAAGTTTCTGTGGCCCTAAGTAACAATTCTCTGGCACTCAGTAACAATTCTGTCTGTCCCTGAGTAACAATTCTCTGGCACTCAGTAACAATTCTGTCTGTCCCTGAGTAACAATTCTGTGGCCCTAATAACGTTTCTGTGGCCCTAAGTAACAATTCTCTGGCACTGAGTAACAATTCTGTCTGTCCCTGATTATGAATTCTGTGGCCCTAACTAGCGTTTCTTTGTCCCTAAATAACGATTCTGTGGCCCTCATTAACAAGTCTGTGTCCCTGAGTAATGGTTCTCTGTCCCTAAGTAACTTTTCTCTGTCCCCAATTATCGTTTCTGTGGCCCTAACTCTGTCCCTGTCCCTAGTACAGAGCGGTCTGCCTCTGTTCAATAACTGCAGGCAAATGAAGAATTCCAAAATGGCCGCTATTTATAGCTCGACCATTACACAGTGCTGGCTGGCTGGCTGCTGATAGGCTGATGCGATCACATGTAGTTGAGGAATGCATTATGGGTCAGCGCGCCTTGTCTGCGCGCCTTCCCAGACATCCCCGCTCCGTCGCCGCACATGTCAGCCGCCATTTTCTGAAAAATTTCGATTCGCGCGTCCGAATTAGGCTATTTTTCGGATTCGGCACAAATCGAAATTTTTCCGATATTCGACTCGAATTCCACTTCGGATACTTCGATTCGCTCATCTCTAATCACCATATCTATTTGGACATCGGGTTCATTGCTCCCAGAGCACAAGCGTTGTTGCTGGTTTATAATCTGACCAGCCATTAGCTCTGGTGAGTTCATTTAATCTCCTTTGGTGTTGGATTTTTCACAATTGATTCAAGTCACTGAAGATATATATATATTTTTTGGACACTTATTTATGTTTGGACACTATAATTATTTATTTAAAACACTAATGTTTTTTGGATGATGATATACACCTTTGTATAAGTTTGTTATTAGCGCATACCTTTTTATTTAGGATTATTGTCACTTTCTATCAAGTCTTTCCACTAAGACGTAGCAAAAAACTTGAAAAAGTTTTAACTGTTTCCTACTTTATCCAAATCAAAAGTTTTGGCCCTACTGAAGCAAAATATGAATTATTTAAAAACTATTTAAACAGGTATTATACTTCGTTCTACGCGTTTGGAATAATGATTTTACATACATAAAATAATGCCTTAGAATATGGCATTTGACATTAACATTGCCATCACCTTCTCACTGTTCCTGTATTTTGGCCATTTCTTCAGCATCTTCAACCATTTGTCCACACGTTCAATTTCTTGTTGCTTTTGCTGTTTGGGAGAAAATCATTGAATGAATATTATGGATAACAGCTCAACCATACCCACAATCTGCCAGAGAGAAACTCCTCTCAATATGAACATATACAAGAAGTACAAGCAATGAAGGTATACAAACATCATAGAGGAGCATAAATTATAGCAATCTATTGAAATTATTTGCAGAATAGAAAAATACAATAAAATAAATATGTCACCTTTTCCTCAGCTGCTGTCCGCGAAGGCAGTTCATTTTCACTAATAAAAACAGAGAGCAAGAGACATTAAGTACATCAAGCACTGTTGAACAGAACCATGGCATTGAAGCCCTGACATTGTACTGCTAGGGCTAGTGCTCTTCTGTAATTCTGAGCACTGTCAGAAACCACAGAGACACAAGTTACAAGAACACAAGTACAAGTAATGTTTTATGACAATTCTTGAATATCATATTTTATATAGTCCTCTTTTGGTCCTTCAGCCGGGTTTAACTGGCTAGGGCTTCATAAGTGGTCAGCCTGTAGGCAGGTGCCTACAAAAGGGGGGTTAATGTTTATTCTATGCTGACTCATGTTGTGCAGTTTTATGGGTCAAGTCTGCTGTCTTTTCTGTGAAACGGTTACATTGTGTGATATAAGGAGTTTATTGGTTGGATTTTCCTGCCAAAATTCTACAGATCCACATAAAAAGTGGCTCTCCAGTGCCCCAGGGAGTTCTGCTGAAAACCACTGCCAAGATGTAGGCAGTTACTCTGCTGGTAGGTGCCTCCATCTGGGGGAGGAACATAGAGTTCCCTGTGGGCCTGGGAACCTGAGGACTCTTAAGGACACTTAAAGAACTCCTATGGACTTCTGCTACCCCCTCTGAATCACTTGTCAGTCACGGACTCTGCCTTGCATGGACATTAAAGACTCTTTGCTTCTACTCGGGAATGACATCTATGGGCACTAAAGCCCCTCTGTACAGAATTATACATAATAATTTGCCTACAACTATTGTTCCTGTATATCTGCCTTGCTTCAGAAAAGTTCCAATGAACTGTTAACTGCCTGGTCTAAAGTCTCTCTCCAGTTGTGTAAAGCATGGAGTATCCAAAGGACCAAGACTTGTAACTAAGAGGACGTAGGTTAGAGCAGACATTGTACACAGAGTCTGGTATTGGTCTGCTGTCAAGTGTAGGCTATATTGCTGAAACTAGGGACAGCTATGTTAATGTGTCAGTAGCTTAAGGAAGCCAACCAGTCAGGGGATGGTGACTTGGGAAGTGCGATGGTTACTCTGGCGGTGAAGAGGTATTATGCTTGGCCCATTCACTAGCACCCAGCTCCCCTATTTCTGGGACTAGCCCTGCAAAACAGACTACCTAGGGAACTAGGTTGGGAAGTCACAGGTGAGAGGTATAGAGGCCTCTGGAGTAGTACAGGCATATCATTTCAGGTTAAGGTAAGGACTTTCACTCTATATAGTATTAACCCCAGTTCTTACAAGTAGGCAGATTAAAAATGGTTAGAGTGCAGAGGAATTGGATGGGCTTGACAGTGGATATGTCCTCTGGATTTGTTAATGTGGAAAGTCATTAAGAAGGCCTGTTTGGTAATTCTGATCATTAATGCCACCACCAACCTCAATACAATACAAAATTCCCTACTAGGCAGTAAAGAGGACATGCCAAATTGGGACTCAAGCCTCCAGGCAAATGTGCTCCCTCTCCCACTGTCAGTGCTGTCATACAGTAGCATATGGATTTTCATGTCACAGAGGTATGATGTGCAGCTTCCAAATATATTTGCAAATGTTTGCAATTGAGAACTTTTATTTACTTAAAAGATTATACAGGTCCTCTGTGCTGGTTATTAAGGCTAGTGTCAGGGACCTTTGTCTTTCATGGTGTGTATGGTACACACAATTGTGAATCATCTAATTTTAAATAGATTATGCAACTGCCATTATACTGTTAACTGATAAAACATTTGATCATCACTATTGAAAACAAGAATTGATAATTACCATATATTTAGATATCTGTGAGATAAACATTTATTCATTCTTTATGCAGTGCTGTATTTTGTACATTGTACCACATACAATTTATTGACTCCTGGGCCAAAATACAGTAAACAAGCACTTGTCAATTGAAATCTTATTACAAACAAATATATTAGTCTGTTGATACAGAATTAGATAAAGCAACATGAAAGATCACTTGAAAAGTGAATGTGCTCTACTACTTTAGTAAATCAACTCAGTTTATTTATGCTATTTATAAACAGTCTGAGAACAGAAAATTTGCTGGGTATGAGATGCAATCAATGTCAGCTATTCTGCAATAGCCAATATTCACCAGAAATTGTTTCTTATACCTTTTTTTTTTTATTTTTACCAGCCATATACCAGACAAAATATTTCCTGTTCCCGTTATTTGTGACTCCGTCGCTGTTAATACTAGCCTATATGGCCTCTGCATGAGTTTAACTACAATGTAGGGAGTACATTTCCCAACCAGAACTGAGAAAAGGAAACATCAGGGACAGAGGCATACCTTGAAGCTTGTGGGCCCCAATGCAAAAGTTGACCTGGGTGCCCCCCGCTACCACCTGCTGCTTCTACCGCGTGCCAAGATACTCCAAGTTATTTCTGATCTTTATTTACATAGTGAGAGGGTAATTCAAAAGATTTTCTAGAAGCTGTCCACATTTAGATATACCTCTCCAATTGTTTTGAATACTTGTAATCAGACCCCGACCTGAACCCTCTGAGTTTACTGAATCACTAACGCAGGGAAATGCAGCAAGCGCTTTTCCCCAGTGATGCAGTGTAAAGGCCAATTTACACATTGTGTGGTGACAGGCGTTTTACTACATTGTAACCGCAAGGACACGCAGAAAACAATTGTTTCCTATGTGTTCCAATCTCACTGCAAAGCAGCCTGGAGCTGTGCTGCAATAAAATACAGACATACTTCAGCACTTTATTTTATTTTTTTTCTATTTTAAGTGGTTCTAAAGTCTCCAAGACTTTTACCTTCAAGCATTCTATGCATGGAGATGAAAACGCTTCTGTGTGTAGCAGACCCTCCCCCCCCCCTCCTCCCCTCCCTGCTTGCTATGGGACACCCGACAGGGGGGATGGGCCAGGAGTGCCAGAGAAGGACCGGACAAGAGGAGGAACCAGGCTGCTCTGTGTAAAACCACTGCACAGAGCAGATAAGTATGACACGTTTGTTATTTTTAAAAAAGAAAAAAAAACAAGCTATTAGCTTCACTATAGCTTTTATTGCAGCATGCTGTACAGAATAGCATGGCACTGTATAGCAGCACATCGTCATGCTGTAAAGCCCCATGAAAGAAAAAATGTATGTTTGACTTATGTGTACCTTTTGTTTATCCAAAACTAAAAAAAAAAAAAAAAAGGAAGCCGTGTACACTAAATTGCACATCACATTGCCCGTACCAAAGTCAGGAGTGGACAGCTGTCAGACAGGTAAAGCGCTCTGGCAGCTGTACGCTCTACTGTGAATACAGCATTTATCCCAGTGTTTTTCAACCTTTTTTCAGTCAGGACACCATTTAAAATTATGTAAAATCTTGAGGTACCCCAGTGTAGAATGTAAAAACGCTTGCATGAATATATTACAACCTTTTAATTACATTCCCCCCCAGTGAAATCATTAATCTCTTTCTTCTCTCGTTCTCATTCCTTTTCTCTCTCATTTTCTTCCCTCCTCTCTATCTTTTCCTTTCTCTCTCTCTTTCTTACTCCTCTCTTGCTGCCTCTGTCTATTAAATTCTCAAACTTTACTTCTATCTCATTCTCTCATTCCATCTCTCTCTTCCCCCCATCTCTTTTTCTCTTTCCATTTCTCTCTGCTTCTCTCTCTTTCCTTCTTATTTCATCCTCATTTAATCTCAATCCATTAGTTTATGGTCTGTTAACACCAGAAACTGCATGTGATATGCACAGTGACACTCTGCAATTTCTGTGCAATTCACATGCAGTGCGATCTGAGCCCATTTATTTTGTATGGACTGAAATTACACTGCACCACAAGTAGAGCATGAGCTACGTTTTAAAATGCACTGCAACAAAAGTACCATGTGATCTGGTGTGGGCAAACACACTGTGTTTCAGACCAGCTTTGAGGTGTCATTAACTTATTACTGACACCCACTGCAGATCGCAAATAGAGTATGTTTTGCATGCAGTGTGAATTGCACAGGAACGCATAGCATGTTCCTGTGCAATTTCTGTGAACAAGTCCTCGTGGTTTCCCTATGTGTTCATCTCTCTCTTTTGGCTGAAAAAAAATAAATACAAGTTTGTCTTACTGCACACTGAATGGACATTTCCATTACCCACGTTCAGATAATACAGGCAGTCAGTGTCCTAGCCATTCCCAGAGCAGTTTGCAGGCAAGACTGTAGTATCCATAATGTGAAAGTTAATGCTGCTGTCTGGTGAACAATGGCCACATTTTACCTGTCTGTACAGTTTGGACTACAGAGCCTGCAGAGGGTCTCAGCCTCCCCCCAAACAGCTGCAACTCATCCAGTTCTCTTTTCATCTTGTGTCAAATTCTAGATAAGACATCACAGGGTATGTGAGGAGGGGGCTGGGCAGAGGGAGAGATTATATTTCATTGGACAAGGATGACTAAGGGGTGGATATTAACTCTTTCAGCAAAGTAGAAGGAAAACAGCACATTGTGATACATGGGAGGAATCTCTGCTTTCGCTTTAAAGAAGGAGGTTGACAGGGAGTCCCCAGGGCCCCCCTGGAGCAGGGGCCAGGTCGCCATTGCGACTTCTGCAACCCCTGTAGTTAACGCCAGTGATCAGGGATCCCTCTAGAGTAGGGGGTCTCTAAACTTTCTGAAAAAAGGATCAGTTTACTGACCCCCAGACTTTAGTGGGGGGCGGACTGTGGCCATTGGGAGTAGGAATTGTCCTAGCGTAAGAGTAAACAAGGCATCTTTGGTATGATGGGGAGAAATAACACACCATTTTTGGTGTCAGTGGGAGAAATAGTGTCCCAACGTTGGTGTCAGTAACAGAAAAAGTGACCCATCATTGGAGTAAGTGTGAGGAATAGTGCCCTATTGGTGGATGTCAGTAGGAGGAAAATTGCCCTGTAGTTGGTATCAGTGGGAAGAATAGTGCCCCATCATTAGTACCCGGGGAGGAATATTGCCCATTGTTGATGTCAGTAGCAGGAATTATGCCCAATTGTGGGTGCCAGTGGAAGGAACAGCGTCTTGTATCAGGGGAAGGAAAAGTGCACCAAGAGCCAGATAAAGGCAAGGGGCCACATCCAACTCCTGGACTGCAGTTTGAAGACCACTGCTCTAGATGTACAGTACATTTTGCTTTCCATAATTGGATGTCTGGAATGTAATTTGGGAATATGCTGGGCCTAGCTAAATATATCCATGGACTGACTTCTTCTGGCATTTGTTTATCTCATTGATTATAGGAGCACATTGCAGCATAGAAATTCTTATGTATGGCTCCTGTCAGAGATAAACTTGGGCTTTGTTTACTAAAAGAAATAGAGGTGTCTCTTAAAGTAATACATAGAAACACAAATCAGCACTTAAATTTATTATAGATATATATTTTACTGTGTGTGACCCCACTGCGTGTTCCCTTACTGTCTATACCTGTGACACCAGGACAAGAAATCACATATGCAACTGTCAGCAGGACAGGAAGGCATAGACAGCAATAAAAAAATATTGCCAGAAGTTTTACCCCTTCCTTATTCTAGTAAACATTTGCTTTTGTTTGTGTCTCCAATGAGAGAGCCCCCACCTTCCACTTCCAGTCCTTACAGGGCATGAAGGGAAATCACCCCAATAGTTACACAAATAACAATACAAACACGACAGAGCATCCATCCCTTTACCACTCTATTCAAAGCCAAGTAAACAGTTTTGCCTGGAGTTGGACATTAATTCATTAGATTACAAATTTAGGCTTTGATGCCCTAGTGTAGTGAGAGCTGGTCTTTTTGTTTTGTGAATTTTAATTATTTGTGCATAGCTATTCTGTGCATGAATCTAATCACTCAACACTTAAGGAAATTAAAGGTCTAGGCCGTGTCTTTAACAAAATGCATACTGAACTTACTGTAAGAATCCAAATCTGTCCGTGACTTTATATAGAGCAAAGTCTGCATCCTCCCAAGGGTCAATCTGAGTCCCTGGTTGCCTTCCCTAAGGGGAAAAAGTGAAAAAAAAGTTGAAATAAGCACAAGTTAGCAAATACAAAGTATGCTTTATGAATGCCAAGCTTTATTAACCACACGCTCAAGAATGCAAACCTTATCACTAGTACATTTGAGAATGCAATGCTTTTTCAATTGCACTTTCAAGAATGGAAAGCTTTATCAGATGCACATTCAACAACATACATAGTGCAGAATGCAAGCTTTGAATAGGTTCGGCTGGTGTACAGCTTTGCACCAGCTGACATTTCTCAAATTTTGGGTGGTGTCAAAATAGGAAAAGCATACCATTTTGAGTGAATAAAATTCTTCTGTAACATTATTATAGTATTCATTTTTCTAACATGTATTAGAAATAATGGAGAAAGCAGGCCAGACCATTTCACTTTGCCTACTGTAGACTCATTTAATGAGCTTTTAAGGTGGATGCACATTCAACAACATATATAGTGCAGAATGCAAGCTTTGAATAGGTTCGGCTGGTGTACAGCTTTGCACCAGCTGACATTTCTCAAATTTTGGGTGGTGTCAAAATAGGAAAAGCATACCATTTTGAGTGAATAAAATTCTTCTGTAACATTATTATAATATTCATTTTTCTAACATGTATTAGAAATAATGGAGAAAGCAGGCCAGACCATTTCACTTTGCCTACTGTAGACTCATTTAATGAGCTTTTAAGGTGGAACTGAACTCAAATGTAAAGACTGCCTTGTTATAAGGAGCATCTAGAAGAGTTACATATCAATGCCGCATTGAGTTTCTCTTGTGAGATGCAGGGGAGTGCCTTTCATTCTGAATGGCACTTACACACATCTCATTCTGCAGCGTGACCGCGGGTACAGGAACCGTGCAGAAACTGCATGGTAAAAAAGATCACGCGATTTCCATGTAGATGCATTTTGGAAAAGGTGCATGCACTTCATTCAGCCCATTCATTTGAATGGGTTGCTGTGCCCACGCACACATGGGCCTCACAGTCCGTGCACTAATGTGAACCAGGGGTCACCAAGATGCCCATCTCTATACAGGGACCCAGTGCAGAACAAAGCATAGTAAAGTAAGTAATGGCTGAAAACTGATCCTTTTCCACCTGTCTTTTTTTGGGCACAGCTTCTAGAGATCAGTTTCTCCTTAAGGTATCTCCATACTGAGTTATATACACATTTTGTGTCTGAAACTGTGTTTCTTCCTATTATTCTATAAAAGGAATCCTGTCATGGCAGAAGCTCAGAGGCTCCATCTGCTGACCCTCACTATGAAAATGCTAGTTACCTGGCTTCTACATGAATCTGGAACAAATATGAAGAGAAGGGCCTCATTAGCTTCAAATTTATTCAAGGTTAGTGACTCAAAATATGGAGACCAGTAGGTCAGCACAACATCCAAGCAGATAGATTTTTTAAGAAGGAGGTCAGTAATGCAAGCCAAAATGTTTTTCCCATGCCAGATTTCTTTAAGGAGCATCCTCACATGATTGCCCCAGGGATCTTAACTGGCAACCTGCTTCCAAGGAGTCATGGATCACACCTGTCCACACTTACTGTAGTCAACCAATTGATCAGACAGAAAGTAACTGTAACTTGCAGTTTAATTAACAGGTGCAAAGTTGGAAGCAATAATGCAAAGTTATTTTTCTAATACATACTGGACTAATGACAGGTTCCCTTTGGTACACTTTATGTAGTGCTTTTTCAAACTTTACAAGTCAACAATTATATAATTTATAAAAGAAACTAATACCAATAAAGTATATGTTACTTTTCTTTATATTCTAACACATACCTTCTCATATTTGCTGATGATTTCCGCTCTTTCTTGTGCTATTAAAGTTTCAATGTCTTTCTTCATGTCAGAGTCTGATAATGGACAAAAAATAATTAATAATAGTAATAATAGCAATATAACTGCAGTGCATTTAAGTATAGAAGAGGTATGATAACAGAACATTAGTCCACCAAAAGATTTTTTTAGTAAAATTGTCAGAAAAAAAAATCTGGCATCCACTGTAAAATAACACTTAGGGTTTAAAGCAGAATTAAACCCTAGATATGATGGATGCGTTTATTTTCTGTTAAGCTTTTTTCCTTTATTATTTTCACCTGGTGATCTAGCCAGTAACACACCTCCTGTCCTAGGGTGTCTCCACTCTGGTAGGAGCAAGTGAGACACCTTTGGACAGCAGTATTGTCAGTCTGGGGAGAGGGTAATGTTGGATACATTAGCAGATTTAGAATGACTTAACTAAAGCCAGGCTTACATGGATCAAAATCTGGCCAGTTCAGCAGGGACCGACCGAATTTAAATCCATGTATGGGAACTGTGGTTATACAAATCCTGTTGGATTTTTGCTATATCATTCAACGCTGATCAGTGTATTCTGAAGGCGAGGAGGTTTACCTGCTGTCAGAATACAATAGCTCAGTGGTGAGGACTCCCCATCCACATAGAGCATGTGGATGTGGATATTAAAAAAAAACATCTGACTCATTTATGGGCTGCCTAACAAATTAAAACTGGAATGCTGCCTTTCAGACAATTATAGCGACAGTTTTTTTTTTCTTTTGGGATTTCTTTTTAAATGAATAAATAAACATCAGTGTAAACACCCATGTCAGTTTTAAAATTAATTGTCTCAACGGTGACTGCCCCATATGCTGGATAGCTGGCCTGTGAAAAAAATATAACTTACTGGCTTGATCAGCAGATTAAAATAAAGACAAAAAAGCCTAAAAAAGAAAAAGTAATGCAGCCACCACATCTAAGAATTGGTAAACTGCAATTTCATACATTTTTGGTTTTGGGAATAATATTGCTTCAAACACCTTTGTGCTGCAGTGCGTTGCATGTTGTGGTACCGTTAATTTTGAATGGTACCTCAGCAAACTAAAGAACACCGTCTCAACACACATATGTTTCAGCACACCACAACATATGAGAATAATCCCCTCATTGCCCTCTCATTTCTTTAAGAGGCAGTGTAAAAGGTGAGTTTTGGTAGTACAATAGAATTAAAAGCTCCTTATATTGACCATTTTTTTGCATTGTGTAAAAGCTCCTTTCTAGACAAACCCTCAAAAACTTTGAAAGAGGGGCTTTAATTTTTACAGGTTAAAATTTATGAATAAATGTACATTATATTTAAAGTAATTCTAAAGGTAATTTTTTAATTGCCTTTACCTGCTCTGTGCTCTCAAGCTACTTGCTATTGGGGTGCTTGTAAGTGCTCGCTCCCGAGCCAGATTTGACACACAGAGCACATCTTGGCCTCTGGCTGCTTCCTCTCTGTCCAATGAGGGAAAAAAAGAGCCAAGAGGGGCCGGTTATGCTGCATGGAGAAGATTATTGTCTTAATGCATAGAATGCATTAAGATAAAAAACTTTCTGCCATTAGAACCACTTAATCGAGAAAACTGCTTATACATTTTCACTTCCTGTCCCACAAACACAACAGGAAGGGAGAAGAAATCTCTTCAAAGTGAAAGTAATGGCCTATGATCATTCAATTGACCATTAAAGCAACAGATACGAATGTTGCCAGAGACCATCTGTTCAGTCGTGACCTCTACACTGATTTAGACTCAGACATGTTGATAAAACGTGGCAGAATTTTGTTGATCACTACTAACTGTTGGAACAAATATCCAGGTGTGTTGGAGAACTAATTAGAGAGTCTAATACTGATTGATTAAACTATAATTTTAATCCATCATTTACATTTATTATTGATCAATTTAATTTTCAAATTGATATTTTTGATCAAAAAGTATGGAACACCACTGTGTTTTGTCATTTCATATTTAATCAATGACACATTACTTGTTTGCAGTCGTTTTGTACCAAGATCAATCACAAATTGCTACATTATGACCACTATTAAGACAGTTGATACCAAAATACGTGTTACCATTAGGTTTACCCTCTTTGCTGTTCTGTTAACTGTTGTAAAAGTTTGGACCTCATATCATGTTCTGTCATTAGGTCAAATAAAGAAGGCGATTCTCCCCAGCAGGGACACAGCCATATAAACCTGAGAGAGGTTATAAAGCTAAGCAAATAATGACATTTCTGCATTAGATATACTTTATTGGCCCAGCATGCGATGTTGTTGGGTCACACAAGGCACCTATTAAAATGTATGTAAAGCCCAGAATGTTTTTCTGTGTCAGGCAGACTGTGAAAACTTAAAAGCAGTGTTAGGTTTTTACTGCTGCCTGTGTTTTTGCTTCATCCTCTATACTCTCCTGGTGAATATAGAATGTTATAGGAGATCCAAAATTTTAGAGTTGTCACGAGAAGAGAAAGCGGAGCGAAATCATCCAATAGAATCACGTGTGAGTAGGGGTTAGTACCCCTTTTAGTGAGGTCCCACCCCTAGATGGGTATTGGGTGGAGCTAGTATGCTCAAAATCATGTGTAGAACCCACCTACAGTTAAGACACTGGAAGAGTGGATCAGCCATTCTAAGTTTGTGTTGGGGTTGCACTGTGCATGTACCATGTGGACATTCCTTAATTCTGGAGGGTGGCCTCAAGCCAAGAGATTGTGAGTGACCTAAAATGGCAGAGTTTATCCCGATTACAGGTGTGTGCGTACCCTATCTTGTTCCTGTTGCAGGATAATGGTGGGTGGGGCCTTTGGCCAGCATGATCGTTGTTGGCGGAGAATCAGGGCTGGCTATACACATGTACCAAGGACAACTATCTAGTAGGGGATTTCACTTGGCTCTGGAGAGATTTTCTTTCACTTGTTGTGTGTCAGGGCCAGAATATGGAAGAAATTACTCCAGATCAGACACAGACAGAAAAAAATCAGCTCTTAAAGTTGAAGTTTAAACAGAAAACCCCCGCCAAAAAACAAACAAAATCAGCACAACGGATATGACTTACCATTGATTCAGATGTGTCCCTTGTGCTGCTGGCTCCTGGATTCCTTGAAATCCTTATCCTCTGACACCCTCCACCCCCACCCCAGCTGATGTAATTTCTGCTGCAGTGACGATTAATAAAACAGAGGGAGCTCTGACAGGCACTCATCAAGAATGCCTGACTATACCTGCCCTTTCCACGCAGTTCCTCTATTCACAGAAGCTGCACAACATCTTTTATGAATGAAAAATGATCTCTGAATGGAGGATTGGTAGATGATGAAAAAGTCCTCTTTCCCTAGTCACAGATAATTTTACAATTATAAACGCTGTAGTATGGCTTCTATGACTGGTGGACCTGGGTGGAAAGGTGGGCATTCCCAGGCACTCTTGACAGTTGTCAAAAGGGACACAATCAGATTACTAGTAAGTCATATCCTTTGTGCTGCTTTTGTTTTTGTTTTGTTTTTTTTCATTTTGTCTAAACTACAGCTTTAGCCATTTTATATTCTACCCACCAAAAAAATTGCCTTTACATACACTTTAAAATCGCAGCAAAGCATGTACCAGAAAGAAGGTTCAAGGAGGATATCCTGTTAGTCACTTCAGTAGTATGCTGAGCAGAAGAGCCAATATACTGGTCATAGATTATCAATTTTTCATTCAACTAGCAAGCGAAACGGAAAAAAATACAAGCAGACAGATTCCTCCATTCACACAAAAAAGGTGGGTGGAAGAACCTGGTGCTGTCACAATACACTGATTGGCTACAGCCACTGATCAACAAAAGTTTTTTGACTTGTTCATTTGACAGAATTCAATCTAACAATCAACTTCTGTCAAAAAAAGGATGGTGACACATTGACCAAAATTCAGCTGGTCCCTGCTTATCCATTTGATCCAGTTATCCAGTTTCAATCCATCTATGGCCACTTTCACTTTAGAGCAGTGCTTCTCAAATAGTGGGGCGCGCCCCCCAGGGGGGGCTCGAGGCTCCGTTAAGGGGGGCGCGTACAGGGGTGGGCAGAGGGCTGCTGTCTCTTACCTGGCTCCCACGATGATCCATCCAGGAAGCGCTGCTCCTTCCGTCACTCCGGCCACTCCCTCACTCCTGCCGCTCGGCTCCGCCTCCTCACCGGTGATTGGCCGCCAGAACTGTAGCTCAGGAAAGGTACACAGGCGGCCAATCACGGGCGAGGAGGCGGAGCCGAGCGGACCCGCGAAAATCGAGTGAGGGAAAAGCCGGTAAGTGTGCAGTGCAGAGGTGCTGCTGCAACCACATATGCTGGCTGCAGCAGCGCCATACTGCAACGGGTCAGCAAGTGTCATTGGTGTCAGTGGGAGGAATAGTGCCGCATCATTGGTGTCACTGATACTAATGATGGGGCATTATTCCTCCCACTGACACCAACGATGGGGCAGTATTCCTCCCACTGACACCAATCATGGGGCACTATTCCTCCCACTGATACTAATGATGGGGCATTATTCCTCCCACTGACACCAACGATGGGGCACTATTCCTCCCAGTGATACCAATGATGGGGCACTATTCCTCCCACTGACACCAATGATGGGGCACTATTCCTCCCACTGATACCAATGATGGGGCACTATTCCTCCCACTGATACTAATGATGGGGCACTATTCCTCCCACTGACACCAATGATGGGGCACTATTCCTCCCACTGACACCAATGATGGGGCACTATTCCTCCCACTGACACCAATGATGGGGCACTATTCCTACTTATAACAATTTTATAAACAAATGATACTATTTACAGTCGCGAGGGGGGGCGCAAAATGTTTTGTTCTTCCTAGGGGGGGCATGACAGAAAATAATTGAGAAGCACTGCTTTAGAGGCTGTTCACCCAACAATGAACCATGTTCTACATACTTCTATAATATGGGAATACATATGGCTTTCACCAGGAGAGTAAACTAAGTGCCCGTTCACATACAATTGTGTTCAAAATAATAGCAGTGTGTTGAAAAAAGTGAATAAAGCTCAAAATCCTTCTAATAGCTTTTATTTCCATACATACAAATGCATTGGGAACACTACACATTCCATTCCAAATCAAAACATGAAGAAAAATAGATCAAATTTGTGTTCTTCCTCTAAAAAAATGAAGAAAAGTGAATATTAGACTGTTCAAAAAAAATAGCAGTGTTTGTATTCTTCTTTACAAATTCAAACATTCACTATATAAACTGAAAAATGTTTGAATATTTTGCTTTCCTTTGAATCACTTAATTAATATTTAGTTGTATAAGCACTGTTTCTGAGAACTGCTGTACATCTGTGTTGCATGGAGTCAACCAACTTCTGGCACCTGTGAACAGGTATTCCAACCCAGGATGATTGGACTACATTCCACAGTTCTTCTCTATTTCTTGGTTTTGCCTCAGAAACTGCATTTTTGATGTCACCCCACAAGTTTTCTATTGGATTAAGATCCAGGGATTGGGCTGGCCACTCCAGAACATCAATCTTGTTGGTCTGGAACCAAGATGTTGCATGTTTACTGCTGTGTTTGGGGTCATTGTCTTGTTGGAATACCCATTTCAAAGGTATTTCCTCTTCAGCATAAGGCAGCATGACCTCTTCAAGTATTCTGATGTATTCAAACTGATCCATGATCCCTGGTATGCGATAAATAGGTCCAACACCATAGTATGAGAAACATCCCCATATCATGATGCTTGCGCAACCATGCTTCACTGTCTTCACAGTGTATTGTGGCTTGAATTCAGTGTTTGGGGGTCATCTGACAAACTGTCTCCGGGCAGTAGACCCAAAAAGAACAATCTTACTTTCATCGGTCCACAAAATGTTGCGCCATTTCTCTAGGCCAGTCAATGTGCTCTTTGGCAAATTGTAACCTCTTCAGCACATGTCTTTTTTTCAACAGTGGGACTTTGCGGGGGCTTCTTGCAGATAGCTTGGCTTCACATAGGCGTCTTCTAACTGTAACAGTACTCACAGGTAACCTTAGACCTTCTTTGATCTTCCTGGAGCTGATTGTTGGCTTGCTATTTTGGCTATTCTTCTATCCATTCAAATGGTAGTTTTTCACTTTCTTCCACGTCTTTCAGGTTTTGGTTGCCATTTTAAAGCATTTGCGATCATTTTAGCTGAGCAGCCTATCATTTTCTGCACTTCTTTATAGGTTTTCCCCTCTCCAATCAACTTTTTAATCAAGGTACGCTGTTCTTCTGAACAATGTCTGGAACGACCCATCTTCCTCAGAATTTCAGAGAGAAATGCACTGTAACCAGCATATACAACATTTGCTGCTTTCCTTCCTTAAATAAGGGCAATATTTGCCACCTGTTCTTCAAAGAATGAATGACCTCACTAATAGAACTCCACAATGCTATTATTTTGAACATGCCCCTTTCAATTAGTGATTCAATTACACAGAATCAGCAGAATGCATGTCATGACTGTTGGGTCTGTTGGATTTCTATTACTCTACTACACCTGCTAGTAAATTATTTGCCATGTAGAAATATCATTTCTACCAAAAACAGTGATTGATCAGGTTAGTGATGTCTGACTGCTATTATTTTGAACACAACTGTATATGCAGATTGGATGTGGTTTGAGCCGCATCCAATCCGCATGACATGTGAAATAGCATTGTTTCCTATGGTACGTGTTCACATATGTCCGGTGCACAGCCGGCGCAGATTCAGTGAGCAGTGGCTTCAGGTTCAGGTGCAGATTATAGACTATTGATTTCTATGGGAACCGTATATAAACAGCATATGTGTGAACAGGAAAATACTGAGAGCTAATCCTGTCCTGAACCTGATGTAAACCTGACATGAGCCGATGAACAGCTACTGTGTCAGTTAACTGTGAAACCTGAGCTTCAATCCGCACTGCATATATGTGAATCAGCCCTCAATATTATGTTGAGGAAAGGTTGTGGAAACAGATGTAAAAAGTGAGACAGATATAAAGAGCCACTTTGGTGGATTTATGAAATTTTATATTATTGTATTTATTATTTTATAAGATCTATCTAGGACTGGTTTCTAATTTTGTATTAATATCATCATTCTGTAATCTCTGCAGAGCAGCACTTTGCAGGCTCACAGGTATGATGCTGGAGTTTATTCAACCTAGAAGACAACTGGCAGCCTGTAGCAGAGCAAAAGTATCTGTGGGTGACCATGCCAAAGGGAAGGCAAGTATTGCAGTGAAAGCAATCATGGAGGGAGAGGACAAATCGATGCTCTGATTCACTTATTTACATATTTGAAATTTTCAGCTTAAAAAGCAGAGTTCCACCCAAAAAGGGAAGCTCCGCTTGTCTGCCTCCTCCCCTGCTAGATTTGGCACTTTTCTTGGGGGGGTACCTGGTTTTGACAGGTACCTGCTCCCACTTACGGCTCAGTTCACAGCAGCAAACTGACCTGGAAGTCCCCCCCTTTCCCCGCAACCTTCTGGGACACTTCACAGGTCCCAGAAGACTGCGGTCCATTCACAAAGCACAGCACGCTTTACGAATGCGCAGTAAGAAAACCGACTGTGAAACCACCAGGCCCTAATATTAAAAATCAGCAGCTACAGTATTTGTAGCTGCCGACTTTTAATTTTTTTTTTTTTGGGGGGGGGGCTTTTCTTTAAACTATTATAGTCTTTTCTCATTAAAGCAGAAAAAGACAGGCGAGAAGACATGTTAATAGGAGCCTAGAGCCCCATCTGCTGGCAAATAAGAATAATTATTCATATACGCCTCTTAATATTCCCCTGAATAAAAAAAAATGTATTTAGTTACTCCTCATCATAATAAATTATATACTGTATAAAGCCAATATGCCTTGCCTCTAATTACAGACAACTGTAAATGAAAAACTTTTTTCACTCAACTGTCTAGTTCAGGGGTAGGCAACCTGCGGCTCTCCAGCTGTTGCAGGACTACAAGCTCCATCATGGCTCTGCAAGTCATAGCTGTAACTGTCAGTTTTGTAATGTTGCAATGCCTCATGGGAAATGTAGTTCCATAACAGCTAGAGAGCCACAGGTTGCCTACCCCTGGTCTAGTTCAACTGTATTACTGCATTGCTTGAAAACATATATGCCGTCTACACAATATCTTTAATTTTAATGTGGTTAACTGCTTAAAATCTTGCTGGATGGCCATGTACACACATGAACCATTAAAAAAAAAACAAAAAAACAATACACACATTTCCTGTATTCCCCTCAAAGAGCAACAATGCTGCACATTCGGAAATGATCTATAAATTGCATAATTACTTTGTAGAAGCTACCTAAATTAGCTTGATCCACTGGATTCAAAGGAATTCAGCAAATTAAACTAAGAAAATAACATATAATAAATATTCTGATTGGCTATTAACTCCTTCACGCCTAAGGGTAAAAAAAATCTTAAAGCTGAAGCGCAATTTTGCAACTTTGACATGTGTTAGCAAAACTGATCATATCATCACAACTACTGTGTTCGTCCAGGTGGATTATAACTTGTTTTGTTTCAGGACAAATTGGGCTTTCATTTGGTGGTAAATGGTGATGGATAGCTTCTCATTTTTTTTTTTATTATCAAAGGAATCCTGACCCAAAATAGCAAAAAAACACCATTTTTTTAAAATTAGTTGTATATTTTTTGCTACTACCATAACCAACCACCAAAGAACAACCCAAAATAATTTCTCCTGCTCGCAGTGATACCACATATGTGTATGTTAGTTGTTGTTTGTACCCATAGTACGGTCCAGAAACAATAATGCGCATTTTGCTTTCTTTTTTATCCTGCCACTAACTGACACTAATACTAATTTAAAAAAAAAATAAATCCTGACCCCCAACAAAAAAAAAAAATACTGAACCTGACCTTTGACCCTGACCTTGACCCAAACACTAACCCTGGCACTGTCCTAAATCAAACCTTGATCTAGGTATTTTTAATTATATTTTTTTATTATTATATTTATTTTTTACAAACACTTTTTTTTCTCTCTGAAAGGACAGAGACATACAATGTATCTCTCTCCTCCATTCAGAGAGAGCAAACAAGGGGGGTGGGTTTCACAGTGACTGATCACTGTGATATCCAATCAGAGACTTTCCCAGCGATCATGTGACCCAGAATCGGGAGTTCTAACGATCAGGATCCGGGGCTCTCCCTGACACCCTGGTCTTCGTGATGGGAGCGCGCTGTGCAGAGCACCCCCAGCACAAAGACAGGTACACAAATTAGCGGCCCCACGGAAAAAGTCCAGTTCAGTGGAGCTGCTAATTTGCTTATGCTCAGTGACAAGGTTTTTATAATTGGCCCTTATGTATAAAAATCTTTACACCTGAACTTATTCAGGCAACAGGGTTCATTATTAAACTATTAGTCAATTGCTATCAATGGACCAAGCCTTTCCAAAGGGTTTCCATCTTCCTCTTCTACAATATCTCTACGTGGTAGGCGCTAGGGATGGCGCTGGTTATGTTCTGCACAGGATGCCATAGACTTACCTTTCTTGAAAGAATATTTAACCCTATCTAATTATTTTTTTAATCTCAAAAGTTTCACAAGGTGTACCATGGCTTGTTCAGGACTGTACAGACTGTAGTAAAGTGTCACAATAGTTACATGAAACCATCCAGGCCTATCCCTCAGATGATAACCACAAAGAGCAGATGAAAACTAGGTGAGACTGACAAACCAGATCTCCAAAGAATGACATCATGGCTGGCCAGTGCTTTGTATGAATGCCAACAGAGAGCTACTGCTTGTGAAAAGCTATGTATGAATGTATAATATACACAGCGGTTTGGATATTTCCCAAGTTAGCTTATTTCTTCCTGATCTGTAATCCATCACAGCAAGGAATCCAAAAACCTCAGGCACAAACAGACTTTTTAATTTAATGTTTAAGTGAGTCCGGCTCCAAACGTTTAACCTCTTAAATGTATTACTTGTCTAGGGTCATATAAGTTCTACATTGGAATGACCTAACAACTCTGTCTTTCCATGTATATTTCTTCTGATAAGAAGTCACTTTGTTTTCTTACACAGCTGACCGGTACAGCCACAAGCCAGGTTATTGTCCTGAAGTCACTTCTAGTGAAGCGCCGGTTTTTAAGTGGAAACAGCTTAGCAGACATGGTCCTATCCACTGTTAGGAGATGCCTTGATTTATTCAAGGAGGGGCCGTCTCCAAACCCTGCACACACAGCTTTGTTGCTAGGCTTCTTTCCTCCTTTCAACCACATGCATAAATAACTCAGCCCATTAAATGCTGCTTTTGCATACTGACGGTGCAGAAACAGTCTAAATGCAAACTGATAGGAGCTTCAAACTAAAACACATTTACTTTATTCTATAAATTATTACTAAAACCAAGTTTAAAAATATGTCTAATATGGCACAGCCAGCGGATTAAAGAAGGACTGCGCAATACAGAGACAGTATGTGGCTTTCGCATATATTTGCAACAGAGATCTCAGTTTGTATTTAAACTTAGAAACAGAATAGATAAGCCCTGTTTACTTGATAGTAGGGCAAAATGCATGAATGTTTTATTGTTTACTGCCAATAATGGTTTTACATTTTTATTATTATTATACAGGATTTATATAGCGCCAACAGTTTACGCAGCGCTTTACAAAATGAAGGTACACATAACAGTTACAATATAATTTGGTACAAGAGGAGCCAGAGGGCCCTGCTCATTAGAGCTAAACCAACTAAGTAGCTGCCATATTCTGTTTGTTCTGTTAACAAAATATACCTTTATTGGATGCTGAAAACTGAACTTCAGGAATGATACAAAATCTACCTTTGCAATGGAGCCGCTGGACCGCAAGGGTCAAGAGGTCATTGTCTAGGAGTGTATGGATCAGGTGTAATACCTTACTCCTGGCTCTGGCAGGTTCCCTCAATCCATGTCTTCAGTTCACTCTGCCATTTCTCTATTGCACTCTCAGCCACAGTTGCATGCTTGCACGTTCATTCTCACCCTAAACCTAAAATATGCTTTTGTAGATTTAACATTTGTGCATACTGATACAGTTTAGTACTGTACATGTACAACGCCATTCATGGACTGCTTTTTTGCCCTCTAGTACACATCCATAAATAGCAAAAAAAACAAAAAAACAAATCAATGCAGGAAGCTGTATTTACTGCATCAGTTGATTCTTGCATCCTCTGTATTCAGATGGCTTAAAAGAGGTTCGGGAAGTGGACAGTGTGATTCAGTGGACAGAAATGTGTGTGGGACGATTTCCAATGTGACAGCCATTTATAGAGACTAGAAGGGGAGGGAGGCCTCGTGCAATGACTTTCATCTACTTTGTGCTTCATGTGCAGGACAATGTTCCCATGATGACATGGTCTGCATCCAGTGATTCACAAAGGGCTGTAAAACCACATAAATCTGTCTAGAAAATCTTGAACTGTACTAATATATACAAAGTAAAGGTTTTATATAGACAGACAAATTATTCACTGTAACAAAGACAAAACGTATGGGATGAACTAAACAAAAGTCAGCCAATCAATTTAGAACTGTGAAAAGGACTTTGCTCATCTTGGCTAAGGGTCTGTTCACATCAAAGCATTTTCCACATGTGAACTCCTACCCACAATCAGGGATGAGGATGGAGCAACTAATTCTTTAGCTCTGGTGCTGAGCATGCTGGAGTCAGACTGTTGCATGCAACAGGGTGGAAATGCTTTCCATACATTATTCCTATGCTTTGATTTTTTAACCTGCATGCTTGGGATAAGCATAGATCTATACTCAGACACAAAAATTAACAGAACCCTCCCCCCCAAAAAAAACAAACAAACAAAAAACACAATCTGTGCTCAACTGCATGGGTTAACAACTCGTTTTATCCAGGGGTGCACGGAACTATACTTACCCGATCTATTGATCCTCCGGAAAACCGCGCTCCCCCACACCCAGTGGTAGACTGTTCCTACCATCCTCACATGCAGAGCCAGTCTATGGTCGTGATGAAGTCAGGAACAGATCCTTTCTTATGTTAGCATGAGAAAGGATCAGAAGCGGCAGGGACCAGTCTTGCGCTCAGAGAATTGACAGATGAGGTGAGTATATCTCTGCTCTGCAAACCCCTAGAAAATGAGTTAAGACATGCAGTGCGCATGCAGAGGCACAGCCCACTGCATGTGGGAAAAAAAAGTTTTTCGGCGTTCTTTTAACAAATCTAAATAAAATCGGTTTCATCAGTTTTCTGTAAGGGCTCATGTACACTGCAGCTGATAAACTGATGTTCAGGAGCTTTTCTGCGTTTTTTTCAGCAGCCCCTGAACTTTCCCTAATGTTTTCCTATGTGTCCATGTACACATAGTCATTTACAGTCGTTTACAGGCAGTTGAGTTTACAGTCGTTTTTTTGAAAGCAGCAAAATTGCATTCAGGAGTAGATTTTACCGACGTTTCAAATGCCAAACACTTGTAAAAGTGGTTAACCACGTTTATACGCGTTTGCGTTTAAAAGTGTTTTTTGACTGGTCCATATTCAGGGCACAACTCACTAAGCGGTATCTTACCATATCCGAATATGCGGTAGAATACCACATGGTATTAAAAAAAAAAAATTGATACCACTAAAAAAGGCTACTATTGTAAATTACCACATGAGTTCGTTTATCGACTCAGTATTTTAGTAGTGAAAAGCATGCATTAATGTTTCAGCTGTCATCTGAATGTAAAAGAAAGAATTGTTGGCAATTAAAAAATAATTTAAAAACAACGGCGTGGGATCCCCTCTCCCATCCATACCAAGCCCTTTGGGTCTGGTATGGATTTTGAGGGGAATCCCCATGCCACAATTTTTAAAAAAAAAGGGCGTGAGGGTCCCCCTAAAATCTATACCAGACCCTTATCTGAGCATGCAGCCCGTCAGGTCAGGAAAGGGGGGGGGGGTGAGCGAGCACCCCCCCCCTCCTGAACCATACCAGGCCACATGTCCTCAACATGGGGGGTGCTTTGGGACAGGGGGGCTCCCCTCCCCAAAGCACCTTGTGTGACAAGGGCCTCTTCCTAACAAACCCTGGGATGTGGTTGTGGGGGTCTGCAGGTGGGGAGCTTATTAGAATCTGGGCCCCCAGATCCCAGCCCCCCCCACATGAATGAGTATGGGGTACATGGTACCACTACCCATTCACAAAAAAAAGCTGTAGTGGGAAAAAAAGACAGGAGACATTATTTGACAAGTCTTTTATTAAAAGAAGGAAAATAAAAGAATGCAACCCGAAGTAGATCCAACATCAATCATGATGCCCGCCGCCACCGCTCCAAAAAAAAAAAAAAGGCTCCACTCCCGACGCTGGCCACTGGCAGTCTGCCTCTGAGCTGGTTTGACAGTTCTTAAATATGTAAGGGGCGGGGCCACCTGGTGACATCACCTGTGTGACCCCGCCCCTGACTCTGCGTGACATCATTGACCGGGGCATGCTGGTCACTGATGTCACACAGAGCGCGGTCACATACGTGATGGGCCCCCCCTTTCCTGGCCTGCCAGGTCTGTGCTCGGATCAAGGATCTGGTAGGAATTTAGTGGGGACCCCACGCCATTTTTGAGGGTTAAAGGGCCTGGCATGGCTTTTAGGGGGAACCCCATGCATTTTTTTTTTTATTTACTGTGGGGTCCGTCCTAACCTTCCTACCAGACCTCAAGACCCAGTAACCCAGTGGATCCTCAGTTGGAAAGGTCTCCAAGTCTGCTCTTGACCCTAGATAATCCTGCACCATATGATGCTGATGCTGCCGATGGGTACTTAAACCTAACAGCCCTGGGTGCTGAGGACTAAAGAATTGTTTAAAGCATCAGTCAGCAGGCCGCCTTCTCCACTGCTCTTCCTTTGGAATGGTAACCTCACAGTGTCTGGAAAGGTGTTACACAAATTTTTCTTCACCTTGTCCTCAAGATGTTTCATCCTCGGCTCCCTCTGCGAAGGCAGGATGAGCTCTGCAACTTTACCCTTTTATTGTGGCACAAGAAGGTTTGCCAACCAGTACTGATCCCTCTCCTTGATACCACAAATCCTCAGGTCCATTTGCAGGCTTTGCAGAATCAGGGAGCCCATGCAGCTTAAGTTTGAGGAGGCATGAGATTCTGAGTCCTCTGGGTCACTGAGGATGACACTTGTCAGTTACTACCTCCTCCCAGCCACGTACTACTCCTGGCTGGGCTTCTGGGGACTGAAATCCATCCCTTGAAGACTGAAATCCATCCCTTGAAGACTGTCATATGTTATCCTCTACTTCCCTGCTGTCACAATCCTCCTCCTCTTCCTCCTGTCTGTTCTGCGACCCCCCGCAGGGATGGTATCTGCATAAATGGGGCCTTGAGAGGAAAGGAAGTCCTCCTCTTCCTCCCACTGATATGCCTCAAGTGCCCTGTCCATTATTCCATGGTCATAGCTCACCATCCTTGTGGCCTCCTCAAATGGTGACAGGACAGTGCATACATACTTTATCAGCAGCCACTGGCGTGTCAAAAAGAAGCCAAGCTTCCCTTGTATTTCAATGTTTTTATTAATTTATAAACAGTTTAAGAAGACAGGAGCAACAAAACACGCCCATGCAGGGGCTATCAATTGCACATAAAAAAAATAAAGAAAACAGTGCTCCAACAACAACAGAACAAAAGGTGCGCCCACACAGGGGCTATCAATGGCACATAAAAGACAAAAACATTGGCATAACACCATATGTATATAATTACGGTATCAACCTAAATAAAAAAATATACCCTATAGCATAAATTCACACCTTCACCATTGAAAGTATATCTATATATATATATATATATATATATATATATATACATATATATATATATATATATATCTCTATATATCTATCTATATCTATCTTTCGCTAATATGCTACCCTAAACATAAAACTCCCAAAATGTGAAAAGTAATAAATAGAATATCACAAAATGTCCAAAATAAAGCAATAGTGTCGAAACTAAAGTCAATATACAAAAATCAAGCACTTGTATCCTCAAAAAAATATAAAGTCATATAATGGTGATTCCAGAATACAGTAAATCCAGGTGCCTGAGCCTTCCACGAACAGTGTAAACCTCAAAAAAAGAAAACTTACATAGTGCGTTATCCTTAACAAACCAATACATAAATAATACACTGTGTAAAAATATAATACACTGTGTAAAATCACACGTGACCACTCTCAGTGAAAAGTGAACTTGTGTGTCAACCGTGACAGTGAATCACTCTCGGTGCAAAAGAAAACAGCAAACAGCAAGTGTCAGTATCTGTGTACACTTCTAGTTAGTAAGGAATGAATACCCTTACCAAAATAAATTAATATTCACGCCTTAATACCACCAGGGTATGATATAATTCCAAAGATCGCCCTCCTGAGAAAAGATCTTTAAGATGTCATCACAGCTTTATAAGTGTAACTCCTTGATGTCATCTGGGTTAGTTAAGTCTGAATACTCCACACTCCTCCTGATACCATGCTCCACCGATGTACAAAATATATAAAGAAGGATATAGTGTAATACCGCAAAACACCTTTATACTTTAAAACTGTGCTTACATCACAACAGCTTTAAAAACGCCATGTTTCCATAAACCAAGCATCTATGTAGTCCAAGTAACATCCACGAGTGTTTGGTAAGGATTTTGCCAATTTCCAAAATGGCCGCTCCACCACTTCCGGTTCGGCCGTGTGCGTCTGACGTCACTTCCCTTCAACTGACAGTCCCATCAGGAGAGTCCAACGGTCAAACACAGCGTGGGAGGTCCAAGATACAGCTTCAGCCCGGAGAAGAGCAGGACAGACTTGCTCTTAGAGGGGTCTGAGGGAGGGCCCTCTTCCTGTTGGACAACTTCTCCTAGAGGCGGCCCAGAGGAAGCAGCCTCACCGGGGATCCAGATGAATGAGCTGGGCTCTGAGAAGCCTCCCGGTGAAAAGAGGTGTAAAGTTCCAAGAGAGAGTGAGCCTCCTCTGGTGTGGCAACAAAGTGGATGTGGCCCTGGTAGTTTAAGGTGAGGCGGAACGGAAAGCCCCAGGCGTATTTAATACTGCGGTTCACCAGGGCCAAAGTAAAGGGCTTCAACTGGTGGTGCCTCTGAAGAGTGGTCTGGGAGAGGTCCACGAAGAGCTGGTAGCGATGCCCCTGGAATCTGAGGTCTGGGTTGTTTCTAGCCGCCAAGAGGATCGTTTCCTTAGTGCGATAGTAAGTGAACTTGATGATAATGTCCCTCGGGGGCCCATCCGGTCGTCTGGGGCCGAATGCACGGCGTATACAGTCAAATTCGAGCCAGTCAATGGGAATGGCAGGCATCAGCTCCTGAAACAGGGCAGTAGCGGTTGAGATCTGTGACAGTTTCTGGGATACCCCTTAATCGCAAATTGCCGTGGCGGGAGCAGTTTTCGAAATCCTCAAGCTGGACCAGCGCATCCACCAATTCTTTCTTGAGGTCACACAGATCCTGTTCGTGACTTTCAATGACCGTGGCCGCAGTGTCCGTTTTATCTTTGAGATCGTTCGTCTGATTGCCCAACTCCCGAATTTCTCGCAAAAGACGTTCAGCCAGCTTGGAAGTAGTGAAGGATAATTCCGACTCCAGCATGGACCTGAAGTGGCGCAGGAGCTCAGCATCCCTCAGAGCTGGAGTGGGAGACTGCAGGGATGCCTCTGATGCCGTCGTCATCACCGCTGGGATCCAGCCCACCCGCGGGTAGTGGCGGCGGGGGACCCAAACTCGAGATTGGGGCTTCGGATGTGGCCTCCGGCGGGGGACCCCAATTTGAGGCCGGGGCTTCAGACGCGGCCTCTGGTGGGTAGGCTGCAATTTCTGGCGCGGCCTGCCAAACGCTAGAGGCTGCAGTTTTCTTGCCCATTGGGGCAGCGGGGGACAGGGGGCTAGGAGGGGCTGGAGGGAAGGCAGGCAATCCCCCCTTGCCTGAGGGCTGGAAGATCGGCCGAAGTGTCCGGCGGTCGAGGAGCAGGCCTACAATGCGGCCATCACAATTGCTGCTCACAAGCGCCCTGCCAAGCTTCCCTTAGCCTGTCCTTGTGCCATACTGACACAGGTAATTATTGATGGCCCCCTGCTGCGTATGCAGCCACTGCAGCTTTGGAAATGTTGAGTACCACCTGGTGGGCATGTCACAAATAAGGATGTTGGTGGGCAGGTTGAATTCCCACTGAATGTCAGCCAGCCGAACACTGGCCTTGTATGACCGCTGTAAATGACCACACACTTTTCTGGCCTGCCTCAGAAGATCTTGTAAGCTTGGGTACCTGTTCAAGAAATGCTCCATCACCAAATTCAGGATGTGTGCCAAGCATGGAACATATGTCAAGTGTTTCTGTCAGAGGGGGAGGAAAGAAGGTTGGTGCCATAGTAGCATACAACCATTTCTGGCTCAAGCTGCCTTGGCGTCAACCACCTCTGAGCTGCCCCTACAAAACTGACAGAATCTCTGGCCCGGTGTGGTTCCTGTCTCCTTGACAGACCAGCTGAAGCACCGCATGGCATCTATTAGCCTGACTGCTTGCGTAGGCCCTTGAATGCTTAGGGAGCACTGCTGGTTCAGAGGACAATTCAGAAGAAGAGGCCATAGAGGAAGAGGAAGAGGGGGGGTGGAGCAGACAGATGTGGCAGAATAACCAGCAGCTTTTTGGAGGTTTGCTGGCAAAACAAGCTCCAGCACTGAACCCTGTCCTGCATCCTTCCCAGCTGCCAGCAGAGTTACCCAGTGCACCGTGAAGGAAATGTAATGTCTCTGACCATGCCTGCAGAACAACGTGTCAGCAGTAATGTGGACCTTGCTGCTGACTGCCTTGTCCAACAAGGCCAAAACATTGCCTTCCACATGATGGTACAGTGCTGGAATGGCCTTACTTGAAAAGAATTTTATTTTTGGAACCTGCCACTGTGGTACAGCACATTCTGCAAACTCACGGAAGGGGGCAGAGTCCACCAGATAGAAAGGCAGCAGTTGTAACGCTAGTGTCACGGTTTAGGTTGCGCTGCTCTCCCCCTCTCACTTGACCTGCCCAAATGACCCCCCTCTCATCCTGCCACGGCTCTTTGAAGCAGAGCCGCGGAGGACGAGAGGTGTGACTCCTGTCACCCTCTTACTATCTTCTCCCCATCCGGCAAGGCCGGAGGAAGGAAGACAGCTGCCCCGCAATGAGGATTCACACCTCTCCGTGGAGAGGTGTGAACCCCCGGCGGGGTTATTCCAGGCCGCGGCATCAGGCTGACGCCGCACGGCCCCAGCGTCCGCAGCGCGGGCACGACTAGTTCCCACGCTTGCGGATACCGCTGGACAAAGGCCGTGCTCTCGAGAGCGCGACCCCTGTCCAGGGGAGCGTGCCTTGTTGCCGAGCGATGAGGTATGCCACCCACGGCCCGCCCACCGTTGCCAGGATGACCGATGCCGGGCTTCCCGGTCATCCTCTTCCAGCTGCTACTCTGCACAGATCCCAGGGGATAAGGGGGAGAACCACACCAGCTGCCACTCTGCACACCCCAAGCTAAAGGAGGAGAACCCCGCCAGCTGCCGCTGCAAGCCACAGAGAAGGGGGAGACCTCCGCAAGCTGCCGCTCTGCAAGCCCCAAGGATGGGGGGGAATTACACTAGCTGCCCTCTGCAAAGCCCCAAGAGAAGGTAGAGATATGCCAGCTGCCCTCTGCAGTCACCCAGGACTTGGGGGGAGGATTGCTACCGCTGACACTGCTAATACTCCAGGGCTGGGAGTACCGCTGACACCGCTAATACTCCAGGGCTGGGAGTACCGCTGACACCGCTAATACTCCAGGGCTGGGAGTACCGCTGACACCGCTAATACTCCAGGGCTGGGAGTACCGCTGACCTGCTAATATTCCAGGGCTGGGAATATCGGTGACACTGCTAATACTCCAAGGCTGGGAGTACCGCTGACACTGCTAATACTCCAGGGCTGGGAATACCGCTGACACTGCTAATACTCCAGGGCTGGGAGTACCGCTGACACTGCTAATACCCTGGGTCAGGACTAACTGCTGTGGGCCCCACGATACTCTGCCTAATACTCTGGGGCCCGGATTACCAGCTGTTGCTTTGTGCTGGGACTACCCGATGTTGCTGTGTGCTAGGACTACCTGCTGTTGCTGTGTGCTGAGCAGGGTCACTCCTGCTGCTGTCTGCTGTGAGCCAGAACATCCCTGCCGGAGCCGTGAATATATGCTCCCCGGTTTTCCCTGAACTGTTCTTGTACCGCCTCTTCATCTCCCTGTTTGGATTACAAACTGCTGTAGAGACTTTAACTTTGCCCCTGGGGCTGGAATACAAGTATTTTGAGCCCTCTCCTTGCTATTTCCCATACTGGGCACTGCCACACCCCCTGTATCCCCAATTTGAGTGACTGTCATTTGCTTTAATAAAGCCTTGTGTGTTTGCCATCTGCTTTGCGTGTTCTGTCCTGCTTACCCTCCGTCACAGATAGCAATTTAGCCAAGCTAGCATTTAGACTCTGAATATGTGGATGGGTGGGACAGTATTTTTTTTTTATGGTTCAGCAACTAAGGTAACAAAATTTGCCTGGTGAAATCAACAGGTGGTGTACTGCTAGCAGATTGGGTGCAATGACCTGTGGCACCCATTGCTATACCATCATCCCCCTCAGTGGAGGCTGTTGAGATGACATGAGGTATAGTAGACGTAGAGATCCCAGAGCAAGGAGTCTGCACTTTTTTATGAGGTGTGTCTTTCAGGTGCTGTTGCCAACAGGCTGCATGGCAGGTTGAATATATGTCTTGTGAAGCATGTGGTGATCAAGCGGCTAGTGTTTTGGCCACACTTGATCTGCTTCAGACAGAGACTGCAAACAGCAATGCTGCGGTCTGCTGCACATGTTGAACAAAAGCCCACACAAATTAACTTTTGGAAGTCAGCGGGGAGTCTGCAGCCCCCTGCACCTGAGGAGCTCTGTCGTGTGATGCAATGAGGTGGCTGCCCTTACGCCTGCCCCTGAAGGACATCCTGCCTCATTGGAGTTGTGCCTCCTCAATTTCCTCCTTTGTTCTCTCAGGCACCCAATTACAGTCAGTGACCTCATAATCCCCTCCCTCCGTCATTGGAGTCAACTTGGCAGTATGCTGCAGCTGGGGAAACATGACTGACAATTTCTTGTTCGTCATTAGCACCTCCTCTCTCTAGGCTCCTCTAACTCCCTTCCTAAACCTGGGAACCAACTTTTGAGCATTCAAATTGCTGCGCATCCTCCAGCAGAATGTAACGAACACTATGATGGAATAATTCCGGTGACTCCTCCGTGCATGATGGTGGGGCTACAGAAGGAGTAGCTGTGGACAAGGAGCCTGTGCAATAGGCCGCTTTGGCAGCTGCAGTGGATGGCGAACTAGCAAGAGCCTGGGCGACAGAGGATGAGAATAAGCTTAGCTTTTTTTAAAGGGGAAACTGAAGGGTATAGCTTTGTTTTAATAAGACCCACTTGAAAGAAATAATACACCAAACACCATAAATGGGTGAGATGATCGCTTCAACTGGATAAAATAATCAGAAATAAGTGTGGTATAGGAAACTTTTATGGAGTGCTTAGCCTTGTGAACCCCAAAAGCTACTGGTACTTCATACAACACAAAAGGGAAATCCACAAATTTAAGTATATCCCTGACCAACATAATTAGTGTCAGCGCCTTCTATTAGAGTGAGTTTGAGATGAATTGTTTATCATTGCTCCCCGAGGGGACAGGCCCTGTATTTAACTCCACCGTCCAATAGCCTATACCCGCTGCCTGAGTCAGCTCCTGTTCAGAATTCTCCAAGGGCACAGAGACAGTGTACCCATTTACCCAGCACAAGAACATTATACCTTGGAAATTAAGCCCTCCCACATGCCCTCCAGGGAATCCAGGGATGTGGATTGCCCTGAGCAAACTGAAAGTGGGAGAAGGGAACCTGAAGGCCAGGAGTGAAACCGCAGGTGATGGCTTACATGTATTGCAAAATGGCTTACCTTACAACTCCATAAATTTTGGATAAAAAAAGGGTATCTCTATACTGCAGGGCCTCAATGGAGGCCTAAATACCTGTCTCTACCATGTCACCCCCTCAATGCCAATGAGCTGTAACAATGCAGGATTCAGCCTCCAGAGGAGTTTATTCACAGACCACGGTCCTGGTCCCAGCAGTTGGTGACCACCAGATGAGTAAAGGTAGCGTAATTTATGTAATCCTGCAGCATTCTTGAGAGCAGCAAACACTATAGAAATGAAGGAATTGCACCCCCCCCCTCTTTAAACGCTGCAGCACCTCTGAGCATCACTAAAACAGGGCTGAGTATAGGCACACTTTAAACCAGCAACAGGGAGTCAGTAAGCCCTGTGCAAACGTGGTGGCTGCAGTTTCTGCTACTTGGCTGGGAGCTGTAGCTTACATGCTAGCCTCAGGAAACACTAAACAGAAAGTATTAATGTACTACTGCTTTTAGAGGGAGCCTACGGACACCATCACACAGAGCAGATTGCCGTAAATTGAACACTTAGTATAAGAATAGCAGAGACTTAAAGGGACCCCAAAAGTGCATCAGCTCGCAGTAGTAACCTCACTCAGGACAACCACTCAACCAGAATCAAAACAGCTGCCATACCAGACTCACATAAAGGGGCAGGGGCCCCAAAAGTACAGTTACTCCAACTAGACATGTGCAATTCGGTTAGTGGAGATTTGTTTTTCGGATGCAAATTTCATTTTTCGAGATTCAGATGTATCTGAATTTTCAAATGGACATAGTAACAATTCGGAATGATCCAAAGAAAAATAACACTGTCAGCAGAATGTAAACAAGAAGTTCCAGTTAAAAACAAAACAAAACAAAACAAAACAAAAACACCCCTCACAATCCACACCAGGCCCTAAGGCAGGGGTCTGCAACCTTTAAGACATAAAGAGCCACTTGGACCCGTTTCCGAGAGGGAAAAAAAGACTGGGAGCCGCAAAACCATTGCAACATTTAAAACAAATCCGACACTGCATATATTGCAAAAAACGCTCTGGTCATGAAGGGGGTTTAAGGGCCCAGTAAGCAAAGCGTTAATCAGGGCCACAGTGTATCGTCATAATCACAATCATAGCCTTAGGTCAGTGGTGGGCAACCTTTTTTTTTCGACTGAGCCAAATCTCGCCAAAACCACGATTGAAATTTATTTTGAGAGAAACATTTTTAAAACTGAAAATACATCCCCCATATAGTAATTCATCCCCCATATAGTAATTCATCCCCCATAGTAATTCATCCCCCATATAGTAATTCATCCCCCATAGTAATTCATCCCCCCTATAGTAATTCATCCCCCCTATAGTAATTCATCCCCCATATAGTAATTCATCCCCCATAGTAATTCATCCCCCATATAGTAATTCATCCCCCCTATAGTAATTCATCCCCCATATAGTAATTCATCCCCCATATAGTAATTCATCCCCCATATAGTAATTCATCCCCCCTATAGTAATTCATCCCCCATATAGTAATTCATCCCCCCTATAGTAATTCATCCCCCCTATAGTAATTCATCCCCCCTATAGTAATTCATTCCCCATATTGTGTGAATTCACTTACCTTTGCTCCGCGCGTTCCTCTCGCTGGGTTCCCGCGCCGTTCTGGTCTTCAGGGCGGACTGTGAGAGGAGAGGAGTTCGTCACGCTGCCCCGCCTACATCCGGGCTGCCCCGCCTACATCCTGACAGCCAATGTTTGCCAGCGGGCGCCCAGCACACAGAAGAGCTGCATTAAAAGAGCCGCGGCTTGCCGACCCTATTGCCTGTCACCTGGTGGGCAGTGTGCTCCGGAGCCGCAGGAAAGGTGAAAAAGAGCCGCATGCGGCTCCGGAGCCGCGGGTTGCTGACACCCGCCCTAAGGGATCCAAACGCCAATCACAATGAATGCCAACCCACAGAAAAAAAAAACCTGCTGCTCACTGAACATGACATGTCCCTTCCAGGGAAACACCTTGCATGCCAGGTAAACATGGGGGCAGGGTCACCCAATTAAATCACCAGGAGACCCCACCTCCATGTCTACCGGTCAATGGGTAAGTGTCTCTCCACAGTACACATTGTTTGCTGGTTGACAGATAGACATAGGGGCAGGGTCACCCGGTCAAAGCACCCCCTACCCATGTTGAGGACATGCGGCTTGGTATGGTTCAGAAGGGAGGGGCACTCGTTTGTCCCACCCTTTCCTGGCGTGGTATGGATTGGGGGGGATGCCCACGCTGTTTTAAATTTTTTTTTATCGAAAGTTCTTTTGTTTATATTCTGCTGACAGCAGGGAATCCCGCTAACAGCACACAAGTCATGGTTGCTAAGGACCAGGCTGACTGCCTGCTCCTTAACCACCAACGCTATTCCAATTCAAACAAAATTAATGACAAAAGACACAAAATCAATTCCAAAAATGAACAGGTACATTAATAAATGCATCTGAAATGAATTCTTCAATTAACAAATATATCCAAAAAAGGAACAAAATTTTGCAGTGTGCACATGCCTACCCCTACCCCCAACAATAAAAGGAACCCAGGGATCTTCATACACCCCACCCCCCAGTTTATTAAAAGAGCAGGGAGAGGATTGAAATTGGAGTAGCCACAACCATCTGCTATGTGACTGAAGACCATCACCTGTAGTCTTACAGGTACTGCAGACCTGTAAGTGACACTATGATAGATCATCAGGCTGGCCGGTCATATGTGCTGTCTATGGCAAAAACCACTCACGCTGGTCATAAGAAAACTGGGCCATCACAGCTGAACCTGCATGTAGCAAAGAGCTGCAGGCACTTGATGGCTGCAATTGGAAGTGCTACTAGGATCTAGATTATCTAATCTGTCACCAGCCAGCGACTTGCTTGAAAAAAAAAAAAAAACCATAACAAAAAAAAGCTTTGTGTTTCCAAAAGAAAAAAATCTGTGTCCAAACACAGCAGTGGGCATCACTGGGCTGTTTTTTTGTTTTTAATGAAAACAGTATCCTGCTTCTGCAGGTGGCAATATACCCAGTCGGTGATTACCTAAAGAAGAGTTGTGTCCACCAATTAGAGAAAGAGAAACTAAATAGTGCTAGAAGCAAATCTATGTAAGTGAATTAATTCTCTAATAAATCACTACATATGAATGTACTAACTAAACACAAATGTTCGAAATAAATTAATCACATTCACAGTTGGCATAGTTCATTTTAAAAAGATGATTACAAACAACAACAACAACCCTTAGAAAAAAAATTCCAATTTACAAATGAGAGAATGCCAGTCCAGTCAGCTCCCTTATTGACATCAAGCAGGAGGGCAAAGCTTCAAATATAGAAACACCCCACACATTTCTTCTGCTGCTCTGTAAAGACTTATTTAGACTCGCTGACAACTCAGATATATTTCGCGTAACAGCGCTTAGTCATTGAGTACATTTAAAACAATTAAAAATATCACATTAAATATCACTACCTACCAATCACTGTTCTGCTACACATATGTTGAATAATTAACAATGAAATGTCATCAACCCAAGTATAACTTAAAACCATATTAAAAGCTTTGTATTTGTTTTCACTTGTTATTTAAAATAACTTACAGACAGAAGAATTAGCACAAAGAGAAAAAAAAGAAAACGGGAAAGACAAAGAGAAGCTGTACAAGCCACTAAAAATGGAAAAAAATATATTATATACTCAAACTTTTCAAACACCGTATATTCAATTACAATTCTAGAGACTTACCAACCAAATGAACTGCACTAACCAAGCACAAAGAAACAAGCAAAATTTATAAAAAAAATGGTTGACATCTCAATCCAAATTCAATCTATGGCTGTCTAGTACGTAAAGAATATATACTTCTCACTTGTCAAGCTGTGTGAACATTTTGCCATTTTTATACTTTGCCATCTTTATTTTTATACAGGGCCAGGGAGGAAGGTGGGTCAAACTACACAGGAAGAGAAAGAGGAAACATCTGTCTGCTGAGCTCCTGGTCTACTTTCTCATGGGGGAGGGAAGGCTGCCCTTGGGTTCCCCATCCTAGCCCCAAGTGAGAAGAGAGCACCTTGGAAACTGGTTTGCCCCTCTTTCCCTTGCATCCTAAGCCCACGATGTACAATAGGCCTATCCATCCCCAGGGACAAAAACAGCCCCCAGCAGGGCCTGGTACTAAGAGTCCATTCGTTACTGGATTGAGGTTTTCAGTAAAGAACATTAACAACATCCAGCCTCGTGGTGCCTTCATTTATTATTATTATTATTATTATATAGGATTTATATAGTGCCAACAGTTTATGCTTCGAGCATCTTGAAGAAAGGGCTCTGCGCATGTGTAAGCCGTGTACCGGGGTGGGGTCCCCAGGATACAGTGAAGTCACGAACGAGGAAAGCAACCCTGACACCAGCTTTTGCAACAACAGAATTTTACTTAGATGTGGCAAATAAACACAACCACAAATGCTGGAAACATACACAGCACGGCGCCTTCTGATGGATGAAGGTAGAAAGTATAGTAATGTACCTACTGGCGGGCACAACTAAGCTGCCACACCTTACCTGTTTTTACCCTAAAAGAGGAAGAATCAGTGTATGGGTGTATGGTATGGGCTAGCCTGCGATGCAGCACAACAGCTTACAATCTTACACAAATCTACAGTATTCCCCCTCCCATAACTGGTCCTGTAGCATGTGCCTGAGTATTCCTTTTGAGCAAAACGCCAGTCTGGCTTGAGTTTGTGGGATTTTATCAGCTCTCCAATGTGAAATGTCACTTTAAGTTGTAGAGTCCTTACAATGATCAGTAACAACACTTGTGGCCTGACACAAACAGAGACCCTAACTCAGTCTCAAGGCACCAACACTGAAATGAGGCGTGTGCACGATCTTACCGACCCGGGTCTGCTTTGCATCCGCTGGTGACTCTGAACAGAACAAATGTCTCTCAAACAAGCAGCAATCTCATCAGCATTCCTGGCAGCAATCTTCCTTTCTCTGAACAGGATCAGTGTCTTGAACACCATCAGCTTCACTTAGCTGCATTTCTGATTACGGAGAGATGTTCTCACACCTGGATGGCATCGGATTCTCAGCTCACACACAGCCCCATTCTCCAAAGCATGGCTGCTGTCTCCTCTTCCTGTTCACTCAACTCCTGTGTGTAAACCCCACCTCTTCATGAATATAGAAGTATCTATGCAGTCTGAGGCTGTGTTAGAAAAACAGTGACATCTTGTGGCTAAACCACAGAATGTCAGTCAAAACATTTGATTTACACCAGTGTTCAAACAATGAGAGCTGTTTCCCCATCTTACACATGCTCCGAAACGCATCACCGTTCCACGGCCATGTCCTTTCCAGTTTGTGTTCCCCTGGATAGCGTGCACTCCAATGTATGTTGCAGCAGCCCCTGAAGAGCAGCGGCCATCTTTGTCATCCCATCCTCAGTTCCCTCTGCAGCTGTTGGTTGGCACAGCAGGTTCTCGCATGGTGGATAGAGCCCCCTCATTATGATGGATTATACAGAGCCTGTTTTTACTGCCACCTTCTAAGTGTTTTTAACCGTTATCATTAAAGTGAATTTGGATATACTGCACTTAGAAGCGCCTTCTTGTCTCATCCTCCTCCCCTACTGCTATGCTAAAGAACCTGTTGGGCTGCTTCATGAAGCTCAGCACAGGAAATGAGGTAGCAGGAGTTGAGGGAGGGAAGGAGGACTTTGGAGCCATGTCCTCAGGCACAAAGGGAGTTGTTCTGGAGATGTCAGAGAAGAAACAGTTGTGTTGGAGGACTGAGAAAGAACTGAGTTAAGCAACTTTTAGTGGATCTCTCTCTTGCATATATCGTCCATGCTAATTTGCTGGGAAAGATAGTTAGTTTGGGCATGTGTATACTGTATGCATATTTTGTGATACCTTGTATGCTATGAATTGTTTTTCCTGCAGATGTATGTGCAGCCTGTTTAGTAAAGCAAATATCAATACACTACAGAGTTTTAATTACTTCCTTGGCTTATACTGCAAAATAACCTTAAAAGACGAAAGCAAAAAGAAACTTAATAGACGCAAAGCAAAACAATATTCAAGCATGCTGCCCTGTGCAGGGGGTATGTTATCAAACAGTTGCATAATGCCCTCTTTCTGTTCAGATCTTCTCTTCTGGAGGGCAGTCCACAATAATATGGCGATGATGATCATCGCTGCCATCCTTAACACTGAATGTGAGTACTGATTGCTGTGGTGATACCATCTAAGGAAGCAGGTCCATGACAACCTGCCCTCACAGGATGTCCCGAGTTATTCAACTTTAAAACGGAGTTCCACTCACACTGTAAAAAAAATAAAAGTCAGCTGCTGACTTTTAAAAAACAGCCACTCACCTGTCCCACGATCCTGCGGTGTCCTCCCCGCAGCCTGTTTCACCAGCCGCCTGGTGTTCCAGGCGCCTGCATCTTCAGTTTGGGCACCGGGCTGTGACAGCTTGCGGTTTCACAGCTGGGTGCCTACTGTGCATGTGTGAGTAGTGCTGCGCTTCCTGAATGGCCCCGTAGTCTTCTGGGACCTGTAACGTTTCCCAGAAGACTATAGGGAGGGAGGAGGGATGACAACTTCCGCTACTGATCACCTAGGCGATCGCAAGGGAGAGTGGGTGCCTGTCAATTTCAGGTACCCGCTCCCCAAAGGTGAAAAGGGGGGATGTGAATCTAAAGAGAGATATATATGCAACATATAGGTATCAATGCTAATATATGCATCATTAAAGACTGATGCTGAAATATATGAAAACACACTGTTCTCAGACAATTATTGCTTTCTCAACAGAAATACGTAGATCTTGACCAGTAGGTTGAAAACAGTGTCCAGAAGTAACACTGGGTGAACATGGATCTTTAGAAAAAAACTTGATAACAATAGTGACTTCTCCATATCACATCCGTCATCTGTAGTTGAAATGTCAGGGCCCTGCCAATGTAGTGTAGGGATTCTTCACCGCCAGCATGCGGACTAGATGCCTCCCTTAATGCATAGCTGGTACACGTGCAAATTGATGAACGCCCAACAAGAGCGTGTATTTCCATGTCCCCTGCAGAACTAGGTGTATGGCGCCAATGCGCCGGCTGGTAGTGACGGCACCGACGCGCAACATCAACGCGTTTTGTCGATGGGCGTATCTTACTCAGCTTCGTCAGGGAACCAGTCTTTAAAGCGGAACTTCCGCTTTTGGATAGAGCTCCGCTTTAAAGACTGAAGACATCTGGTGGTAGAAATTAATTCATCTGGGGGCACAATGCCAGAAAGGAGGTGAGTATTGTATAGTTCTGCTTTTTGTTTTAAGCCTATATAGTGGGACTGTTATTTTGCTCAGGGGTTAACTCAAACCCTTCTTAAGAGAAATATGGGTTTGTGATTGCTGACCTACCTCTAGAAACGCAAGCTGACATGTTGTTATGCTGACCCTCTCAGCTACTGTCCAAGAAGAAGTCTCAGTTCATGGAAAGTCAGTGTAAAGTCCTTGTCTGCATACCTGTTCTGGTGAAGCCAGATTGCAAGCAAGATGGAGCATTTTCAGAGCTGTTAGCAATGGCAGCCTGCATGTTCCTATTAATAAAGGTTAATAGGCTCTACTCCACTACCTCTAAAAGAGGCTTTGTGAAGGCGGGATACACTGTTGGTGTCCGTGTACACAAGCTGTTTGAATGTTATAATAGTCACCCTCTACATCCCCAGCCTGGAGGCTCAGCATCTGTAACCCACAAATATCAAACAAAAGCAAACACTGTTTACGAATGTTTGGAAAGTGTAAACAATGAAAACATTCAAAGTTCCACGTAGAGGGTATATATACAGTACTGACAAGAGCCTGGACTTTGGATGATTATTCTCATGCTGAATTTGGAGGTTTTAAATGTTTCTTTTCAATTGGGATGGCATTGAAATGATTAGGCCAAAGAGTTTACAGCAATATAAGGTTGAAAAAGTAAAAAGCATGGTTAAACATCATCCCAACATGAGACACCTTCAAATTAACCATTTCAGTAGTGGCATAATTTAAATCATAGCTCTGAACTCCTGTAGGAACAGAACACTTATTTTTGCCTGGGAGGTGTCAGATACATTGTTGCCTTTATACTCTAGTTCAGCAAGTAGTGGATCTATTTTGCAAGACAGATAAGCCTTGCGCTTGTATAAACCTTTTGATATTTGATTTGATATAAGCTTTAAAGCCTTGTTCACAAGGGTGATGATGCCCGTATAATATGAATAATTGTTTTTTGGCAGCAGCTGCTTGCAGGTATCCCAATGAAGTGTTTTAGAATGCTGTGGCAGGTGAGTGGCCCAAATGCCTTGTCTGCATTCAGGCCACTCACCATGCTTGACATATTAAGACCAACATCTGCTGTTCCATGCAGCCACAAAGTTCTAACAGTTCTAACAGACTTTAATGGGTTGCCTGCAGACAACACCTGGAAGTTGGGACACTGCAAAACCTCACATATGTAATTATTTAGACCTCGTTAGTAAACGGATACCACATAGAAGCATTTTTAAGCAATGTAGGAGATTCATAAAGCCCAAATTTAAATGATCCCCCTTTAGAAGAGCAGTAGCAAATTATTAAGATAAGCTTGAAAGAAGCCTTTGTAAACAGATAAAGTAACTGCAATATTTCCATATTGCAATTGCTAAAAACACATTTGTGTGTTTTTATAAGCATTTTAATTTTTTCCAAACAATAATCAATAATTGCAGGTATGTTACTACTGTAGTTTTTTTTTCTTTATTTTGTGCATTTATTGTTTTGTTCCCCAACATAACATTGCAATGAGAAATCCTATTTAAAGGGAAACTATAATGTGTTTTTTTTAAAGGTTTTCAAACTGATCTTTGATCTTATTTCTGTCATTATTTTAACAAACGTTTAATACAAGGTACTTCCATGATTTGGCAAAGCATAGTAGACTTTCCAATAAGGAAGCATGGGTACGCTAACATATCGGGAAGAGTGAGAGGAGGAAGTACAGAGAAGGGCAACCAAACTGATAAGAGGCATGGAGGAGCTCAGCTATGAGGAAAGATTAGAGGAACTGAATTTATTCTCTCTTGAGAAGAGGAGATAAAGGGGGGATATGATCAACATGTATAAATACATCAGTGGTTCATATAGTGAACTTGGTGTACAGATCATCACAGAGGACAAAAGGGCACTCTTTACGTCTGGAGAAAAAGAAGTTTAATCTCCAAACACGTAAAAGTTTCTTCACAGTAAGAGTTGTGAAAATGTGGAATAGACTCCCTCAAAAGTTGGTTCCGGCCAGCTCAGTGGATTGCTTTAAAAAAGGCCTGGATTCTTTCTTGGATACACAGAATAAAACTGATTACTAACCTGTATAGGTAAAGTTGATCCAGGGAATATCCGATTGCCTCCCGGGGGATCAGAAAGGAATTTTTTCCCCTGCAGGAGAAAATGGAATCATGCTTTGCTGGGTTTTTACCTTCCCCTGGATCAACTGTGGGTGTAGGATTATAACTTTTTTTTTTTTTTTATGGTTGAACTGGATGGACATTTGTCTTTTTTCAGCCAGACTAACTAACTATGTAATTATATGTCACTCCTTGGACTCATTCAACTGTGCATGTTGTGAATAGAAGTGAATAGCAGGAGAGCAAATTATACAGGCTATTCATAACATAGTAGTAAATTAGCAAGCATGCTCATACTGACTATGTGTGGTAATTAAAAAAATAAATCACAATATTTTTTATTAACAGAACTAAAACCCTTTTATTGAACAGTCTCAAACACTATAAAATATACAAGAGAACAATAGATTCAGTTTAAAGGTGACTTCTAGCTTGTTTTTATCGGCTACCAATAGCACTTTACACAGGTGCTTGTATTTTCTTCTGCCAAGCTCTCATGATGTCATTACATTACATGAATACAGTGTTTGAATTTTTAATTGGCTCCAATGAACTGGCATTTACTTGGATTTATTGTGGCTTTTGCCATCTATGATACTGTATTTTTGTAAGTCTTGTAGTGTTGTGCTTCACCAGCTTTTAATGTTTTATACAAGGCAGTGGCACTTCATTGCTCTACCTGATGCTGTGTTAATTATTAAAATATTATATTCAAGTGTCTATTTTTCCTTTCTCCTTTTTCCTCTTTAATGGTGACTCGGGTTGTTACCAGTAATGTGTCCATTCTTCAAGATGTCTTGGCAAAAACTTCCAAGTATTACAGTCTGTAAAACAGCTGTTTTGTGTATAAATCTACTTACAGCTTGAAACAGCAGTATAAAAGATTCCATTTAAATTTTTTCTCTCTTTCGTATTTAGCCTCTCTTTTCACAATCTGATCCAACTTATCATGCTAATAAAACAGTTCGAAAGCCATGGTACATATAAGACCCATACCTGTACGTCTTGCAGTCCATAAGAAATATGGCGGAAGGCTTGAGCATACAGCTGGTTCTATGATCCGTCAAGACACTCCAGGGGGCTCTGAATGAAACACAAATATAAAATTCCATGAGCTAACAGTTTATATTGATTTGACTTGATGGTTGATGTTAATGTTTTCACATTAGCACAAGTAAAATAGAAAAACACATTTAATGCTTTCCCATGTGTTTTTCCTGAAATCAGATAAAAAAAAGAAACATTAGCACAAGTTTTTACATTGAACAATAAAGCGGTAGTAAACCGCCAAAAAAAAAAAAATCCCCAAAACAATGTCATAATGTGCTAGTATGCATCGCATACTAGCACATTATGAAAAATGTATCTTAGAATGAAGCCCTCTAGCAGCAAGCTGTCACTGCTGACAGGGCTTCCATCTGCACCCGGTCTTTCTTCTGGGTTTGCAGACTTTGGCCCCTTGATTGGCTGAGTCACGATGACGTCCCTCCCACGCATGCATGCAGGAGTCTTGGCCACGGCACAGAGCTCTGAAGGAACGGCATGGGTATGCCGCTCCTTCAGTGTGCATGCGCCCTGGAGGTCATTAGCTGCAGGGACAATGAATAACTCCTAAACGGTGCATGTCAAGAGATATTCCTTGTACCTACAGGTATAGTATATATTTATTATAAGCTTACCTGTAGGTACAAGTGTCCAGGGGGAGTTTACTTCCACTTTAAAATGTCAGTTTTCACATACTATGTGGAAAACTTCATACTAGATACCATATTGCTTTATCCTTTACAATAATAATAAAAAAAATGTAAAAAAAAAAAAGATTTAGATGAAAAAAGAGAATAGGACAAGTTGACATGGATTTAAAAGAAGAATTCCAGGTATGTTCATTTTCTCAATGAATGCAAAGCTTACTCTGATCGGACAAGTGGAGAGACAGGGAGGTGATGCCATACTCCCCAGCTTGTCCAGAGAACATTTTACATTCATTGAGAAAATGCAAACCATGCTCCAAATGGGACCAGTGCCAAATGGAGGACCTACTGTGTTCAAAAGGCAGCAGTACAGCCACTCAGCATGGGACCCAGAAACAAGTGAAGATCACTAGAACAGCAGTGTCTACTTCAGTGATTTCCAGCTTCTAGAGGGATCCCACAGGTATAGTATATGCATAGTTACATTCAGAGCGGTTTTCAGCAAGAACGTGGGGAAACACTTGTGTGGGGTGTACTGGAGAATCTTCTGATGCTGGCGGCTGGGGGATCTATTGTCACTGGTGGAGATACGTTCTTATGTGAGAGTCTATTGTTGCTGGGGGGTCTTGTTTTGCTGGTAGGGATTTACTGTTGAGGGAGGGGTTGCTGGCTGCTGGGAGATCTGTTGTTGCTGCACGGGGGTCCAATGATGTTGAGGTAGATCTTTTGTTGCTAGGGGTGAAGTTTTGTTGTGGGTGGTCCAATGTTGTTTTGTGTGGGATCTACTGTTGCTGGTGTGGGTTCTATTGTTGCTGCAGGGGCTCTATTGTTGCTGGAGTGAGGTCTATTGTTGCTGCCAGGGATCTATTGTTGCTGGAGTGGAGTCTGTTGTTGGAGCGACCTATTGTTGCTGGGGTGAGGTCCATTGTTGCTGGGGGAGTCTATCATTGTGTGGGGGATCTATTGTTTATGTGGTGAGGTCTATTGTTGCTGGGGGGGGATCTACTGATGCTGACTGAAGGGGATCTATTTTACTGCTTTCCTTGTTGTTCCTGCTTTCTTAGCACCACAAAATTATACTTGGTTCTGTATTGTCTAAAAGGGGCGGTACTGGGTGGTGGGTAGGGGGTAGAACCAAGGGACGGTGCTCAGTGGAGGGTAGGGGGCGGAGACAAGGGGGGACTTAGAAAGAGGGAGTTCCTGCACCTCTTCTCTGAGAAATAAAGCCCTGGTTACATTGCTCCACCAGTTGCAGCCATTTTGATATCATCACGTATAGCAGTGCAGTTTATGTGAGGATGGTGAGGACCACATCACATATATGCACTTCACTTCTCCTTTAAGGAATGGCTCAAGTAGCATAACAAAATAAAGCCGCTAATAGTGTAAAACAATATGACCATATATAAATGAATAAAACAATCCACACAATCCACTTCACCAGTGCTATGGTGAATTAGGTCCAAACAAACTGAAGATTTGCGTGATATATATCACTCCACCTCCTGTGATGCATGCAATCCACTCCCCAACATTCAGGAAACTCACTGACTCACACTGCATTCATTTTACTGATAGGCAATATTGCATTTGGGATGCATGAATTCCACCTCTTGTAACCTATCACATATATCTACTTCACTTTTCCTTTAAGGAGTCAATCAGGCAGCATAACAAAAAAAGAGAGCCGCTAATAGTGCAAAACCATATGACCAATAGCTTTATTCACTCTCCATTTAAAAATCTCACAAACATCCAAATATCCATGCCCATCAAAACCATAAATATGAACTGTCAGGTGTAACCCCGCTCCTCAGCCAAGCGATCGAAATTTCATCTGGTCCTTTCCTCCATGACTTCTTTCTTGTCACTTTTAGTTGGTCAGACCCCAACATGTTTCATCCAGGGCTCGACAAATCCTACACACTAGGTCATCATGGCAACCAGAAACCACGTTGGGGCCCAGACGCTCGGCGTCTGGGCCCCCATCAGCCCACCCACTGCCAGAAGGGATGCCATCAGGGGACAACAGCTCATACACAAGTAGGGGGCCCAGGTGTCCCGAGGGGCACCAACCAGGACCATCTTTAACAAGTGGCAGCTGCTGTCTAAGTGGATTGGCTACCAAGATGCAGTGGAGTGTGGAGTGGTGGTTGGATCCCAAGTGTGCGCAGGGAGCGGTCAGGTACCACTGTCAGGCATGTTTCAGTCAGGAACAGCAGTGTGCACTGGGCTGTGCAGAGTGGGTGAGGTCAGGGGGCACCAGCAGAGGGCCCCATGGAGGAGGAGGAAGAAGAGGAGGCGGACAGGGAGGAAGAGCCACCCTGTACTTTGTTGCAGCAGCCACCAGAGATCTTGGTGGAGATGGTACACAGGCTCAGCTACCCCTCCTGGCACCAGATCCTCTCCACTGACACCATTTGAAGGAGCCGCTGCTGGACAGGCGAGAGCTGGGAGGACTGCTGCTTCTCAAGGTGTGTACGACACTGCCCCCCACCTGTCCCATGGCCTCACCTGTTTCACTGCCACCCTCCTGTGATGCTGCCGCACACCTGCCCCGCTGCTCCCCTCCTGTGACACTTCCCCCTTATGTCCCACTGGCCCCCACCTGTCCTGCTGGGCTTCCGGGCTGCATGCTCAGATAAGGGTCTGGTATGGATTTTGGGGGGGGGAACCCCACGCCATTTTGTTTTCATTTTGGTGTGGGGCATCCCCTCAAAATCCATACCAGACCCAAAGGGCTTGGAATGGATGGGAATGGAGACCCCATGGCGGTTTTTAAAATTATTTTTTAATTGCCAGCAATTCTTTCTTTTACATTAAGCTGTCAGTGGGAATCCCGCTGACAGCTGAAACATGATGCATGCTTTTCACTACTAAATTACTGCATGACTTGATAAAATAACTCATGTGGTATTTTAGTAGCCTTTTTTAGTGAATTTACCATTTTTCAGTGGGAGGGTCTCCTGAGGTTATCCTTTAAAAAGTTTCTAAACGCAAACGTGCATAAACGCGGTAGGTAAACACGCGTAAACTGACATTTTTAACCTACGTATTCTAGCAGTCAGTTTCCAGCAGTCAGAAGAGTTTTTCAAACGCCCTGTGTACATGAGCCCTAATTCTACTGATACACAAAAACATGTTATTTCCTGAGTATGGTACGTGCATAAACGTGGCTAAACACGGTATGCAAAACGCGGATAAAATGATGTTTTTTAACTGACATTTTCCAGCAGTCAGTTTCCATCATTCAGAATAGTTTTCCATATGCCCCGTGTACATGAACCCTAAAACACCAAATTAGAGAGCCTTTCGCCAGTTCCAGCATCCTTGTAACCTCACATCCTTTTCTCTTTCTTCCAGCACCTCCCCTTTCCCCCTTTTCTATCCACTCCTCCCTGTCGGTTTTTTCTTCTTTTCCTCCTCCCTATTTTTATTTCTCTTCCTCTCTTTTTCGTCTGCCTGTAACTGCTTGGGTTCAATAAATTATATATATAACCACACCTATCCCACTAAATTATGGGATAGATGTCTCCATACCTCCTGCTGATCTCTATATAGCTTTCTCTCTTATTTTCAGATGGCTGAGAATGGAAACAACTTATAGGATGCCTATAACTCTTCCAATGGTATATATTCCAAGCCTTGTTAGGTTGTATATCTACAAAGGTTGTTACTGTTGTCCAAGTACAGTGAGTATAGAAAAAAAATCACCCCCTTTAAAAAAAAAAAAAATAATCACATTTTGTTGCTTTGCAGCCTGAAAGGAAAACAGAGACAGTTTTTATTTTATCCAGCTGTATTTACTCAGTGGGACTTAACATCCAAGTGAAAGATACAACACCAACATGTTAGAAAAAAAATCAAAAGCAGAATCACTTCAGTTGTGTCAGTATTTTGTTAAACCACAGTTTAATTACAGCCTTTAGTCTGTTGGGATATATATCTCTACTAACTTTGCACATCTAGACTTTGCAATATTTGCCCACTCTTTTTTGCAGAACTACTCATGTTTAGTTAAATTTCCCTCCCGTACAAACCACATTTGTGGAGAACTTTAGATTTTGTTGTCACATGCACACAATGACCACTCTCTGTTATAAATTCCTGCAACTGCTTCAGAGTTGCTGTAGGCCTCTTGGTAGCCTCGCTGGCCAATTTCCTCCCGGCCCTTTCATCCAGTTTGCAGCGACGTCCTGATCCAGGGAGGGTCTGTGTTGTACCAAATATCTTCAACTTCTTAATAATAGACATTATTGTGCTTCTAGGCATTGATAAAGCCTTTGAATCTTTTTGTATCCTGACTTGTGTCTGTCCACAACTTTATCCCGGAGAGCGTTTGACAGTGCCTTGCCACCCATAGTTGATTGTTTGCTTCAGTTGCACTACTTCGACTGAAAGGCTCCTGAAAAGCTCTATTTATGCTCAGCAAATCAAAATGACCACAGCTAGAGAGTGCATGCACCAGTGTGGGATGCGAACGTGTCCCTAAACCTCTCTGCTCCCCTTTCTTCTATAACGGACAAGGAAATAGCAGACATTTTCCTCATCCAAAACAGCAGCCAAGCTTCACCCTTAGCTAGCTCTGGAGGATCTAATGCCTACCTTTCCACAATACTCTGGGGACTCCATCCTGATTGCTCATTTTGCAGATTTTCTCCAACGAGAACTAGATAAAGCTACAACTAAATGGTCTGCTGAACTTAAAGATTTTCAGGACATAGACCAGAGGATTGATAACAGAGCTGAAAATGGATGACACTATTACCAGGGTCACACAAAATTCTAACCAGATCACGGAATTATGCTCCCAACTTGAAGATGCCTACTCTAAAACTGACGACCTTGAAAATAGGTCATGTAGGGAAGATGTTCGCATCAGGGGACTACCAGAATCGGTGAAGGATCTAATTTCTGTTACGCAAGCTCTAATGAAACAAGCTTTACCCAATAGTAATGATTTACAGTTGGAAATTGATAGAATCAATAGAACGCTGATTGCTCCTAGGCCTGAGGGTCCTCCACGGGATATAATAGTGAAACCATATTTTTTCCAAACTAAGGGGGCGGTTATGCCAGAGCTAACCCAGATCTGGAACTTGAGAGCCACAAAATTTCTAATTTTTGCAGATCTCTCCCCTGCAACCATCCAAAAGTGGCACAACTTCACAGTGCCTTGAAAAAGTATCCATACCCCTTGAAATTTTCCACATTTTGTCTTGTTACAACCAAAAACGAAAATGTATTTTATTGGGATTTTATGTGATAGACCAACACAAAGCCACACTTTTCAGATATTCATTTGTAAGTAATTTTGAAAACCATTTATCATTTTCCGTCCACAATTATGTGCCACTTTGTGTTGGTCTATCACATAAAATCCTAATAAAATACATTTACATTTTTGGTTGTAACATGACAAAATGTGAAAAATTTCAAGGGGTATGAATATTTTTTCAAAGCATTGTAAGCCCCTGCTATCACCCTTAGTGGCTCAAGATATCCGCTATCGCTGGGCGTACCCTTTCTGCCTGACGTTCCCATATCAAGGAAAGAACTATTTGTTTTCCTCCTTTCACGAGGGAGAGAAAGTGCTCCTGAATCTAGGCCTTATCTCTACCAGTCCATCTGCCCAGAGATGCTCTGCAGCCAAGGACCCTCCACTGTCACCATTGTGGAATGTGGCTTTATCCAAACGAGCAAGATCCTCTCGCCCATTCACCTGATGAGCCACGGGGTGTTACGGCCCAGCCGTGTTCGTTATTTGTTTTTATTTACAGTCCTCACTTTTGACCATTGTTGAGGACATTGGTCCTCACCCCTTTTTGTGACAGCTGGTCTCTTCAATTTTTATTATGCAGTTTATAGTTTACTCTAAGATGTTTATATGTCCTCAGTGCTCGACGGAACTGGGGGACCCTGGAAAGTTTGGGAGTCCCTGGAGAGGCTTTTCTTTTTTTGCATTACATCACACACACACATACATACACACATACATACACCACATAGATATACATTACCTTGTGCCTTATTATAGCATATTACTAAACTGCTGGAGGGGGTAACCATGTCCTCCCAAGTAAAGGACCCTTTCTGCGGTTCTCCCTCAGGAAGGCTCCTTTCATCCTGGACCTAAATGTCAGGGCTAGATGGTCATTTGACCAACCTTGTGATACTTTTTTTGGTTGATGGTATTGTTTACTACCATGAAATTCAGTGTACTTCACTTCAAATGTCTTTTTAATGTTGTCTGTTTCATTTTTCTTGACTCTCTTCTTTTCTCTCCTTGGAGGGTGTGCCCCAGCCATTTGCCATCCCATTCACTGTTGGTCCCCCTTTGGAAGATACTGGTGATTCATATAAGCGCATTTTTCCTATATACTTAAAATGGCATCTGTAAATCCTACTAAGGTAACCACTTGGCTTCTTACCCACAATGCCCAAGGCCTGAACTCTCTTTCTAAGCATATTAAGGCTTTTGTCACTTACCAATCTATAAGAGATGATATAGTAGCTATACAGGAAACCCATTTTTCTACCTCATTTTCTCCAAGATATCTCCATAGAGATTTTCCATAGCCAATGCTACGGAGAAGAAGAGGGGGGTTGCACTTTGTTTTTCTAAATGCTTGTCTTTCACTGACATTAAGGTATATCAGAGATAAGGACAGACACTTCCAGTTAGTGAACGGCCACCTGGGAGAGACGTTTGTCTCCTTTTTGGTTTATTATACTCCAATACTAATCAGGTGCAAATTTTCAGTCTCTACTCAAGCCCTGTCTACAGAGCAGGAGGGTGATTCTGGCAGGCGACTCCAACCTTGCCTTAGATAAGATCCTTGATAAATCTGGAACTGCTACATACAGGTCCCCAGCAAAAGACAACCGCATGTTAGCTACTTTACTTTTTCAGCACGATCTAGTGGATGCATGGAGGGAGGCCCATCCTACAGGCAGGGATTATTCTCATTTCTCTAAGACGCACTCTCAATATGCTAGAATGGACCATATATTTTTGGACTCCAGATTACTCCGCTGACTGATATTGGCTAAAATTGTGCGAACCCATGGTCTGATCATGACCCTATTTTGTTGTCACTCTCTAATCTCTCCTATGCATTTCCTCAATTGAACTGGTGGCTTAACAAATCTATTTGAAGTGACTAATCCTATTGTCTTGATATTGATTTGCATCTTAAGACATATTTTGAGACCAATGTAGCAGAAGACACCTTACCATCCATCAATTGGGCGGCACATAAAGCATAAATACGCAAGTTCCTAATCCAGCTTTCTTCCTGACTGCATAAAACCCATAGAGAATTTGAAACCCTGGTGGCCTAACACAAGTGTTCTCCTAATCAACAACTACTGTGGATAGTTGAGAAATTAGAACACGCCCATACTAAACTGAATGTCTGCCTGACTACCAGGTGGAAAAATTCTTATGTTGGTCTCAACACAAGTTCTTTACCTGGATAGATCGCCCAGGGTTTATGTTAGCAAATTGACCCCTCATTTCCAGGCCTATGGTATGCCCAAGCTTAAACTGCGGGATGGTACACACACTCAAAATCCACCTCGTGTGCCTAAAGAATTTCATGATTTTTATAGTAATTTATACCGCAAGCCAGGGGAGTATGACCATTCAGACCTACAGTAATTTTTTGCTTTCTTATGTTTATTGGTTCTTACTACCAGGAAATAATGGATAACCTATAACTCAGGAGGAACTCTCTAAAGTACTTAAAACCTTGTAATTACATAAATCTCCAGGACCAGATGGGCTTCCAAACAGCTACTATAAGAAGTTTTCAGATTGCTTAATCCCTCATATGGTATTGTGCTTTAACCACTTAAGGGAGGGAGGCATCCTCCCCAAACCAAATAAAGACACCTTAGATGTGCTTAATTATTGGCCCATATCTCTGATTAATTGTGACCTGAAAGTCCTTACAAAGACATTGGCCTTAAACCTTAATTCCTTTTTAGATCAATATGTCCATAATGATCAGTCACGGTTTATTAGAGGCCGCCAATCTTTAGATCAAATTCACAAGACCCTAGCCTTAATCTCAGCAGTTCATTTTATTTGGGATTCCCCTTCTAAGAGGGAAGTTATGTTATTTTCTAAAGTCATGTGGATATAATGTATAACCAGAAATTCTCCCAAATACACATCAGAAGAACAAGTAATTTTGCTGATGAGGTGGATTTGTTAAACTTTAACCTAGATATACTACTCCCCCAACCCCCCTTTCATTTTTTTTTCAGCACAGGTTAAAGATCAAGTAAAACAAATCCAATCACATAGCACTGTTGGGATATTTGTATTTAAGCATGTGAAATGTATTCTTATTTAAATTCAAAAATAATCTGGCAATTGTCCTGACATATATAGCTTTGAGTTTCCTTTTTCAGTGGAAAAAGTCTAATTTTAGTTTTTTCCTTTTTATGGGGAAGGCAGCTATGACCTTATATTCAAGTTTCTGTAGCCAAAAATAAGCATTCAGTTTAAAAAGAAAGCAAATACACATTTAGTATTAAAGAACACTGAAGAGCAGCCAAATGTTTTTTTTCTCCTTGAGGGCTGTCAAACATGAAGTAATGGAAAACAGAAAGTTATGGTTTTCATCCGAACTGGTTCCCATGAGAATTCCTTTGTCTTGGTAAAATATTTGTTCATTCTGTAGACAGGTCTTCTTAAAAAGGTTACATGTTGGAACTGTGTAGTAAAAATTGATAAAAGGTAAAATCTTTATATCCCTTGGTATTCCAACATCGTAATGGAAGAGGGAAGAATGCTTCAAATGAGAGAAGGATGTCAACATTGTGCCAGCCTTTACTGAATGGGCTGTTGGAAGAATGGCTTTGTCAAAAAAAAAGGAAAAAAAGCAGCAGCACTTCAGATGCATGTAATATTTAATCCTATTTTTGAAATTGGTGAACACATGACACTTAGAGAAAAATAAGCTGCAAGTACCCAGCTACTATTCAACTAATTTATTATGAACCTTCTCTCACTGCTACAAATCTTCATAGAATAGTTTTCAGTAGACTGAACTTTCTGTATACTCCATGTCCAGCCGTTCCACTACGTTCCAACTAACCAGACAAATAAACACTGTACATCTGCTGCACATCCTAAGGACATTTTTAGTTTATTTTTCATGCTTGGCCAAATAGCTAACTGTGCACCTCTATCCTAGTTTAACGTAATTGTATTTGTGTGTATAAATGAGTAGCAAATATTGCAACATTGAACAGATTTATTTATGACGTTGTCAGCCCTACCTGATCATAAAATGGAAAAACTGAATACAGTATGGAAAAATCAGCAGCAGCTTCTACTATACCCCAAAGTTCTTTACATGCCAACGTTTCTGGGACAAAAATGTAATCCCACTTGGCCCCCAGGAGCCTTTTTAGAAATTAAACTACAAAAAAGCACTGACTTTTAAATTTGTGAAATTTAGTCTAAATTTAACACCTTGTAATTTTGGGATCAACTTCACTGGTTTAAGATAACAGAGCTATATCTTTTGCCAGGTTCGAACTTATTTAAGTAATGCATGCTATAAAGGAAGACTGACCACAACTAGTTTAAAATAGAGCAGCACACCTAAGATATATTACTGCCAGAAATGTAGTACTGTAGTCTGTGACCCTAGAGATTGCATAATAATGGACTGTAGTTAAACTTAATTACACCTAGCATGTGGCCAGGTCAGCACCATACTATACTAAGGCTGGCCATACATTATATAACCTTCTTGTACAAATTTCCTTTTGATTTACCATATAATATAATATGAGGTCAAACCTAAACACTTTCAATTTGTATGCAGTCAGGCAGACCCTTGAACTACATCGTTGAAGGCAAATCTTAAAGAAATTGAATAAGAACATTGCACAATGTATAACCAGCTTTAGTCGGTTATACCTGTATTTCATGTTATGCTTCGCCTACAACCCTTCCATTAACAATCATCAATTCAGCAGTATGCTTTTCTAACATGCAGTACCAGCATGTTCCTACATCCAACCACATCTTGAAAACAATCCAGGGGAATGTGGTCTACGCACGTGGTCTGTGTGAGATAACCAAAGGCAACCATTTTGTTCAGGACCCAGGTCACCCATGACATGTGTTTAAATGAAAGACAGAGTGACAGTGATCCCCTCTGCATTCCAGAACATTCTTGTTAGTCCATTGAAGGAAAAGCAACCCTAATAAATGAATATACAATTCAGTCTCACTCTAACAGCCCTCCAGTCTAAATTTAAACAATTAGGAAAGCAAGCAGATATACTCTTTACTAATTCCACCTTGTAATTAGTTTAGCTGGAGTAGTCAGCCTCCATGACTAAGCCCCATGGGCGGGGCAAAACACATTGGGGGTGTGGCCAGGAGAGAGAGAGAGACTGAGGCTGCTGATAGCTCTCTGATGTATGGGGTGCTCGGTGTGCAGCTTGCGGGACATTACTTTGATTCTGGAATAGTTAGCAGATACACATTGCTGTCTATCTTTTCGTGTAGGATCAAAAACATCAGTTTATTTCATTACTCCTGAGACATTAACTATAAACATCTGTCAATGTTATCAGCACTTTCCACTGCGGGAATTAGGATTGGCCATCGCATCACATTTTATGTCTGTCATGCTTGGAACCTCAGGGTTATTAAACCCATTAGGAGTACATGACATGTAATAAAATGGTTTGCCCAAGGCTAATTGATATTGTAAAAGCCATTTAGGCCTGAATTAATCTGTAAGAGACTTCTCTCCAACTCACAGTTTCATAATCTACACATAATTCATAGAATCAGATATGACCAAGCTACGTTAATTTTAAGTCAAAATTGCCATCACTAATTTTGTGAACGTGTGATATTTTACGATACAAAATACCTGGTGGCAAAATAAACTAAATTGTTTAGTTACCCAAACCCAGCAACAATCGCTCTCAGTCTGTTGGCACATAGATTTGAAAATCTTTGAACAGGGTGAGGCTGAGAGTGTCATTATCGCATATGAGCATCAGCGCAGTGTGAGTTTGACCAACCATTTGTCACAAGCTGGGGAAGGTGGTCTGACACGATGGCAGACACAATCCACTTAGGGGGTGCTGCTGCTGCTAAACATATAAACCACCCTACTCTGATAAATCAATACACCACATGCTGCATGCTGAACAAACGGATATATAAAGCAAGTCACTATGACTATCAGTGACTTGCTCTATTATATACAACAGTACTGAAATGAGGGATATCCAGCCCAATACTGCTTCTAACATTCAGGCCTTATTGTCATTTTGCAGGGGACCAAGGAGCCAGGAAGAAGTGGCTTGGGACTTGTTACTCAGGTAAGTGTACATGTATACTCTGTCCATTGATCACCATTGAAAAAGGAGACACTAACCACTCACCAAGAATGTAATATGAGGAACACAATGACCACAATAAAGGACACCAGATGTCCACCATGAAAGGGACAGACACTGACCACCATAAAGGAGGCAAACAGACCACCATTAACCCTTTGAGGACCGTAAGGTTTTGGAACGCCAAAAGAATCAATTTTTTTGTTTTTAAAGTTCATACACTTAAGTTGCTGTAACTAAGCCATTTCATGAAATAACTGGCAAAAAGCTAGATCCATTTGTTGTTTGTTGATAAGAACTAATATTTTGACTCAAACCAAAAAAAAAAGAGTTTTAAGTTCTTAATCAGATGATACACGCAATTACAAACATGGGACAAATACGCCCCTTGGTCCTCAAAGGGTTAAGGGGGCACACTGACCGCCATGAAAGGACATATTGCTCAAAGTGTTAAAACATAATCCACTCCCAGGTGTGAAGTAGGCTAGGTAGGCTACTGAAATATTCCAAGCAAAATGTTCCAATAGGATTGTTGAATTAGCTCTCTTAAAGATTACAAAAAAATGCAGTGAATGTTATAGCAGCATTTATTAAACTAAATGCAATCATTTCCCATAAAGAAGCTAATAACGTTAGAGTTAAAAACCTGTAAGGACACAGAAATTTTATTTAAAATATATCTTTGTTATTCCCCTTTTACTTTGGTTTGCTATTCAGCAATAAAAAGAACACTTAAAAAAGGCCTTGAAACATTTGGAATATATACTTGCTCAAAACCCCTAAGAGTTTACAGTTAAAATACATATACAATAATTACCATCAAATGAAAATAAGAAAAAACAGCTATTGTGGGTGAGTAACAAAGAATATAAACAAAAGATATTAAAAATTTCAAAGCTTCAGAATATACTTCAAGTAGCTCCGTATGTGCATATTACTTATACAGCTCCTACATAAACAGCTGCAGAAAATATGAAAGTACTTGTATAAAAACTGTGATTGTAAGACACAGTGGTAAAGTATAACAAAAACAGAGAGACAGATGATGGTGTGTTAGTCATGGCACTGCTGATTACAGGGATAGATAATTGCAGTTATGTAGTCAAGCTGGTAATTTACAATAGTGTGACATTTCAACTAGGCTTTTATTATACTTGGAGAAGCGGAGAAAAAAAAACACTATCTTAGAAAGAAGATTCTGGTGTCACTTGATAGGAGCAATGAAGACATTTCTCAATTTCACAAACAGGTTACATTAAATGAAAACTGTAGACAATTTAATGCAATATTTTTCTAATTAAAGTCATACTTATGTACAGTATAATAAACTCATTTACACAACTTTGCTGTAATATTTTCTGAAAGAATTTCTTAAAACGTATGTAGACTCTCACACTAGTAACTATTTGTTTAAAAGATTAGGCAACTAGGATCACTGCTGCTGAGAAAAAAGAAATCAGTTCCAGAATAAAAGAACCTAAGCTGGCTATTCACTGAGCAAATTTCAGCCAGTTCCTAATGAACCGGGCAAAATTTGTTCAGTGGGTGGCCCTGTTAAGACCACTAGCTGTCAGAGTACAGTAGTAGCAGCAGAAGATTCATCCATCCACACCATTCAGCATGGATTGGGGAATCTATAAAGCTGGCCAAATATGGCTCATTTTTTTCATTCAGTCCCCATCCACACATTCGAGGTGGGTGCAGGAATCCTCCCCGCTCTGTCATTGTATTCTGACAGCAGGACACCTGCGCAGTCAGAATGCACAGATCAGTGTAGTAGCTGACTGGCCGCATGCTCTGATCAAAGCTAATTTTTCCAACAAGCCCTTTCATGAAAAAGTCGATTCATGGATCAAATTCTCATTAACATGAATGGCCATATATGGATTGAAATTGGTCCCTGCTGAAGCAGTCCAATTTTGATCTATGGTCAGCTTTAGATTTCCTTTGTTGAGCCTGCAGATGGAAAGTGCGGCTCCACACACTTGCTTCCATTCACCTCTCTACTTTTACAACGCTAAGTCTACAACTGTCTTATCTCCTGCCTCACTGAAAACAACCTTCTTGACCCTTTACAGTCTGGCTTTTGCTTGCAGCACTCCACGGAAACTGCCCTACTAAAACTCACTAACGATTTACTAACTAAAACCAATGACTACTACTCCACTCTCTTACTACTAGACCTCTCTGCAGCCTTTGATACTGTTGACCACCCACTCCTTCTCAATAAACTCCACTGCCTTAGTCTCTGAGAGTCAGCTCTTTCCTGGTCTTCCTCCTACCTATCAGAACGCTCCTTCAGTGTTACCTGTAACTCTGTCTCCTCCTCTCCACTTTCTCTTTCTGTAGGGGTCCCCCCAATGCTCTGTTCTTGGACCCCTTCTTATTTCTGTCTACACCTCCTCTCTCGGTCTCACCTGATAACCTCCCATGGCTTCAAACATCACCTCTATGCTGATGACACCCAAATCTATCTCTCTACTCCTCACCTCACTCCTTCAGTCTCCCCTCACATTACTTACGGACATATGAGCATGGATGTCGCACCACTTCCTTAACCGCTTAAAGACCACCCTATAGTGGATATACTGCTACCGGACAGTACCTGTGCGCAAAATCACGTATATATACACGTTACTTTGTATTTCTGGGTAGGGCCATTTGCGGCTGCGGATGTCAATCACCGGGTCCCAGGCGGTAATTACCCACCGGCGCCCGGTGATTACCGACAATCACTGATGGAGAAGAAGATTGCTTTGTTTACAGTCTTCCTCCCTGTTAGCTGGAGCACAATACAGCCATCCTGATCAGTGTGCTTACAGTAAAGCACACACACCCCGCCCAATAGTAAAACACTCCCAGCACATAGTTAACCCTTTGATCGCCCCTCACATTAACCCCTTCCTTCCCAGTGCCATTAGTACAGTGTCAGTGCTTTTTTTCTAGTACTGATCACTGTATTGGTGTCACTGGGGATGTCAGTGACACCAAGTTAGTTTCCCCCCAGTGTCAGAATGTCCGCTGCAATCCCGCTAAAAGTCACTGATCGGCGCCATTACTAGTAGAAAACAAAATCCCAGTATCTATACCGCCATTTGTAAATGCTGTAACTTTCACGTAAACCAATTTACACGTATTGGGATTTTTTTTTCTTAGCAAAGACATGTAGCAGAATACATTTTGGCCTAAATTTATGATGAAATTTGATTTTTTTTTTACTGGACATGTTTAATAGCAAAAAGTCAAAATACTGTTTTTTTTTCTCAAAATTGTTGGTCTTTTATACTTACAGAACAAAAAATAAAAAAAGCATAGGCGATCAAAACCACTGAACGAAAGTTTAATTCGTGGGAAAAAAAGGACGTAAATTTCATTTAGGTGCAGCGTTACATGATTGTGCAATTGTCAGTTAAAGTAACACAAAAAATGGCCTAGTCAGGAAGGGGGGTAAATCCTCAGGAGGGCAAGTGGTTAAATTATCTCTCTAAAGCAAAGCTGCCACCCAAATGCTTCCACCTGACAGGTGAGCCCTGCTGCTTGACCCGCAGCAGGGCTAAAGGTAAAAGAAAGAAAAAACCTACCTGCTCGGCACCCAGAACTACAGTCAGGTCCATAAATATTGGGACATCGACACAATTCTAACATTTTTGGCTCTATACACCACCACAATGGATTTGAAATGAAACAAACAAGATGAGCTTTAACTGCAGACTGTCAGCTTAAATTTGAGGGTATTTACATCCAAATCAGGTGACCGGTGTAGGAATTACAACAGTTTGCATATGTGCCTCCCACTTGTTAAGTGACCAAAAGTAATGGGAGAGAATAATAATCATAAATCAAACTTTCACTTTTTAATACTTGGTTGCAAATCCTTTGCAGTCAATTACAGCCTGAAGTCTGGAACGCATAGACATCACCAGACGCTGGGTTTCATCTGCCAGGCCTCTACTGCAACTGTCTTCAGTTCCTGCTTGTTCTTGGGGCATTTACCCTTCCGTTTTGTCTTCAGCAAGTGAAATGCATGTTCAATCGGATTCAGGTCAGGTGATTGACTTGGCCATTGCATAACATTCCACTTCTTTCCCTTAAACTCTATGGTTGCTTTTGCAGTATGCTTTGGGTCATTGTCCATCTGCACTGTGAAGCAGCGTCCAATGAGTTCTGAAGCATTGGGCATTTGGCTGAATATGAGCAGATAATATTGCCCGAAACACTTCCTGTTTAAGATCCACCCATTCATCTGCAAACTCCACCCCTTCCTCTTTAGGCTACACCTCTTCCTGTTAGAGCTCCGTCCACGGGCAACAACGATGGGGCACTATTCCTCCCACTGACAACATTGGGGCACTATTCCTCTCACTGATACCAATGATGGGGCACTATTCCTCCCACTGACACCAATAATGGGGCACTATTCCTCCCACACTAACACCAGTGATGGAGCACTATTCCTCCCACACTAACATCAATGATGGGGTACTATTACTTCCACACTGACACCAATGATGGGGTACTATTACTTCCACACTGACACCAATGATGGGGTACTATTACTTCCATACTGACACCAATGATGGGGTACTATTACTTTCACACTGATACCAATGATGGAGCATTATTCCTCCCACTGACACCAACGATGGTGCCCCATAATTAGTGTCAGTGTGGGAGAAATAGTGCCCCATCATTGGTGTCTGTGGGAGGAATAGTGCCCCATCATTGGTGTTAGTGGAAGGAATAGTGCCCCATTATTAGTGTCAGTGGGTGAGGAATAGTACCCCGTCATTGGTGTCAGTGGGAGGAAAAGTGTCAGTGGGAGGAATAGTGCCCCTCATTAGTATCACTGACACCAATGACACTTACTTCACTGTGCTGACCCCTGCTCCAGCCCGGGATTCCTCCCTCTCCCATCCACAGCTAGCATACCTGGCTGCAGTAGTATAATCTGCTCTGCCCAGATCTCAGCCGCACAGACACTTACCTATCAGCTGTCTTCCTTCTGCGGTCGCTCTTTTCCTCTTCACAGGCTCTGGCTGGTGCACAGCAGTGCACAGGTGGGTGCACTGCTGGGCACAGGTGGGTGATCTGCTGGGCACAGGTGGGCGGAGCTAGTGGGCGCACTGCTGGGCACAGGTGGGCGGAACTTGCGGGTGGCACTGCTGGGCACCGATCATCAGTGCCCTGATGATCGGTGCCGATCCCCGCTCTGACAACTGCCGGTTCTCGGCAGTACTTTCCTCACGATCTGACAGCGTGAGGAAAGTGCAGCCAAGAACCGGCACTTGCATTTCCCTCTGATCAGCGTGTCATTGGACACCGCTGATCAGGTGGTAAAAGGCCGCTGTGATTGGCCTTTTACCACATCACGTGATCAGCTGTGTCCGTAGGACACAGCGATCACGGAGATCGCCGGGTGCGCGCCGCGCGTTCTGGGGGGACGTCATATGACGTCCACTCAGAACTGGCCGGCCGCAGTGCAGCCGTCATTCGGCTATCTGCGGTCGGCAACAAGTTAAATATCCTTCTCGATTCCTGTTCCATAAGCTCTTAATTCTTCTCTTTTAAGGATTATCTTCTGATATATATATATATATATGTATGTATATATATATATATATATATATATATCTGTACCCATTTTCTTTTTATGTAACTGTTTTAGTTTATAAAGCTCCTCCATCACCGTCTTTATTTTTTCCTCTCGTTCTTTCTTTTTTTCTGCACCTACCGAGACTGTGGCCACCGAGACCTCCTCAGTCTCACTGATCTAAAAAAAATTGCTCAATTTCCTGCCTTAGCCTTTTCTCTATTTCAGGATCATGTATAGGCATCTCATTTAATCTCCACATATTTATTTTATCCTAGTTCCCTCCAACCCGTAGTCTCATTGTGACAGGAGCGTGAACAGAGATGGACGTAACCTCTATGTTGGAACTAACCAACGACTCTAGTTGTCCATGCGCGATCATTATATAGTTCAGCTCGATCATTATATAGTCGTCTTGAGTACGAAATGTGTACTGGAGAGAAGAAGGTATAATCCTCCACCTGCATTTCTAATTCATCAATTAAATGCTTATATTCCTCCATTCTCCCCTCTACTTCTTCAACTTGGGTTAATATCTGGCCCAAGTCCTTGCGTAAAGTCCCCATCTCATTTTTCATGGATAGCTCTAATTTCGCAAACATTTCTGCCATTTCCGTTTTTGTAGGCATTAGTGACATTGCTCCTTGCTGTTCCAAGTTTCCTTGTTCCCTAATGCTTTCCCTGTTTATAGGATCTGTAATCTGGCTCTATTCCAGTATCCCAAGTGACAGTCTAGATAGATTTCCATTATACTTTTTAATTCCTTGCTGTTGTTTCTCCTGAAATTGGGTCTCTGGGCTTTTCTCCTGCAGGGGAATGTATTTTTCTTATTGTGCTTGTGTTTGCATTTGGATTTGATTTGGAGGGGTTTTGATTCCCCCCCCCCCCACCCCTTGACAGGATTTGAGGATTTAAAGTTAATTTTTCCTCTGTCCCAAGATTGCTGACCCTGAGATAGCCCTCTTTCTTCTTTTATTAGGGTCCCAATATCTTACTTTTACAGGAAAAAAAAAAGTCCCGTTGGACCCCAAGACTCCCTGAGACCACCCGAAAAAGCTTTTTTTCCTTCCACACAATAGTCCCAAAGACACTTATTTGCAATAGATACTACAATTCTTTAAGGGTTTTTTCTGCTGTCAGCGGCAACTCTCCATCACCATCTGTGCCACAACTGCGGGACAACCCTATCCCTGGTTACTCCTTTTCAAGCTGAATTTCCAGTCAGGGTCACTATGGCATCACGTGTGATTACAGAGGTTCTCCCAAGTTCAGGGTCCTGGAGTACCTCTAGGTAGCTAGTACTAAACGGGGGCCTTCCTCTGTGCACAACTCCTCCTCTCTCCCCATTGTATCCTCTGGCTTGCCGGAAGCTCCCGGGACTCCAGCCGCCGCTCAGGCAGTTCTGCAGCCACCATTGCAGTTACACAGGTGGTCTTGCAGGCACTCCCAGCATCCTTTCTCTCTTCTAACGCAATCACCTCCTGACTCCACTCCACTGGATCCACGGTGCTCCTCTGGCCACAAGCCACTAGCCACTGAGGGACCTGCAAACCCACAGGCGAACCTCCAGAACCCTCTGCCACGACCGACTGCCCAAAGGGTCTGCGGCCACCGGACAAGATGTGTGCACTGGCAGCCACACGGACCGGGCTCAGGTAGGCTCTAGGGCTTGTCATTCATGACGGGCAGCCGGAGCTCCAACACCATGCAGTCTCACAGCGACATGTTACGGTCCCTCCCCCCCGCAACGGACACTGAGGCTGAGCTATTTTGAGAACTATTAGGCATTCATATTTTGTGTACTTAGAAACACATAATTTAGCATGCATGCACCCATTGTGAAAAGACATATCTAACCCGAGAACAAAGCAACAGGTTTGTGTTGATAACCCTCCTATTGGTATGTAGAAGCATGAGATATTGTTGGGTCAATCAGCACTGTCACAAAGGAAGTCCATAGCCGTTTGGCAGCTACGACCCTGGTGAGTCTTTCATAGGGCGGATCTTTTAGGCTCAATCAATCTAAACATTTGAATGTTCTTGATTTCATTAGCCAATTTATGCATTACAACTGTCAGACTACTCTCAAAAAGGTGTCAGTATGCACATTTTAGACAGTGGCAGAGAGTGGTTTTATGGGTCCTAAACGTGGTCGTTTGTCTCCATTGATTCAATGGGATCCACACCTGGATGGCAACTGTATTTTACATGCTGTTCTTTCAAGAATCCTTGTGAGTATCTGAAGTATTTTATAATTAATATTTTAATGAAGACTCTGCACAAGGTATGCTGTCTGTTTTGTTCTTTTACTGTGCAAAATAATTTCAGTGAACAACCTAAAAGTAATTTATGCGAGTCCTCCTTTAAAACTACCCTGTTATTTGGAAAAATAACGTAGATATCCTACACCAGCCTCTCTCAACCAGGATGCCTTGAAGTTTCTTCAGGGGTGCCTTGGCAAAATATCTAAAAATTGCCCTAAACTTGTATACAAGCCAACGGGTGGGACAAGCCAGACTGTTAGTTACACAAAGCCACAGGTTTCCATTGTGCATCATTACAACCTTCTAGCCGCCGAAGTTATGACAACCAATGACATCATCAGGTCATAAGGAGGATATCATCTGCCTGCACAGCATCCTAGTTTGACCCTCCCCTGCCCCTCTCCATCAGTGCTGGGGTCGCATTAGCTCAATGATGGAGAAAAACTGATGGAGAAAAGAAACATTGGAATACTAGTCAGTACCAGTATGTAAAAGTGTATTTGCTTTGGAAGAATAAATCACCTCTAATATTGGGCGTCCTACATGTATGGATGTTGCTGCGTTCTATAAAACTATTAGAACAGTTTTCACATTTTAGAATGGGGTGCCCTTTTAAAATTATGGACAGTCTTGAGGCACCCCCTTTTAGAATGGGATGCCTCAAGACTGTCCATAATTTTAAAGGGTGCCTCAAAACTGTCCATCATTTTAAAGTGTGTCTCGGGACTGTCCATCATTTTAAAGGATGCCTTGACTGAGAAAAAAGGTTGAGAAACACTGTCCTACACTCCCAAACTGGGTGACTCTGCCCCTTGGAGGGGTGTTGGGATGATCCAGAGAAAGAAGGGGCAGGGGAGGTAGAATCCTTGGGTGCAATTGGGGGCATTGAATAAAAATAAGGAGGGGGTGGAAGCCTAAAGAAAGAAGAAAAAACTATGAAAAATGTTTGTACATGTTTTATCTGTTGTGTAACAGAGTTAAAGTCATAGCGATTACTATTTTCCAAATAAACACACAACAAGTTATAACTGATCAGTCATCAAGTCCAATAGGTCTCAAAACCAGCTCCAGGCTTAAAAAAAAAAAATTATCCCTTGCAGTGTGGTTGCTCATTTTGTCTAGGGGAGAGGAGAAACCCTTATACTTATCCAAACCTCCACTTCCCAGGCACACAGAGTTCTCCCACGATCCAATGATAGACTGGTCTTGGTGCCCTCATGTCAGGAACATTAATAAATTGATAGCAGCACACTAGGTTCATCCTTCCCATTAGGATTTTTTTATTGTTATTCCTGTTATTTTAACATTATCCTTTGTTGTCTTACTTTGCTGTGTGTAATGCAAATGTTACTATGGTTGATCAAAAAAAAAATTACTTTAGAATTTTACAAAAATTACTTTAGAATTTTACAACATCCTTCTTTACTAAGCTGTAGGTAGCACTACATATACACATAAAACAATAAAAATTTGTCACTACATCTTTCCATGTATATTTCCGGGGGGGGGGGGCACTGAGTAATTTTGTTTTTTCTGAAAAAGGGGGCATAGGCCAGACAAGTTTGGGAACCTCTGTCCTATACAGAAACATCAATTAGAAGCAAAGTAGAAGAGTTAATACAAAAACAAAGCATCTTTCTGCAGACCATTGCATGTTTCAAACAAAGAACATAGTTTGGGATTATTCTACTGCCAAAGAACATTTTCAGCAATGGGATGAATATTAATGTTATAGTGATCTAAATTCTGAACTTTGGATGCATGCCTGTTTGCTTGTTGTCTATTTCAGTGACTCTCAAGCTATCACTTTTTAACGGTTGTAAATGCTGAGGATGTACAGCTGTTGAACATTTTGTTCTCAAATTTTGAAAGTAACAAAGCTCAGAGAAATAATTTTTAGACAAAAAAAAAAACAATGTTATTTTAGAGGATGATGGTTTATATAATACACAGTGCATACATTTTTGCCTTTTGGAAGCATTCTGTTGCAAGGCTAAACTGACTTGAATGGCAAATGGCAGGAAAACACAACCTGCACATTAGACTTGCAAAGCTATGGTGAGAAGATCCTCTACTGATATCAATGTACAGTATTTTCTCACGACCATGCATTCTGCTTGAGCTGAAAGTTGCAGGAAAATATCTTACAGTGCATTCTGTTTGAACAAGTCCTACAACAGTACTGTCCAGCTTGTGGTCTGCAAGCTTTGTTCATTCCAATGGCTACTTTAATTATCCTAGAAACACAAGGTATCAGGAAATCTGAAAATATCTTCCATACTGTATAAACTTTCACAAATTCTTTAGAAAATCAGTTGATTGACTGGAGCCTTAAAGTGATATTAAAAGGCAATTTAAAAAAAAACAAAAAACAACCCCATGTTATAGTTACCTGCTCTGTGTGGTGGTTTTGCACGGAGCAACCTCGATCCTCCTCTTCTCGGGTCCCTCCCTTCTGCCAAGTTACCCCAGAGCAAGCAGCTTGCTATGGGGGCACCCAAGCAGGCTCGCTCCCGAGCCACTGCTCTGTGTGTTCGTTCACACACACAGCTGTGGATTTGCCCCAAGCCTCTCACTCTCATTGGCTCACTGCCTGTGATTGACAGTAGTGGGAGCCAATAGCTCCCACTGTGGTCTCAGCCAATGAAGAGGGAGAGTCCCTGGACAGCAGAGGCTCACGTGCTCAACGCTGGATCGCGATGGGGCCCTGGTAAGTATAAGTCAATTGCTTAATATATTTCTGTCTAAGGGACATATTGTTTAATTTACTTTCAATTTGTTGTTGATCATTAGCTGCAGCCACTAATCAATGTATTCCAACAGTGGAGGGTCCTGTTGGGGCCAAATTCCTCTATCCATCTTATATGAATGGAGAAATCTGTAAGGACTGCTGGCTGAACTGTACACTGTATGAATTTCAGCCAGTTCCTGGGGAACTGGCAAAAATGTGTTCAGTCAGTGTACCTGTTGCCCACATCCTGCCCAACATCCCTTGTAAAAAAAATAAGTAGAAAATAGCAGCTGCATTCAATTAGATGCAACTGCTTTACATGTGGCATTTTGCCAGCCAGCAGAAAGGGAAAAAAAAATCTATCACTGTTTGGCAAGACTTAGGCTATGTTCACACTAGCCTTGTGTGCAGGCAGCAGAGAGGCGTTTGGGAAGCGTTTTTACCGCTTCCCAAACGCCTCTGCCAATTCTGCACATTACAGTACATGGTGCTGTTCTAACGGGAGCGTTTGTGTCGCGTTGCGTCGCGCCAAAACGGACGCCTCTGGTCGAGTCAGGAGGCTTTGCAGCCTCCTATTCTCGTCTATGGTGCCGCTCCACAAATGCCCGGCCGGTGCTTGCGGTGCGGTTGCGACGCGGTTGCGGGGCGTTTGCGGAGCGGTAACACCATTCAAACTGTATTATAGGCGTTTGTGGGGCGTTATTAACGCTCGGCAAACACCTAGCAACCGCCACTAAACCGCGCATGTGGCGTTTGCGGAGCGTTTGCCGAGCATTAAAAATGCTCCGCAAACGCCGGACCAACGTTTGCCAAACGCTATAGGGGCATTTGGCAAGCGTTGGTAAAACAGCCAAGTGTGAACGAGCCCTTAGGGTACTGCCTGAGGGATGAATCTGCCACTAGCGATCTTGCTAATGGCTAATTGTTGGAATTCACACATTGATTAAAAAAAATTATATATATATATATATATATATATACACATACACACACACACACACACATATACAGTCATGGCCGAAATTGTTGGCACCCTTGATATTTTTCCTGAAAATCAAGTATTTCACACAAAAAAGGTATTGCATTAACACATGTTTTGCTATACACATGTTTATTCCCTTTGTATGTATTGGAACAAATATAAAACAGAGGCAGAAAAGCAAATATGACATAATGTCACACAAAACCCCAAAAATGGGCTGGACAAAAGTATTGGCACCCTTAACTTAATATTTGGTTGCACACCCTTTGGAAAACATAACTGAAATCAGTCGCTTCCTATAACCATCAATAAGCTTCTGACACCTCTCACCCGGAATTTTGGACCACTCTTCCTTTGCAAACAGCTCCAGGTCTCTCTTATTGGAAGGACACCTTTTCCCAACAGCAATTTTAAGATCTCTCCACAGGTGTTCAATGGGATTTAGATCTGGGCTCATTGCTGGCCACTTCAGAACTCTCCAGCGCTTCTTTGCCATCCATTTCTGAGTGCTTTTTGACGTATGTTTGGGGTCATTGTCCTGCTGGAAGACCCAGGATCTTGGACGCAAACCCAGCTTTCTGACACTGGGCCCTACAGTGCGACCCAAAATCCTTTGGTAATCCTCAGATTTCATGATGCCTTGCACACAGTCAAGGCACCCAGTGCCAGAGGCAGCAAAACAACCCCAAAACATCATTGAACCTCCACCATATTTTACCGTAGGTACTGTGTTTTGTTCTTTGTAGGCCTCATTCCGTTTTCGGTAAACAGTAGAATGATGTGCTTTACCGAAAAGCTCTATCTTGGTCTCATCTGTCCACAAGACGTTTTCCCAGAAGGCTTTTGGCTTACTCAAGTACATTTTGGCAAACTGTAGTCTTGCTTTTTTATGTCTCTGTGTCAGCAGTGGGGTCCTCCTGGGTCTCCTGCCATAGCGTTTCATTTCATTTAAATGTCGACGGATAGTTCGCGCTGACACTGATGCTCCCTGAGCCTGCAGGACAGCTTGAATGTCTTTGGAACATGTTTGGGGCTGCTTATCCACCATCCGGACTATTCTGCGTTGCAATCTTTCATCAATTTTCCTCATCCGTCCACGACCAGGGAGATTAGCTACAGTGCCATGGGTTGCAAACTTCTTGATAATGTTGCGCACTGTGGACAAAGGCAAATCTAGTTCTCTGGAGATGGACTTGTAACCTTGAGATTGTTGATATTTTGCCACAATTTTGGTTCTCAGGTCCTCAGACAGTTCTCGTCTCCTCTTTCTGTTGTCCATGCTTAGTGTGGCACAGACAGACACACAATGCAAAGGTTAAGTGAACGTCTCTCCTTTTTATCTGCTTTCAGGTGTGATTTCTATATTGCCCACACCTGTTACTTGCCCCAGGTGAGTTTACAGGAGCATCACATGCTTGTAACATTCTTATTTATCCGCAGTTGTGAAAGGGTGCCAATACTTTTGTCCAGCCCATTTTTGGAGGTTTGTGTGACATTATGTCGAATTTGCTTTCTTTCCTCCCTTTTTTTGTTTTGTCCCAATACACACAAAGGGAATAAACATGTGTATAGCAAAACATGTGTTAATGCAATACGTTTCGTGAGAAATACATGATTTCCTGGAGAAATATCAAGGGTGCCAACAATTTCGGCCATGACTGTATATATGCAGTGAAGGAAATAAGTATTTGATCCCCTGCTGATTTTGAATGTTTGCCCACTCACAAAGAAATGATCAGTCTAAAAGTCGAATGGTAGGTGTATTGTAACACAGAGACAGAATAGCAACGAAAAAAAAATAAATCAAAAGAAATGCATGTCTAACAAATTATGCACTGATTTGCATGTTCATGAAGGAAAAGTATTTGATCCCCTTCACAAAACATGACTTAGTACTTGGTGGCAAATTCCTTGTTGGCAATCTCAGAGGTTTCCTATAGTTGGCCACCAGGTTTGCACACATCTCAGGAGGAATTTTGGCCCACTCCTCTTGGCAGATCCTCTCCAAGTCATTAACTTTTGGTGGCTGACATTTGGCAACTCGAACTTTCAGCTTCCACAGATTTTCAATCGGATTACGGTCTGGAGATTGGCTAGGCCACTCCAGGACCTTAATGTACTTCTTCTTGAGCCACTCCTTTGTTGTCTTGGCTGTGTGTCTTGGGTCATTGTCATGCTTGAACACCCATCCATGACCCATTTTCAATGCCTTGGCTGAGGGAAGAAGGTTCTCACCCAAGATTTGATGGTACATTGCCACGTCCATCGTCCCTTTGATGCAGTGCAGTTGTCCTGTCCCCCTAGCAGAAAAACACCTCCAAAGCAGAATGTTTCCACCACCATGTTTGACAGTTGAGATGGTGTTCTTGGGGTCATAGGCAGCATTCCTCCTCCTCCAAACACGGTGAGTTGAGTTAATGCTAAAGAGCTTGATTTTGGTCTCATCTGACCACAACACTTTCAACCAGTCCTCCTCTGAAGTTTGCCACTGAACATCTGAATGATGCAGACGGGCCTGGACATGTTCTTTCTTCAGCAGAGGGACCTTGCAGGCACTGCAGGATTTTAGTCCTTGTCGGCGTAGTGTGTTACCAATTATTTTCTTGGTGACTGTGGTCCCAGCTGCCTGGAGATCATTGACAAGATCCTCACATGTAATTCTGGGATGATTCCTGTTTTCATGATCATTGACACTCCATTAGGTGAGATCTTGCATGGTGCACCAGACCTAGGGAGACTGACAGCTGTTTTCTGTTTCTTCCATTTGTGAATGATTGCACCAACTGTTGTTATCTTCTCATCAAGCTGCTTAAAGATAGTTTGGTAGCCCAGTCCAACCTTTTGTAGGTCTACAATCTTGTCCCTGACATCCTTGGACAGCTCTTTAGTCTTTGCTATGGTGGAAAGTTTGGAATCTGATTGTTTGATTGCGCCTGTGGACAGGTGTCTTCCCTTTAACCTCCCTTGCGGTATTCCCGAGTGTAGCTCGGGGTAAAGTTTCAGTACCACAAGCGGTAACCCCGAGCTACACTCGGGCTTACCATGCGGCGCCGCTCCGTGATCCCTCAATCACTTACCTTGTCCTGCGCTCCCGCGATGTCCATCCTGCAGTGTCCCCGGCAATGTAATCCGGCGGATGCCGGCATCTGTCATCTGGGTTCCATCTCCTGCGAGCGTCGGGTCATACGGGGGATGGAACGGCGGGAAATTTAAAAATGACATTCACTAAAATCACTAAAATCACATATCACATTACTGTATCAAACCATTTCACATACATTTTGTCCCTAGTGCTTTGTCCTGTGCCCCGCCTGCATTTTTACTGTTCTTTCTGCCTGGAAACTGAGAAACGTCCATGGTGTCCAAAAAGCGTCCCTTTAGGTCAAAAGCCGTTTTAGACCAGCTAGAGAACAGCGATAGTAAATCAGAACCACTTGCAGAATTGAGTGATGATTCGTGGGGAAATTCGTCATCAGACACTGAAAACGATTTTGCGACTTTGCTCAGTGTTGTGCGAACTTGGCGCTATATTTCAAATTTCAGTGTTTTTGGTTTGATTATATTATTGAATTAAATGTATTATTATTATATTATTTTTTATGATTATTTATTAAATTATAATTTATGATTTAGTGTTTCAAGTTTTATCCTACCCGGGATGTTTACTAGACTCTTGTTCGGACAGATTTCAGTGAGTTATTCCTAAAAATGACAGGCCTGCAATAAAAAAAATACATATTTCCATGCAAAAAAAATTTACCGCTTTGAGCACAGAAATATGGACATAATCAGACCGCTAGGGAGGTTAAGAGACTGCTTCTAATCTCAGCTTGTTATCTGTATGAAAGATACCTGGTTGCCAGAAATCCTGCTGAATGATAGGGGATCAAATACTTATTTCCCTCATGAACATGCAAATCAGTGCATAATTTGTTAGACAATCATTTCTTTTGAAGTTTGTGTTGCTATTCTGTCTCTCAGTGTTACAGTACACCTACCATTAGATTTTTAGACTGATCATTTCTTTGTGAGTGGGCAAACATTCAAAATCAGTAGGGGATCAAATATTTATTTCCTTCACTGTATAGGTTTGGAGCACCCCCTGGACCTCTGGAAGCAAGGTGGTACAGCCAGAGACAGGGTGGATGGACATTTCACATCAGAGGTAGATCACTTAGGCAAAGTGGGACATGTAGACAGATGGGCACCAGTCACTTTTAGTTGAAACAGAAAGGATTTTATTACTCCGATACTTCATACATCACTGCACAGGAAAAGGACCTATAAGTCGAGGCAGCATCCTCTTTGGATCAGAAAGAGTCAACCAAACTCCATGAGACTCCATCCTGTTCCTAATCTTCTGCAGGAAAGTCAGCCAGCTGCCATGGAACACCATCCTGCCTCCAGATAAAGTCAGCAGCAACAGGCCTAAGCTCCAGACCTAAGCACATCGAGGCTCCTTAATGCTAGCAGGCCTAAAGAGGCAACTCCAGCACATACACCTTCCCTAGGCCACAGCCTGGGGAGAAGAAAATTTGCATCAGCCAGCCCCAAGTACGCACTAATACCAGAGGTGACAGTGCCACCTACTACCAGAACGGAGAACTTAAAGCCAGAATTAGGAAGTTGAACCAAACTTAGATTACAAATTGGCATTTGCTGACTGCAGACATGCAGAACTAAATTTAAAGACACTCCTGCTTAAAAGAGTTTGGGCTTTAGAAAAAATAAACATTATACTCACCTAAGTGGATGCAGCACTGATCCAATGCTGCATCTGTCCCCCGCCAGATCTGCTCAGAGAATTCAGCAATCATACACTGCAATCACTCAGTTCTCCCCCTCCACTCTGAGCAAAGAGCCCTGACTGTCAGTCTCCGGCTCTCTGCTCTCCCCTTCCAGCGCTCACTGGAGCACTGAGCTGTGGGGGAGGGGGAGCAGCTGGTTCAGGCTTCCAGCGGATCGTTGAGAGGCTGAGTCAGGTGCTGGTCCAGGCTTTTGAGTGGATCCTGACCACATGGTCGGGATCTTTTCAAAGCCACAACTGGCTCTGTGACTGTCAGCTGAAAACGGATCACAGGTGTGCAGAGCTAACTCCTCAGCAACTCCTCAGCTCCTCTGTAGTTCAGAAGGCAAACTCTGTGAAATGTTTGACACAGTAGGGCCTATTTCACAGTGTATAGTAAACTTGTGTCACAGAATTCTAGAAAAAAATTAGCAGATTTTACAAACTTCAGGATCGTTAATAGGAGCAGGCTAGAAATAATTGAAATACAATGTGGAAAATGTATAATTTAGCATTTTAATCATAAACATAAGTTAACATTCGCAGAGTGCGGATGACACCTTTTTTTTTACCACTTTCAAATGTTTATTGATGAAAGCTTGATGCCACATGATATTCATCCAGGGATGATCATTTCTGATGGAATAACTAGAAGCCGTGACAAAACAGCCAGTTAGCCAATGAGAAGAGAGAGGTTGTGGGGCCAAGCCACAATTCCGTGTGTGAATGGACACATGGAGCAGTGGGTGCCCACATAGCAAGCTGCTTGCTGTGGGGGCACCTGACAGGAGGGAGGGGCCAGGAAAGCTTGCGGGGAGCCAACAGGGGGATCCAGGCTACTCTGTGGAATACTACTGCACAGAATAGGTAAGTATAGCATGTTTGTTATTTTCCAAAGAAAAAAAAAAATGAACCTTTAGAACCGCTTTAAATCTCCCCCAGCATGTCAGTACAAATTTAAGAGAAGGCAAAGCTGTCTGCTTTCAAAATTGGCATTTTCTTCACTCTAGATTGTATCCATTTTATAGCCTTGGAACTCATGCACACTGGGCGTTTAGCCCTGGTGCATGAGACTATGGCATATAGGTGCGAGTGGAAGGCACGTGCATACTGTTGAGCCCCACTTCTGGGTCTGTACAACTCTATGAGAGTCTGAAAGCTGCTGTGGTTGGATATTTCAGTGAGCAGTACAAAGGTTTAGGGAAGTATGTGACCAGGGACAATTGCCTGGAACACAAGCAGTCTGCATTCTGAGCATTTGTTTCTGGGAACATACTGCCATAAATGTTAGTATCTCTCGGTGCACCATCCAGCCGCAAAATCATCTCAGACTTTTTCCAGGCAGCTGGGCTGGATGGTGCGCCTGTGCCTTCCACCTGCATCTAAACACCAGAGTCTGATGTGCCAGGGCTAAACACCCAGGGTGCATGAGTGCCAAAACTATAATATGGATATAATCTAGAGTGAAGAAAATACTGATTTTGAAAATAGACAGCTTTGCCTTCAACATTTGTACTGATATATTGGGGGAGATTTACTAAAACTGGAGCACTCAAAATCTGGTGAAGCTGTGCATGGTAGCCAATCAGCTTCTAACTTCAGCTTGTTCAATTAAGCTTTGACAATAAAACCTGTGTAGCACTACGCCCTAGAGGGCCGCTGGATTTTTGGGTCCCCCTATTTCTGCATAGCCAGGCAACATGCATTTTCAACTTGCATCCGCAGTCAATGACCAGTCCATGGGCTTGTTTATGTTGTTTTATTGAGGGGAAAACAACTTGGACGGGGATAAGGGAATATGGGATGCCCAACTTGACTTGGTAGAACAACCTGAAGACGTCAGTCTCTAAGAAATTAATAGCAAATGTTCCTCTCGTAGGAGCTATATGTTCCCTGGGTGAAACTCTCAAAAATTCCCAATAATTTGTGGAAAATACCAGCCCACCTGGGTTCTTTGTGAAGTGTCCCAGTGCAAGGGATTTAGGTTAGCTGTAACACTATCCCTATGAAAGCATGCTGGATATCTGGCAGCTTTCTCCATTGTAGGCCCTGGCGGTGTAGAGGACCTCATACGGCCTCTTGAATCCTGCTGTTTTGGATAAGACTGATGTTCAGGCCTTCTGTTGTGCTAATTTTCCTATGCTAGAAAGAATGTCTCTTGTATCAGACTTTAGGGTAGTGAAGATCCCTCGCTATCTTCCTTTCCTTCCTTGCTCAGCTGCAGCCTGGAGGCAGATCCCCCCTTCCCTTGGGTTCCCTCCCAAGCCTCATGATCCTCAGCGCTCTATCTTCCACTCGATCACAGACCAGACTAACTCACTGGCTAGGCTCTTCAAAATGTATGGGCCCATTTTACCACCCCACCAGGCCTCTTGCCTGGGGATTGGTCAAACTCCCATAAATATTCAGATTCCTGTCTCTGTACCTCTGCCCACTAGCATCTAGAAGTTTCCATGGACCTCCAGAACCAGGGAGATGGTGACATAGGCCTGATCTGCAGAGCCTTCCAGCCTGACCTTAAGCTAAATCTACAGCAGGCATCACTAAATGGCATAACGGGGTCCCGACGCGGACCGAGTCACTGTCCCACTTGGACCCATGCAGTCCTGCCATTTAGGAGCCTTTTCTTCCTCCAGCTGTCTCACGGTCATCCTCACAAAGCTGACAGTGGGAGGCAGGACAGTTCTAGATGGAGGGTGGGAGCTGCCTGAGGTTAACAAGCAGGTGATTGGTTGCTAGGATGAAGGGCAGTCCTAGCAATAATTCACTGTCTGTCAATCACTGTCTGTGTAAGATAGGACAGTGGGGGGCAAAGTTAAAGGGGCTAAGGACATTATTGTGAAGGGGGGGCTGAAGACTGAATGTGGGGGGGGGCTAAGGGCTGTGGTGTGTGGGGGCTGAGGATATTAAAGTGGGTAGGGTTGAGAACTGTAATGTGGGGGCTGAGGACAGTAACGTAGGGGGGGCTGAGGACAGTAATGTGGGGAGGGCTGAGGACAGTAATTTGGGGAGGGGTCTGAGGACAGTAATGTGGGGGGATGACGTAAAAAAGGGTAAACTTCAGTGAAGGGGGCAGAGGACAGTATTGTTGGGGGGAGTTGATGTCAAGGAAGTATGAGAACACTACTGTAAAAGGGGTAGATGGGGGTGATGTAAAGGGGGAGCGGAGGACACTCATCAAGTGGGCTCTTGCTGTGAATGAGGAGGGGACTGTGATGTGCAGTAGGGATTGAGGACACTGATGTAAGAACAGGTTCAGATCTGTACATGTGCATTTGCTACTCATGGTGTGGGTAGGTCACCACTACCGGCTAGAAACCTGAAGTCCCTGACCCTTGTTTTTTTCAGAAATCACACTGCAGCAACACATGGTTTGGCGCACACAAAAATGCACCACAGGAGCCTACATGAGATGCAAATTTTACTGCCTGGACTTTGGTGAATTTTAATTCATTACCCCTGATCTACAGTAATTACCCAGATTCACATGACTAAGGTGTCAACATAAATTTACCTAACCTAACTGTACACTAGAGGGTGCTACACTTGGAAGACTATTGGTTTCTGTGCAGAGCTGAACCAGACTTGTCACTCTCCAGTTTAGTAAATCTCCCACACTCTCACGGATTTATAAGCTCAGAAACGTTTTGCCTGGCTTTCACTTTCTAAGATTGCATCATCCCTTCATTCTGCCAAAAGGAAAGTTATAAACTATAGCACAGTAATGCTATTGGCTACAGCAAAGTAAAGATACCCTGATAAATTCCTTTAACAACGAAAAACATCAAATTGATGGGAGCACTAGCCTGATGTAGGGGACTTAACTGGTGAGCAATAGGAAATGGCATTGGAGGTGGTACATGCCAGGTCTGTTAAATACCTCCCACCGACTGTCACAACTGTATATTTTGCTCAAATTACATTACACCCCCACTAAACTGTTTAAGGTGGGAGTTCTTTTGGATTTAATTTGCCCAAAATGTAGCAGGGAACTGGGGATTTAATACACATGTTATGGCGATGCCCAAAATTGCACAGATATTGGGAATCTATCCTAGCCACTATTAACCAAGTATTTCAAATAACTATACCTTCTGACCCTAGACAATGCTTACTGGGTGTCTTAGATGAAGTAATATTAGATGCTTTCACTTAGGAAGCTGCTTCAAGGGTAAAGTTCTAAGTGCACAAAGCCATTCTACTTCAGTGGTAAAGTGCTTCCCCCCTTCACTTAGGGAATGGTTAGTTCATATGGGCCCCACCCTTAGATATGAACGTATAATTTAAATCGGGGTCCTCCAGGCCAAATCTGACAGTGTGGGGAGGATGTTTAGATGTGCCAGGACTGGCTCCTGTATACCTGGTTATTGATAGGCTACTGGGGTAATGTGCATTTGTATTTCCATTCCATATCTTTAAACTGCAATGCAAGGTGAAATGGAGATGTTGGAAATATGTAAATGTCGGTTTGAACCTGACAACCTTGCCTTATGAGTGGGGTGTATGGCCTAGGCAGGCTGGATAAAGTCTGACAACTGTACTGTTTTGTTTGGATGCTTTACATGTACCTTGGTGCATTAATGCCACAGTCTTCACTTGGATATATGGTTGTTTTTTGGAACATGTATGTTTGCATATGCATAATAAAGCTTTTTCTTGAAAAAAAAAAATTGATTTGAGCACTAATTCGCTAATTATTTTTTCTTAATAGATAGACAAAAAAAAAGTGTTTATATACTATAGATATAGTATGAAGAATGTTTGTGCACACATAGATTATTTTGTTGATTTTTTTCAAACTATTTCTGCAGGTAACAAATCTAACATTGGCATATATGTGCAATTGTTAATGCTCAGTTGCTATTTCTATACTGAATTGAATTTATCAGTTATTAAAAACCTGTAGGTAGATGTCAAACATACAAAGCACGCAAAGGTAAGATGACAACATTTCTAAACTACAGCTGTTGGTACAAGAAAGTGTGGAAAAAATCCTAAAGAAAAAAAATAGAAAGACTGTTTGCAGGCTAGAAGAAACATTTAGACAGAAAAGGGAGCAAGCTGGAAGGAGAGAGCAGAAGGAACGGAGGAGAGGACAAAAGCAGAAGGAGCAGAGGAGAAGACAAAAGCAGAAGGAGCAGTGGAGAGGACAAAAGCAGAAGGAGCGGAGGAGAGGACAAAAGCAGAAGGCGCGGAGGAGAGGACAAAAGCAGAAGAAGCGGAGGAGAGGACGAAAGCAGAAGGAGCGGAGGAGAGGACGAAAGCAGAAGGAGCGGAGGAGAGAACAAAAGCAGAAGGAGTGGAGGAGAGGACAAAAGCAGAAGGAGCGGAGGAGAGGACGAAAGCAGAAGGAGCGGAGGAGAGGACAAAAGCAGAAGGAGCGGAGGAGAGAACAAAAGCAGAAGGAGCGGAGGAGAGAACAAAAGCAGAAGGAGCGGAGGAGAGAACAAAAGCAGAAGGAGCGGAGGAGAGGACGAAAGCAGAAGGAGCGGAGGAGAGCACAAAAGCAGAAGGAGCGGAGGAGAGGACAAAAGCAGAAGGAGCGGAGGAGAGGACAAAAGCAGAAGGAACGGAGGAGAGGACAAAAGCAGAAGGAACGGAGGAGAGGACAAAGCAGAAGGAGCGGAGGAAAGGACAAAGCAGAAGGAGCGGAGGAGAGGACAAAGCAGAAGGAGCGGAGGAGAGGACAAAGCAGAAGGAGCAGAGGAGAGGACAAAGCAGAAGGAGCGGAGGAGAGAACAAAGCAGAAGGAGCGGAGGAGAGGACAAAGCAGAAGGAGCAGGGGGGAAGACAAAGTAGAAGGAAAGGAGGGGGAGACAGAGCAGAAGGAAAGGAAGAGAGGACAGGGCAGAAGGATAGAAAAGGAGGAAAGGACAGAGCAGAAGGAAAGAAAAGGAGGAGAGGACAGAGAAGAAGGAAAGAAAAGGAGGAGAGGATAGAGTAGAGAGAAAGCAAAGAGGACAGAATAGAGAGAAATAAAAGAGGACAGAGTAGACAGAAAGAAAAGAGGACAGAGTAGACAGAAAGAAAAGAGGACAGAGTAGAGAGAATGAAAAGAGGACAGAGTAGAGAGAACAAAAAGAGGACAGAGCAGGAAGAAAGCAGCAGTGGTGGGCCATCGGGGCCAGCAAAGCCTTCTCTGCTGGCATAAGCACTGCCTAAACCATCAGAACCACTGGCTGACGTTATATTATTTCCATGAATGAGCTATCCCTAATGGTCTATCTTTTTCCTTTCATGGCTTACTTTCGCTGCTTCCAGTAATGTACGTTTATTTTAGAACCTCTTCTCCAATTCAGTTTCAGCCATAACAGCCATCATGTGTTGCCAGCATCAAATAAATCTGCCCTGAGGCCTTCAGAATCAACAGTGCAGGCACCTGTAACTTACAGTAAATGGCAATGAAACTATCTTTAACCAATCATATTCGGAGTTGGTGAAACTAGACCATCTAGCAAATGTACATTCAGATCAGCATTTTCACATTCTTTGATTGGATGGTTGGTCACAGAGTGGAGATGAGGGACATTTTTTTCCCCATATTTTGGGCTCAGGCAGTAAATGCCGCATGTTGCTCTGCCTGCACAATTTTGGCCAGCCGCCTACTGTATGCCTTCCCTGGCAGATTATTTCTTGTGTAGAGCCACTCTGTTCAAGGGCTGGCACTGCAGCCTGAGGTAGAGACTGATGTCAGGCAGCTGAGAGGGCACAGCAGAACTAATCCCTGCAGCGGGTTGGCAGTGCACAGGCAAAAGGCCGTACTGCGCACAGTGAGTAACACTGACTGACACACTTATCTGGATAGAATTCCCAGATTCCCCTCTGTGTGATTATGATCATTATGATGATCACAGCACAGCAGGTGCTCTATAGCACAGTCACAGTGTCACTTGGTGTTGGGTGCTGACTTATGGCTGTACTGTGTGTTACAGAGTGTAACACAATGCAGCCATAACAAAACCAGCACCCAATAGCCATGGGGCACTAGTAATTCAGGTAGGCCATTAATATTCCTGGCTATGTTCTCTTTCAGAGAGACAAAGTAAATAGGAAAGGTGGTGGTGTTTGTCTCTATGTGAGAAGTGATCTCAGAGCGAGTGTGAAAGAGGACCTAGTTGATGGAGAGTGTGATGAGGCTGAAGTATTATGGGTGGAACTGCACATGGGGGTGCGTACTACAAAAGGTAATCATTGAAGTTTGTTATAGGCCTCCCAATGTTAATGAGGAGGTGGAAACTCAGCTCCTTTCACAGATCGAAAGGGCTGCAAGGGCTGGGACAGTGATAATGGGGGATTTTAACTACCCAGAAATTGCCTGGAGTAATGGCACTGAAGGAACAGTTAAAGGGCAAAAATTTTTAAACCCAATACAGGACAATATTATGGTACAGTTCATAGAAGCCCCTACTAGGAATGATGCTATGCTGGACCTGGTAACCATGCAGAGCTTATTACGAATGTTCATATAAAAGAACATCTGGGTAGCAGTGATCATAACATGATTTCATTTATTGTTAGCTGTAAAAAGCGAGCACATACGGGAAAAATAAAAATGCTCAATTTCAAGAGAGCTAATTTTCCAAGGCTGAGAGCTGCTCTCAAAGACTTAGACTGGGAGGGAATATATGCATCGATGAACACAACACAGAAATGGGAGTTCTTCAAAAAGACTGTATGTGAACACACTGCAAAATATATTCCCATATATTCCAAGTTTAAAAGGCTAAAAATCAAACCTATGTGGCTTATGTCCAAAGTTAAAAAAGCTATAGATAATAAAAAAAAGAGCTTTTATTAAACATAAAAATGAAGGAACGCTATCATCGTTTAAACATTACAAAGAATATAACAGAATATACAAAAAGGAAATAAAAGGCCACAAAAATTGAAAATGAATGACAGATTGCAAAAGATAGCAGGACCAACCCCAAAAAATTCTTCAAATATATTAATAGTAAAAATGTCCGGTCTGAGCACGTAGGCCATTTACAAAATAATCTAGAGTGGGTGATTGAGAACAAAGAGAAGGCAAATTTATGTAATAACTTCTTCAGCTCGATGTATGCAAAGGAGCATGGGGGAGCTCTTGTCCATAATGGGCATGGTATTGACACAGCTCCAGATGATCCACATTGGCGCACAATTGATATGATCCAAAAATATTTAGACAGTATAAAGGTGAATAAAGCACCTGGACCGGATGGCATACACCCATGGGTCCTTAAAGAATTGAGCTCTGTCATTTCAAAGCCATTGTTTCTAATTTTTAGGGACTCTTTAATGACTGGCATAGAACCACTGGATTGGCGTAAGGCCAATGTGGTGCCAATATTTAAAAAGGGGTCATAATCTTTACCAAGTAATTATAGACCTGTTAGTTTAACTTCTGTAGTTAGGATGATACTGGAGAGTTTAATAAAAGACCACATAGATGAGTTCTTGCTGGAAAAAAAATATTTTAAGTAACAGACAGCATGGATTCATGAAAGACAGAAGATGTCAAACAAATCTGATTTCTTTTTATGAGGAGGTGAGCAATACCTTGGACAGAGGGGTGGCGGTGGACGTGGTATACTTGGATTTTGCAAAAGCATTTGACACAGTTCCCCACACATGGCTAATGTGTAAGGTAAAGTGTACAGGTTTGGAAAAATCAGTGGTTCATATAGTGAACTCAGTGTAGAGCTATTCACCCTGAGGTCATCACAGAGGACAAGGGGGCACTCTTTACATCTGGAGGAAAAGAAATTTAATCTCCAAACACGGAAAGGTTTCTTCACATTGAGAGCTGTGAAAATGTGGAATAGACTGCCTCAAGATTTGGTTCTGGCCAGCTCAGTGGATTGCTTCAAAAAAGGCCTGGATTCGTTCTTGGATACACAGAATATAACTGGATACTAATATTTATAGGTAAAGTTGATCTAGGGAATATCCGATTGCCTCTCAGGGGATTTGGGCATTTTTGCTAGGAGGAGGGGGGGATTTGAGGGGATTGAGCACAGTTCTAAAGGGTGTCTTGACTGAAAAAAAGTTGAAAAACACTACTATGAAAATAGAAAAAAAAAAAAAGACAGAATATAATTAGCAAACAAATTATTTGAATTTGGCAAGTAAATTGTAACCATGCATTGGAATTTGAAGATATATGTCTGTTTACATATACAGTATGTCAAGCAAAGGTGGTTTTAATTATTTTCCACTAAAAAAAGAAATCATGCAAATTGACTGCTATAATCTGCAATTTTCAGTTGCTATATTTCTTGTCCTTCTGTCCTGGAGTAAATAATTAGTAAACTGAATAACAACACTAGTCTAGCATGGAAGCAGTTAATTATGCGACCATAGTTTTGCACACACCTTAGCAGCTTCATTTTAGCTGCTACTTCCTCTTAATCAGGAAGCTACGAAACCCCAAGAACTGTATCTCTGCTCTAAAAGTTTCAGAAAGAAGATTTTGTGGTTTTTACACTAAGACCTGATCATCCAAACAGTTGTATATTTACAGTGAGAAGGAATGTTCTTCAAGTACTGGAGTGAATATAAGGAAAACAATTTTTGTCCTAATGTGCTACTAATGATTTTCAATTCATTGGGACATTGCTGTAACCAATATTATAAGCAGTACACAGCAAGTCTTTTTCTGACAATGCATTTGTCAAGGCAAATAAAATCACCTCATGACATATTTTAAAACAAGAGAGCAGCAAATTATTATTCCTCTTAGCTGAACTTTGGGCAAAAAGCTTAGCCTGCCAAACAATTCTTTAATTGTGCCATCCAGTCACGGGATTTACACGGCCCTGCACACACTAACAGCACTGCCCGGTCAATAACCTTAAAACGAAGTTCCAGCCATTTTTGTATTTATTAAAAGTCAACAGCTACAAAGACTGTAGCTGCTTACTTTTAATAAACACACACTCACCTGTCCCAGAGTCCAGCGATGTTCTCACCTACCCGGTCCTCTCTTCTTCTCTCCTCCACAGCGCCGGCATCTCAGTTGTGGGCACCAGGCTGTGATAGCTTGCGGCTTCACAGCCTGGTGCCCACTGCGCATGCACGAGTCGCGCTGCGTCTCCTAATTGGTCCGGCAGTCTTCTGGAACCTGTGAAACTTCCCAGGAGACTGCGGGAGGGTGGAAGGGGCCAAACTTCTGGGTCACTTCGCTGCGATGAACTGAGCTGGAAATGGGAGTGGGTACCTGTCACAAACAGGTATCCGCTCCCCCCCCCCCCAAAAGGTCCCCCAGTGGAGGGGGGGAGGGAAAATGGAAATAAACGTCTTTCAACGTTAAAGTAAAATTCCAGGATTTACCTAATTAATATTAGCAACGCTCCCTCCTCTCTCCTAACACCTATGTTGACTAAACTGTGTAACAAAAGTCTGTATACTTAACTATTTTCAGTCCGGTCTGGTCACGTTTTCCAGCTCCCATGTGCCAGACAGCAGACACTTCAGGAAATAGGAGGGAGCGCTAACAAATGGGCAATAGTAAGCCAATCGGTGACATCACCACTCCCAGGCATAACCAGCCCTTGTCAAGTGTGCTTTTCCCCTGCAGCCAGAGATATCACTTGACCAGACCATCTTTCTTACACATGTTAATCAGAATAGGTGTTAGGAAGGGGGAGGGAGCATTTTTAAAATTAGTTAGGTAAAGCCTGGAATTCTACTTTACCTTTCTCTGCTGAGGTTAAGCAATACAGTATGGTTATCACGGTGAATTGACAATGAAGAAGCAAACTGAACAACTCATCTCAGCCCAATTGTCTTTTTCATTTAATTGTCATGTAATTTCAGTACAATCAACTTTAGATCGACAAAAATTATGTAATATGAGGACCTACCAAATCTACCCAAACAATCAGGCAGGCCCTTGCACTACATACTTGTTGGTAGATCTAATGAAGATTGTACAATCAGATTGTGATATGTGTGTGTTGTGAGCCAATCGGTGGCCATACACAAAACGATTTTATATATTTACTTTCAATAGATTTCCGGTCTAAACAGAAAAACGAATAGAAGATAAAAAAAAAGATTGTTTGATGCGCTAGACAATTATATAGAAGTATCTACTCTCCTATGATCGGACATTCCATCCAAGGATCAAAATATATTCAAACAAAATATTTTCGATTATAGGCCAAGTTCACCTTTTCCAGAAAATAGCCTATGCAGTAAAGGGGCCCCGGTAGTTATTAAAAATCTTTGCAGTTTTGTGAAATGATCATTCATTTTATTGTTTATCTATAGAACATTCGGGTCCCCTCAGAAAACTGGCTAAAAAACTCCCAGTTAGCAACCCACACATCCTGCCTTGTTACTAGGATGTGAAAAATGCTGGATGCTCCTTGACTGCACAGGCCATCTTCTGGAAATGATGAACTTAACCTTTAAATATAATAATTTTCCTCTGAACAGATTTACTAAAGGCAAATACACTGTGTTCTGCAAGTGCAGTTGCACTAGATCTGAGGGGAAGCTCTGAAATGAGGGGGCTCTGCTAATTTCTATCATCCAATCATATGCAAGGAAAAATGCTGTTTTTTTATTTTCCTTGCATGTGTGTGTGGGTATTCTTTGCAAAGTGCAGCTTTACCTCATTTACAAAGCTCTGGAGCAAGTGTACTTGCAGTGCACAGTATATTTGCCTTTAGTAAATCAGCCTCTATGTGTCTTTTTGGCAGTTTAAAGCGGTTGTAAGGGCTGAAGGTTTTTACCTTCATGCATTCTATGCAAGAAGGTAAAAAAAAACTTCTGTATGCAGCAGCTCCCCCCCCCGATACTTACCTGTGCCTCATCGCGATCCAGCGATGTGAATGACAGCCTTGGCTGCCCCAGGTCTCTGCCTCCTCATTGGCGGAGATAGCAAGCGAGAGCCATTGGCTCCCACTGCTGTCAATCACAGCCAGTCAGCCAAGGAGGAGAGGGGGGTGGGGCCAAGCCTCAGCTCTGTGTGTGTGTGAATGGACACACAGAGCAACAGGTGTCCCCATAGCAAGCTGCTTGCTGTAGGGGCACCCAACAGACAGGAGGGGCCAGGACAGCCTGCGGGAGACCCGAGAAAAGGATCCAGGCTGCTCTGTGCAAAATCACTGCACACAGCAGGTAAGTATATACATGTTTGTTATTTTACAAAAAAAAAAAAATTAACCTTTAGAATTGCTTTATGGATCTAATCAGATTATCCAATTCTGTGAACAATCTTTCAATCGAATCATTATGTGCATGGCCACCATTAGACTGGCCATATACAATAAAACCTGATTGTACAATCTCCTTTCGATTTACAAAAACTATATAATACGAGGACAGACCTAAACAATCAGTAATAAATATCAATAATAAATGCCAATCAGGTAGGTCCTTAAACTACATAGTGAACTGTAAAACTAAAGGATTATACAATCAGATTGTAAAGTAGATGGTCAGCATTAGACTACTGAATTTACCTCTTTCAGTCAAAATTCCGCAGTACAGGGATTACAAAAGGCTGATAACAGGACACAAGATTCAAATGCTGCATGAAAAAACATTTGATGAATTGTTATTTAATTTTTTTTTTTCTTTTCAAATATCTTACTGGCTGCAGCTTTAAAGTCAAAAAATGTCTGTAGTGCAAAACAAAAAGAGGATTTGATATACTTTCTTAATAAGGCAATGCACAATTTTAAAGCACAAAAACCCACTAAGGCCAATTATCAGATCAATTTTACCCTTCTAAGGGCCAGATGTCCGAAATCACAGGATAGTTTGGTCACTTTCTGAGCGGAGCGCTTTCCCTGCACCTTCCCATCTCCTAAGCCTTTCTATTATCACCTTTTACAGTAATGGGCCAATAGCGAGGATTCCTTCATCATTTCTAGTATGTTTTTGTCACTTCAGGTTTCCCTTAATTAAAAAAAAACAAAAAAAACAAAATCAAGCTGACTGCAATGCGTTAATGTACTTTACAAATTGACATTGCTCTTGAACATATTTAGCAAAATAAGCACCTTATGTATGTAACCAAAACCATGCCCATTTATTTAGAATCTGACCTTTTGATTGAAAATAAAGAATTTCCTACCAGAATGTAGCCATTTCGTTGGTATTATATTGATGCAGTCTAAACCTGTGGCTACCAATATAGGTTACCACTATTACACTTAGAATTCACAGACTACACTCTAACACAATTAACATTTTTCTTTTACTTAGTCATTAAGTGGAAAGCTGACCAAACCTCATCAAGGATCACAAATGCTACAACTTCTCCCAGCATCCACTGCAAGAGATGAACTTCAGCCTAGCAATCAAAATTAAAATTGCCCAAAGGCCACATTTGTATGCACAAGTCAAGTAAAGTGTCACATTTAAATAGATTTTTTTTCTCCAATGTGAAAAAAAAAAAAAATTGTGCTCATTGCAAAATCCTTTTCTTGGAATACATTGAGGAACACAAAAAATTTAAAACATTTGGGTTATGCCACCACCTACAGGATGGTTGGAAAATTGAAAAAAACTGAATGCCAGCTCATGATAACTCCTCCTACCATGGGGATGCCTATGCCTTTGCAGCAAATCAGTGCCAAAAGCATGGTCATAATCACAGGAGAGAACCTGTGTCTCTAAATGGACTTCAAGTAAAGGATTTTATGGTGAGTGCAAAAAACCTATTTTCTTATCCATTGGGAGACATGGGGGGTAATTCATTTTCAGAACACAAATGCTAACAGGCCCCAAAAAAAAAACCAGAACTGGGGACTGTCTGCAATTCAAAGAGCTGTCTGACAGACAGTAAAAACCTGAAACTAGCATCAAATGAGATCCGAACACCCACCTGGTAGAGCATGTGAACAGAAGACCAGGTGGCAGCCTTATACATATTGGAAACAGTAGGCTTATGACAGAAAGTCCAAGAGGACAAACCGATCTAGCGGAGCTTGCTTTGACAGGAAAGGGTGCAAACCAATCCTTAGGAGATAATCTGGAATCATGATCTGTCCGAGCCACCAGAAATGGTGGAACTGGAACTAGCAGCAAATGCACCCAGGGGACAACCAAGATGACAAAAAGGCAATCAGTCTTTCTGAAGGAAGCAGTGGTGAAGAGATAGGCTTTCACAGCCTGAACCACACCCAGGAGATGAAGTGAAATTTCCTTTTGTGTACTGGAGCCAAGCAGAGGACGGATAAAAACAGTCCTGGTTCAGGTAAAAGGCAGAAGCTACTTCAGGTAGGAAGGAAATCCTGGGCCTAAACAAAACCTTATCTAAGTGCAAGACCAGTAAGGGTTCTTTGCAGCATAAGGGCACCAGTTCAGTTACTCTCCTAAGAGAGGTGATGACTGTAAAAAAACACCCACCTGTGGATGTGAACAAAAAGAGAAATGTCGGTAATGTGTTCAAACTGGAGTTTCTAAAAAAATAAACAGGAGAACCAGGTTCAGATCCCACAGAATCAAAGGGGAACAAATAGGAGGGGCTAAACGTGTGACTCCCCATGGAAATGTCCTATTTAAAAGAATGAGAGGCAACAGGTCTCTGAAACAAGATAGCAAGAGCACAGACTTTTACCCTATATGGTGCTGAGAGCCATGATGGTACTAATCTAGCTGTAGGAAGGAGAGAATTTGTCCCACAGAGAATCTCCTGCAGCTGAACCACCATGACTCACACCAGGTTAACCACTTCCAGTCCAGACACTTTTACTCCCTTCCTGTCCAGGCCAGTTTTCAGCTTTCAGCGCTATCACACTTTGAATGACAATTGCGTGGTCATGCAACGCTGTACCCATATGAATTTTTTAGCATTTTTTTGAGACAGAAAAAGCTTTATTTTGGTGGTATTTAATCACCACTGGGATTTTTATTTTTTTTGCTATGTAAATTAAAAAGTCCAAAAATTTTGAAAAAAAAGTGTTTTTCTTATACAATTTTGCGAATAAATAGTATTTCATCATAAATCTTGGCCAAAATTTATTCAGTTATATTTTTAGTAAAAATAAATAACCCAAATTAGTTTATAACCAAAAATTATAATTTTTAAACTTTTTTTTTAATTTTTTTATATGATTATTTATTTTTTACATGCTGTCACCCTAGCAGTACAGTGTTACCATGGTGACACTGTACTACTTGTGGGGGGTGATGAAGATTTTTTTTTTTTTTACACTGATTCTTGCAGCCATTGAGAACTACTGAGTGAGCTGTGATTGGTCACAGCTTGTCACATGGTACACGGCTGTTGTGAATAGCCTTGTACCATGTGACCTCTGTGATCATTCACAGATTTCACACGTAGTAATCAATGATGTCACAAGTGACATCTTGCTTACTACTCTGCATGTGATCACTGATTGGCCAATCAGTGATCACATGATCGGGACCTCATACAGAGGTCCCGTCTGGAGATCGGTGTTCCACTGTGTCCGGAAGACACAGCGGGCACTGGATCGCGGTGCTGCGCGCTCCCAGGGAGAGCGCACAAGCAGGGTGCGGGGAGGCCATTTATAAACAGCCACCCGACTCTGTACTGCCACCGTCCGGCCGTTTATATACAATGGCCGGATGGGAGGTGGTTAATTATTCCCTTCATGATAGAAAATGCGATAAGTAGACTTCTTAGCTTTTAGCATTGTGTGAATCGCAGATTCTGAAATGCCCCTGTTTCTGAGAAACTAGTTTCAACAGCCCTGCCATTAAAACCAACCAATGTGAAGCAAAATGGTAAATTGGTCCTTAAGAAGATCTTGACAACCTGGAAGAGTCCATTGAGCATCCACCAGGAGTCTTAAAAGGTCATAGTATATCCACCTGTGCCAGTTGGCCAATCCCACAGAGCCACCAGAGCATCCATTGCTTTTGCTAGAGGATGCCTATAGCTGGAGACAAACCTGTCCAGATTGTTGTCGAACCTGAAAGCCAAGAGGTCAACATCGGGCATTCCCCACCTGTGACACAGGTACTGGAACACCTTTGTGTGTATTGATCACACACCCGGGTCCATACGCCGCCAATTGTTTATACAGCGGGTACAACAGTGGACGCAGCTGGAACGTGAAATTCTGCTCAAGACATGATCTGCTCTACCCCTCTTGTAGCAGTAAGGCTTCTGGAGGCTCCCTAACGGTTGATGTATGTCGCTGCCTTGGCATTTTCTGACTGAATTCAGATCATGTGACCCTCCATAAGGATGGTCCAATGCTGAGGGGACATCCAAATCACCTGAAGCTCCAGGATGCGAGTGTGTCTATGCATTCCTGTTTGTAACCTCATAGTTGTAAATGTGCAGTGTGAGACCTAAGGTACTCCTGCTTCTGACTGCCAATCTCAGGGTAGTTGGAATGATGCTGAGTAGCTAATAGGGACAATCAAGGTAAAAAAAATATGGGGGTATATCAAGAAAGCAATGCCCTGTGTTATAAACACAGCAAGCATCATGACTGGGGACAGTCCCTTCAGACTAGTCTGTAGAGTAAAAAAGGGGTTAAGTGATGGCAGAATGGTGTGATGGTGAAGGGGTGTTTTTTAAATTGTGGTGGAAGATTATTGGCAGGAAAAAAGGAGGGGGGGACTCCTGCATCACGTTAAGTCCTATGACATACTGGTTCCTCAGTTGGCCCTTTTCCACCACCATTTTTTGTTGCTGGGTTTTGTAGTTGTGGCTTGGTTTATGACATTAAAAAAAAATACAAAAAGGAAAAAAAAAGCAGGTCTTAAAATGGAAAATAAATAAATGGAAAATAAATGGAAATAATAACTAAATAACAAAGACAAAATTATCATTCTTGGTTCCAGTCATGTAAGTTTGTTTTAACATGGTCTTTTTGTCACAGCTAGCATTTATCGCTTTTGAGGGCTGAGGTGGCAGGTGGCTGGCTGGTAGAGGCAGTGGAATTGGTAGCAGGAAGCCTAAGTAAGCCCTTCAGCCTAACCTGGACAGCTGGGGGCTGAATTGGCTCCTGCTAAGGTAAAAAAGTGGATACATGCCACTCAGCACTGCTAAAAAGGATTTAGTGTTGGATACGTTTTACTGTTTGATTGTTCATTATTTACAGAAGCTGTGACTGATACTTAAATAATAAAGTATCAATGTAGTCAAAATAATAAAGTATCAATGTAGTCAAAATAATAAAGTATCAATGTAGTCAAACGTATCTTTGTTGTCAGTGTGGTTATTTAAGTCAATCTCTGGGAGAAGGGAACCGTAGACCAGTCAGGCTTTGGGTGTCACCAGCAGAGGCCTTCAGGTGTGCCAATCATATTACACAAAATTTTGCAAAAGGGCATAGTGCATTGTAAACATACAAATAAACAAAAAGGGTGTGAAAGCCTAGTTATGTAAACTTACGAGGGCTACCCTGTCACTTGGGTTTGGTTTTTACTGATGCACTAGCCTTTGGCTTCTCTGAGTATGCACTCATTACTTTTCTTTCCTTGAATAAGTATTTATCTGGTAATACATTAGGGTTTTGTGCCCTTTTGTTTTCCTTGTATATTTACTATCAAAATTTCCCAGTCTGAAGAAGGCAGCACTGACACTGGCTACCAGGACATATGAAGAAGTAATATATGACTGGTCTACACTAAAGCTCCATTAGTCCATTGGTGCATTGTAATATACTGGGGCCCATGTCTGAATGGCCTGTTTTACTCATAAGGCAGACTGTGCTTTTATAACACTAATCCTTTTTTGTCTTTCCTGGTGTCCTATACCCTAAGGCAATAACAAAATGTGTTCAATACCTATCTGACCAGAAGAAACCACTGGTTTAGGTTGCAGCTTGGATCAGATGACCAACACCTTGATATTGGTCACATTGTCCCTTCCAAATAGAAGACCGTTAGGTAAAGCCGACCAATCAGCAGTTTTGCTGCATACACATAATATTATGGCAGGTATCGCTGGTCATGTGACCCACTGTCAGAAAGCCCAAAGCAATGATCTCTTCAGAAAAGACAAGTACTTAACAAATCTTGTCAGTGCCTTATGCCCCGTACACATGATGAGAATATCGGAAGAACGATCGGCCGTATTTTTTTGCCTGCTAGTCTCACATCGAAAGGGAAAAGGTTACTAAAGATACGAAAATTCTGCTATGAAAGAAAAGAAATTCAAAAGTGATGTCATGTATTGCGTTGCATTTGTATTGTATTTTCAGATGACTACTGTACTGATTAAACAAAAATTGTGCAATCTGGTGCTGTACGAGAAAAATTTTTGCACTTGTCCCTTCGGATATTGTCGTACGAATTGTTGTGATCGGCTCTCGAAAGCTGTGTACTGACGATCCGATTATCGGACAATCGGTGCTTGTGCAAAAATTTTCTTACCATTTTCTTATAGTGTGTACGAGGCATTAGTGTACAGCAAGTGGGAGTGTACATTAGATTTACAATAATATTAGATAAAATGTTTATTTGAAATTTAAACATACTCCAGTTCATCACTAAACCAATTATTGCCATCTTCCTTCCTTGATTTTTATCTGTAAAGATCACACATCGAAAAAGAGGTAGTAGCCAACTTTATCTTAACATGTAAGGTTAGCTTAAAACAACATACATATTAAAACAAGAAAAGAAAAGGTGACATTTTTATAGCTGGTAAGTCTCCTGATTAAATATAATCAACAACTTGTAAAAAGAGTATTTAATAATAAATCAAAACTCTCTCTAGCTCTCTCTCTATATAGTTACATAGTTAGTCTGGCTGAAAAAAGGCAAAAGTCCATCCAATTCAACCATAAAAAAAATAAATATATATATATATATATACAGTGGGGATCGAAAGTTTGGGCACCCCAGCTAAAAATTTGTATTAATGTGCATAAAGAAGCCAAGGAAAGATGGAAAAATCTCCAAAAGGGATCAAATTACAGATTAGACATTCTTATAATATGTCAACAAAAGTTAGATTTTATTTCCATCATTTACACTTTCAAAATAACAGAAAACAAAAAAATGGCGTCTGCAAAAGTTTGGGCACCCTGCAGAATTTATAGCATGCATTGCCCCCTTTGCAAAGCTGAGACCTGCCAGTGTCATGGATTGTTCTCAATCATCGTCTGGGAAGACCAGGTTATATCAATCTCAAAGGTTTTAAATGCCCAGACTCATCTGACCTTGCCCCAACAATCAGCACCATGGGTTCTTCTAAGCAGTTGTCTAGAAAACTGAAACTGAAAATAGTTGACGCTCACAAAGCTGGAGAAGGCTATAAGAAGATAGCAAAGCGTTTTCAGATGTCAATATCCTCTGTTTGGAATGTAATTAAGAAATGGCAGTCATCAGGAACAGTGGAAGTTAAAGCAAGATCTGGAAGACCAAGAAAAATATCAGACAGAACAGGATTGTGAGAAAAACAATTCAAAACCCACGTTTGACTGCACGATCCCTCCAGAAAGATCTGGCAGACACTGGAGTTGTGGTACACTATTCCACTATAAAGAGATACTTGTACAAATATGGTCTTCATGGAAGAGTCATCAGAAGAAAACCTCTTCTACGTCCTCACCACAAAAGTCATCGTTTGAACTTTGCAAATGAACATATAGACAAGCCTGATGCATTTTGGAAACAAGTTCTGTGGACCGATGAGGATAAAATTGAACTTTTTGGCCGGAATGAGCAAAGGTACGTTTGGAGAAGAAGGGGCACAGAATTTAATGAAAAGAACCTCTGTCCAACTGTTAAGCATGGGGTTGGATCAATCATGCTTCGGGGTTGTGTTGCAGCCAGTGGCACAGGGAACATCTCACAAGTAGAAGGAAAAATGGATTCAATAAAATTTCTGCAAATTTTGGATGGTAACTTGATGCCATCTGTGAAAAAGCTGAAGTTAAAGAGAGGATGGCTTCTACAAATGGATAATGATCCTAAACACACCTCGAAATCCACGGGGGATTACATCAAGAGACGTAAACTGAAGGTTTTGCCATGGCCTTCACAATCTCCTGACCTCAACATAATTGAAAATCTATGGATAGACCTTAAAAGAGCAGTGCGTGACAGACAGCCCAGAAATCTCAAAGAACTGGAAGACTTTTGTAAGGAAGAATGGGCAAAGATACCTCAAACAAAAATTGAAAGACTCTTGGCTGGCTACAAAAAAGCGTTTACAAGCTGTGATACTTGCCAAAGGGGGCAGTACAAGATATTAACTCTGCAGGGTGCCCAAACTTTTGCAGACGCCGTTTTTTTGTTCTCTGTTATTTTGAAAGTGTAAATGATGGAAATAAAATCTAACTTTTGTTGACATATTATAAGAATGTCTAATCTGTAATTTGATGCCTTTTGGAGATTTTTCCATCTTTCCTTGGCTTCTTTATGCACATTAATACAAATTTTTAGCTGGGGTGCCCAAACTTTCGATCCCCACTGTATATATATATATATATATATATATATATATAAATAAAAAACCTGGGTAATTGGGCACTCACATATCTTGAATCGAAGACAAGCAAAACATAGACTGTTTATTCAGGTCTGACGGTTCAGTGGACTGTGCCCCACCAAAACGTATTGATTAAGCAATATTTGATTTGATACAGCTAGAGCAGTGGTTCTTAACCTTGTTGGAGGTACTGAACCCCACCAGTTTCATATGCGCATTCACCGAACCCTTCTTAATTGGAAAAATAAAATATGATTTTTAAAATTCAAAACATAGGTATATATTTATACATAGGTGCAAAAAATGAACAAAACCGTTAAGAACAAAGAACAAAACCATTAAAACATGATTTTCACACAAAAACAAAAACATAATAATGAATATTTACTGCACGAATCATATGAGTCGGGTGTGGGTCTTCACCTCTGCCGAACCCGCGAGACTGACTCACTGAACCCCTGGGGTTCGATCGAACCCAGGTTAAGAACCACTGTTTTATAGTAATTCATCCCCCATAGTAATTCATCCCCCATATAGTAATTCATCCCCCCTATAGTAATTCATCCCCCATATAGTAATTCATCCCCCATATAGTAATTCATCCCCCATATAGTAATTCATCCCCCATATAGTAATTCATCCCCCATAGTAATTCATCCCCCATAGTAATTCATCCCCCATAGTAATTCATCCCCCATAGTAATTCATCCCTCATAGTAATTCATCCCCCATATAGTAATTCATCCCCCATATAGTAATTCATCCCCCATAGTAATACATCCCCCATATAGTAATTCATCCCCCATAGTAATTCATCCCCCATATAGTAATTCATCCCCCATAGTAATTCATCCCCCATAGTAATTCATCCCCCATATAGTAATTCATCCCCCATATAGTAATTCAGCCCCATATAGTAATTCATCCCCCATAGTAATACATCCCCCATATAGTAATTCATCCCCCATATAGTAATTCATCCCCCCTATAGTAATTCATCCCCCATATTAATTCATCCCTTATATAGTAGTAGTAAGTAAGTAGCAAGTAGTAAGCCAAGTCCCCCCTGTGTCAATTCACTTACCTTTGCTCCGCGCGTTCCTCTCGCCGTATTCCCGCGCTGTTCCGGTCTTCAGGGCGGACTGTGAGAGGAGCCTAGCTCCTCTCACGTTCGTCACGCTGCCCCGCCTACACACATCCTGACAGCCAATCACTGGCTATCAGGATGTGAGTGGCAGCGAGACTGGCCAATCATTGCATTTTAGCGCGCTGCCCTGGCTGTTTTTTTTTTGGATCACGCTGCAGAGTCCCTGCCGCCCGAGAGGAGGGAGGGGAGCGGGCGCCCGGCACACAAGAGCCGCATTAAAGCGTGTAAAGAGCCGCATGTGGCTCGCGAGCCGCGGCTTGCCGACCACTGGGCTAAGCGATGTTGCGTGACCACCTGCAGCCAATGATGGACAAGCGGGGCATGTCATCACGAATCATATGAGTCGGGTGTGGGTCTTCACCTCCGCCGAACCCGTGAGACTGACTCACCGAACCCCTGGGGTTCGATCAAACCCAGGTTAAGAACCAATGAGCTAGAGACTTCTGCAGTCCATTAGATTGCTTCTAGCTCTGAGACAATGAGCCACTTAAGGCGACCAAAGACTAATTCTTTAGTCAAGCAAAATGACATAATTTACCTAACCCAGAGCTGGACAAATCCCAGGAGCCTGGCAGCAAATGTGCCTTAAAAATATTGTGGTTGGGAATTACTCCACTGATATCCTAGATGCTCATCTCTTTTGGCTGTTGACTTCTTTCAAACCCCAAGCTGAACTGAAAACTCAACAGTAATGAGTCAAGGCAGGATTCATATGTCTTACATCGCTGGACTATGACATGGCAGGTCCAACAAAGCCACCTTCCATAAAGCAGTGTAATTTCAAATATGGTGTTAAATTGGAACTTTAGTCAGAATATTAAGTCCTGCTAAATCGCTTCATGCTGGCTCCTTTTGCAGGTATTGCTATGTAAAACATTAAAAATAAGTGCCTATACTGTTTAAAATCCAGTAATACACTGTCTCACTCTGTTCTGCACATGCTCAGTTGCACTTTATTTTTAGGCACCGTGCCAGATTTGTAGAGGTTGATCTACTGACAGCCTAAAGATTTAATGCTACTCAGGACTCTGGGGTTTAGCAAAATGACAGACTCCAGCAAGAAAAAGCAGGAACAATGCTGGAGGCAATTTCCAGCACACACTAATATTGGTAGTATAATTATTAGGCTCCATGCACACTAGCGGTTTTTTAAGCTCCTGGAAGCTGTTAGCTTTTTTCTGTTCCTAGAAGCTAGTGTTATCCTATGTGTCCATGCACACTACTTTAGGCCATTAGTGTTTTTTGAACTTCAGCATCTAGCAGCAGAAAAAAAATGTTTTTTTGTAGAGTTTTTTGGAGCGTTTTTGCAGCAGAAAAAAAAAAACAGCTAAAAGATCCTAAAACGCTCCTACCAGCTTTATTCTATCTATTGTTTTCTACATGTACTGTTAAAATGCTAAACGCTAAGGCTCCTAAACTACTAAAACCCTTTTACCAAGTTTTTTTTACCCAGCGTTTCAGCTTAAAAAAAACAAAACAAAAAACACAAGTGTGCATGGAGCCTTAATGTGCAAGGTATGTTCCTTGCTAAAGACATAATTTTTTTATCAGGTTATGGGTAATGTTCCACTTTAATGAAAAGCAAGAGGGTAACTGAGCTTCTTTATTAAATGTACCTGTATTAAAGCAGAGCTGTGTTCACCACAATGGTAGGTACCCTTTCCATATGTATGTAATATGGCTTTTCCCTCAAAAATCTGCCACTCCTAGTAAGAATGCAAGGAAGTCTTAAGATGCCAATGCATGGGGCCCGGTCTCGTCATTTCAGAGAAGCCAGAAATTACTGTACATACTGTCAGAGGGTTGATGTGCTCACTCTCCACCCAGAAATAGCTGCTCCTGAGAGGTCTGTATAGACAGAGGAGTGGAGTGCATTTACAAAATTTTCCTTTTGTTGGGTACATTTGAACAGGAATATAAGGGAGAAAGGAGTTGCATGATAGTACTGGATTCAGTATACATGGGCCTGCCTCCATTACTTCACCAATATTGGAAAGCCAGCAAGAGGAAAGTAGGGAGTCAATTTGCTTTAATAAAGCAAAGCCAAAAGACAGTGCTATAAGGACTTTTCTTTTAAACTTTACATATCACCAGGTTATTAGTTTTTATATAGGATTTTCAGGCTGCTTGAATTTCATTTTTTAACTTACTATAAACAGACATTATCCTCCCTATGGTGACAGCCTGGCTTTGAGTCACTGGTCAACATCATTATAGAGGAACTAGAATTTTTTAAAACAAATTTTACTTGATTATGTTTGTAAATTGCATCACATTTTTTTGCATACAATCTTTGTTTTACAAAACAAAAAAAAAAAAACCCACTAACATATGACAAGGAGAGCTTTGTATTAACTGAAAGGAGAGCACAGCAGTAACCATCTCTTTTTAAGTGGACTGGCTGTCAGTGAAACCTCAGACTGAACCAGCTGATAATTAACTTTTGTGTATAAAATGTCAACTTAAAGTTGTATTAAAAGGCTCATTTAAAAAAAAAATAACAACCATGCTATACTTACCTGCTCTGTGCAATGCTTTTGCACAGAGCAGCCCTGATCCTCCTCTTCTCTGGTCCCCCACTGGACCTTCCCCCCTGTGCAGTTCCCCCATAAAAAGCCGCTTGCTATGGGGGGCACTGGTACATGCTCGCTCCCGAGCCCCACTTTCTGCTTCCATAAGACACAGCAGAGCATGGCTTGGCCCTGCCCCCAGCTCCCTCCTCACTGGCTGTGACTGATCTCAGCCAATGGGGAGGGAGAGACCCGAGAGAGGTGAGGCTCCCGTGCACATTGCTAGAACAAGATCGGACTCAGGAAAGTATTTGGGGGGGGGGGGGAATAGGGGGTTGCTGCACATTGAAGGTTTTTTTTACCTCCATGCATAGAATGTTAGGAGGTAAAAAATCTTCAGCCTTTAGAACACTCTAAAAGGCTAACTTCACCTGTAAGCTGGCCATACATTATACAATTTTATTGTTCAATTTCCTTTAGCTTTACCTTCAACTATGTAGTGCAAGGGCCTGCTTGATTGCATACATACTGAAAGTGTTTCAGTTTGATCTCATATAATATGGTTTTGGTAAATGTAAAGGAAAATTACACAAGAAATTTGTATAATGTATGGCCAGCCTTAGTAACATTCAGGGGCGGACTGACAAGTCATGGGGCCCCCGGGCAATAGGGGATCATGGGGCTCCTGTGTCCTTGCCCAAACAGTGGTCAGTCCACCCCGGTAACGTTACATGTATTTTGGGAGTAACATGCAACATGTCCCTATGCACCCACTTCCCACCTCCAGAAACCCACCACCATGACAGTGTATGGGCTTTCCTCTCCTTCACAGCCACTGTCACATTTAAAAACAAGAAAGAATAAAAACATGAATGAATAAACTACAAGTCTTGTCCGCCACCATGGTCTTGCAATTTTTACTGGACTGTGAGTGCAGTAATCAGCACACTCATAGTTACATAGTTAGTCTGGCTGAAAAAAAAATACAAAAATCCATCCAAAAGTCCACTCAATGCAGTGACACTTCTTCCAGCTTTCTAATTGAAAGCCCATACAGACGTACGAAGAAAAAGCTATCTGCAGGAGACTGATATTGCACCCGTCATTCAATGATCACGGATGCAATGCTTTGCAGGCTCCTGTAAAAAAAAATGAGCATTTATTATGTGGCACGAAAACTTTAGGAGGAGCCAACACGGCATGACGTCACGGCACCGAAGCCTCGTGAAGGTCCGGCGGCCATCTTTGATTTTGGTCAGTGTTGCTTAAACTCTGCAATACTGTCACATTTACATGTTTTTAAAACTCATTTTCCATAGAATAACTTATTACCGTTTTAAAATACTACACTATGGGCACTTTTTGTTTGGCTCCTATATGGAGCTACTAATTCACAGAGCCAACTTCTGAGTCTGGCCCATTCAAGTACCCAGAGGAGGGAGTCCCTGTAATACAGGCTGCAGACCCATCCATCCTTAAAGGGGACCTCTGGATGAGCTGACCACCTACCCAACCCAAGAGCTTCTGTTGTGCTGTTTAACACCCTGAAGGAAGTTAACCACACACCTGGCATATCCCGTTCCCTAAAGTGGACCATGTTGGATATATTTATATGCGCACATTCTATGCATATCTGGTGAGTGCGCTTTCTTACTATACCTTCAAAGCACAAGCACTTAAATATCGCTGCGATTGGGATCCTGTATCACCATTATTATTATATGAACTTTTATGAACTTTTTATTTGCTATATTATTCATTATTTATTTTATATATTTTATTGGATTTAGCCTTTCATTTGAATTTTAGAGCTACACTCCTGTTATACATTTGTTTGAGGTTTTTTCTGGTTACCCTAGTGCAGTGGTCGGCAAGCCGCGGCTCGCGAGCCACATGCGGCTCTTTACACTCTTTAATGCGGCTCTTCTGTGTGCCGGGCGCCCGCTCCCCTCCCTCCTCTTGGGCGGCCGCCCCAAAAGTCAGGACTCTGCAGCTAGCCCAGCAATGGGCAAACTACGGCCCAGCGGACCTTTTAATCCGGCCCGCGGAGCGTGGCAAATATTGGCTGTCAGGATGTAGGCGGGGCAGCGTGACGAACTCCTCTCCTCTCATAGTCCGCCCTGAAGACCGGAACACGGCGAGAGGAACGCGCGGAGCAAAGGTAAGTGAATTGACACAATATGGGGAATGAATTACTATGGGGGGATGAATTAATATGGGGGGGATGAATTACTATATGGGGGATGAATTACTATATGGGGGATGAATTTCTATGGGGGATGAATTACTATATGGGGGATGAATTACTATGGGGGATGAATTACTATGGGGGATGAATTACTATGGGGGATGAATTACTATATGGGGGATGAATTACTATGGGGGATGAATTACTATGGGGGATGAATTACTATATGGGGGATGAATTACTATATGGGGGATGAATTACTATATGGGGGATGAATTACTATGGGGGATGAATTACTATGGGGGATGAATTACTATATGGGGGATGTATTTTCAGTTTTAAAAATGTGGCTCTCAAAATAAATTTCAATCGTGGTTTTGGCGAGATTTGGCTCAGTTGAAAAAAAAGGTTGCCCACCACTGCCCTAGTGCAATAACTGCTTCATTGGGAGAGCTCACTGTGTTTTTACTCTATATTTACTATTAATATGTACAGTTTCATATTTACTGGGCTAAAAACCAGTGTCAACCGCCTTGCAAGTCAAACTGATGTCTCCGAGGAAAGAGTGACCATTTTTTTTTTTTTCTTCATTGTTTATTAAAAAACAAAATCGGACCAAATTGCAAATATGGATGAGCAAACTGGCAGCACAAACCATATTACATTATTCACTCATTTCTAGTCCTAAAAATATCCTATTCCCATTATTATACATATAGTATTCAAGCAACTGCCAAATGGTGAATTTATGTACAAATTATTGTAGATTGAATAAATATTTGAAACAAAACTAAAATGTATCTTTTGCAAATACTCTAAAGTTGCAGGGTATAAGTAGCGTATGCATACTTGCAAAGCTGTGTAACCATTCACTTTGTCTATATTTTATGTTCTTCATATGCCCTCTTGCAGAGTCCGTTCTATTACTACTCTTCATTATCAATGAAAGGTGATGAGGATGGTGCTACCATTTGAGGGAAGTGATGCAATCATTACCTCCCAGGGAGATCACTATAGATGCTACTTTCAGTCTTTGTCAGGAAGCTGGTGTGTGATAGGGCTGCTCTAGTCCTACCCAAATCCACCGTCTCCTACCATTTTATCAGCCGCTTGTTTCTTTCTTTACTAAATGCTGCTTTCTGCAAAGAGTATTGGAAAACACAGGGCAAGACTGGAAGATGCCACATTATTCTGTGTAGTCAGATCCAAAACTATGGGGGGGGCATGTGCCCTGGGCACTACACTGAGAGGGGCGCCATGGCTGACAGTGAGAGCAACATCACTACTGTAGAGCCAGGATAAGGTGCAGGAGGCCTGTATGTCTGCAGGTGCTCAGAGAGGAAGCGGAACGGCAGGGGAGTGGGGCCGGTGCACAGTATGAAGGAGAATATGTGTGCGCCCCCTCCCCTTCCATCTCCTGGTGCCGGTATACAGCACCAGTGATCTGTCCTTAGGAGCTCTGGAGAGGCAGAGGGGTGTGGGAGCCTGAAGCATGCAAGGGATGTGCAACTCAGATACCTGTCTGGCTATGCTGTCCCTGGGAGGACATGTGTGTGACCCTCATTTCCCTCCACCTATGTTCGCTCTACAGGATGGCAGCATCAGTGGCCTGTCTCCGTGGATCCCAGAATGTCAGAGGGGTTACAAGATCCTGTGCAAGCAGGACCGGGTGGACGAATGTACCTAGGAGACAGCAGTCTGCAAGTACAAGTCCACACACGCCCCCCCACACAGGACCAAACTTTGAGCTGCAGCAGCCGACAGTGACAAGAGCGACTGCAGCTGAAAGATCTGTTCTGTGTTACTACTACTGCACAGCCTAAGAGAGGGCTCCCCCTGTGCTGTTACAACCATGCTGGTTATGGTAATGAGGCACATTGATGGGAAGGAGGGGCACACGAATGTAAGGGAGGGGGGTACATTGATATAAAGGGAATACACTAAGGTAAGGGGAAGAAGGGCACACTGATGTGGGAGGAGGCAAACTGATGTAAGGGGGGTGCTCTGATGTAAGGGGGGCACATTGATATAAGGGGACACCGATGTAATGAGGAAGCTCTAATGCAAGAAAACATTATTGTAAGGGGTAACACTGATATAAAGGGGGAATTGATGTAAGGTGGGGCTCTGAAAAAAAAAGAGGAGACACTGATGTAAGGAGGGACTCTGATGCAAGGAAGGCACTATTGTAGGAAGGAGACACAGATGTAAGAGGAAATTGATGCAAGAGGGAATGTTGATATAAAGGGGCAAACTGATGTCAGGGGGATCTGATGTAAGAGAGGACTCTGAAGTAAGAGGGCACACTGATGTAAGGAAGGACTCTGACATTAAGGGGGGAAATGATGTAAGGGGGGGGGGGGCTCTGAAGTAAGGTGGGACATTGATGTAAGGAGGGACTCTGATGCAAGCAAAGCAGTATTGTAAGTAATTGTACAGTAAGAGGGTACATTGATATAAAGGAGGGAACTGATGTATGGAGGGGCTCTGAAGTAAGGAGAGACTCTGATGTAAAGAAGGACTCTGTTATAAAGGGGAGGGGGGCACTGATGTAAGAGGGGACTATGTTGTAAGGGGGAACATTGAAGTAAGTGGAGACATTGATGTAAGATGAGGCATTGATGTAAGAGGGGACTCTAATGTAAAAGGGAGTTATTAATGTAAAGTGGGGAATTTATATAAGGGGAGGCACTGATGTAAAAGAGGGATTCTAAAGTAATGTAACGGGGGGCACCAATGTAAGGGGGGCATTGATGCAATATAATATTGTAAAAAAAAATACAATTGTAAAAAATAATTTAAAAAATTAACAAATACTGATACTGTCTTCTTTTTGGTGAAGGGGAGTGCCAAACTTTGCCCCAGGTGAAATAATGTCTAGCTTCTGGTAGGTCATAGAGAATCCAAGGTCTTACAACGAAGCCTGCACAGCAGCTGGAAAACATACTGATTAAACCACAAAACAAAGATCTGCAAGTATGGGTGCATGTGCCATTTTTAACTTACGATTTGAGCGTGTTTGCATTAAAGAAATATAAACTTTAGTCTTGCTTAAAATTATTCTGTGGAATCATTTTGTTTTGATAAAACAATATTGCACAAAAAGCAGCTATTCTCGAATAATGCCCAATCACATTTACAATTGCTCAGGTGGCTGATAGCCTTTCCTCCCAGCAATACAAAGCAAAATTACATCATATAAAAGTGCATTCTTATTTTTATAACTATTTTATTCCATTATAAGCACCCCCTGCTGAGCCCTAAGTAGTTATAAATGGGCAGATCAACAGCTGTTCCTGCAAAAGTAAACCGCCTCTGCCTTCTCTAAATCATTAAACATGAATACTTTAATCAAGTACAGCATGCATGGCAGGGAGCACCCCACTGTTTAGGCTTTAAAATGGCCCAACCTTTTTCAGGAAAAAGCATTTTATACAAAATGATAATGCAAACAAGAAGTCTCATGTTTGCAAGAGAACTGGTCACGGTACAATTACTTCACTGAAGGCAAACTAAAGTGGTTCTAAAGGCTAAAGTTTTTTTTTACCTTCACGCCCAATACTTACCCGAGCTCCATCTCGATCCAGCAATGTGCATGAGAGCAGCAGCTCTCCCAAGACTCTCTCTCCTTATTGGCTGAGACACAGCATCAGGAGCCATTGGCTCCCACTGCTGTCAATCAAAGCCAGTGAGGAGGGAAAGGGACTGAGCCACTTTCTGTGTGTCCCAAAGACACAGAGAGGTGGCTCAGGAGTGAGCACGTACAAGTGCCCCCAGAGCAATTAGCCAGGGGCGCTGGTGGAGGGAAACAAGAAGGAAGAAGATCGGGCTGCTCTGTGCAAAACCATTGCACAGAGCAGGTGCATATGATGTGTATATTGTTTAAAAAAAAAAAAGCACAACAACCACCCTTTAGAACAACTTTAAGCCACAACACTACATTATCACGTATGTGCAATAGTTGATATGTTGCTCAGAGTAGTCTCTGGACAGTGTGACCTGCAAACACATGTTTTCCTATCATTTTTATATTGATGATCAAATATAAGCTGCAAGAACCCCCTCATCAAAAACTCCAAAGTACCAGACTCAGGATTTGTAATGCAGCTGACAGTGTATGATGCTGAGTTGCTCTAGATGGCTGATGTCAGACAGGCAATTCTACCACTAGCCTCAATCACCAGTGGCATTATCACTAAAGAGGCTGTTTGTCTGTCCCTATGGAATCTCTCCCTTTGTAGATGAGGCAGTGAGATCAGGGGTGTATTTACCACAAGAAAAACAAGGCCTAGGGTGGCAATTTTCAGGGGGGCAGCACTGCCCCCCGCAATAAGGGAGAGAAGAAGGGACACATACAGCATGGGGACCAGGCGGGATCTGAGAGAGGCTGCAGGCTGCTTGATGGTATATGCAGAGCCCAATTCTTTGAGTGTCTTTCTCTCGTTGGGAAGGAGGGTTGTATGTTAGTGGAAGGATCAAGGATCTCCCAAGTGGGGGTAGGGGTGATGTTGGTCAATGTCAGGTTCTCTCCACGGGGGGGGCGGGGGGTGTCCCTGTTCGGTGTCAGGCATCAGGCTGTCACTCAAGGGAGAGCGTCTAATTTTTTTCGTTGCTTAGGGCAGCACAGAACCAAAATGCACCACTGAGTAAGATGCAGCTTTAATTTTGCTTCTTGCATGTTACAATATGACTACAATCTTTTATGTTTAAGCTAAATGGCCCAAAAATAGAATCATCCTGCAATGAAAATCACATTTTAAAGATGGTTGATTGGATACCCACATTTTTGTCACCAAAACTCATCCTACCTATTTAAATAAAATGTATCTTATTTGAGCCCAAATTCCCAAAATAAGATTACCTACATGACACTTTTTTGGAACCATGTTAGGCTAACTATGTATCCTACTGGCCTTCACCATACAAATTTTCCTAACTACAATTGGAAACTAGGCATCAGGTACTATGCATCTCTATCAATGTTCTCCTCCCCCCCCCCCTTTTTAACTTCAATGAACCCAGGTAAGTTATTAAAGCCCAATTCAAGACATTTGTTGACCTTTTTAGACACACTAGAACACTAGAGTGGGGGCTCGCTAACTTTTATTTCAGGTTTTTATTATGGTCTGAATCCCCTTTGGTGGAATGATTTTCCCTTACTTCCCGTTCCAGTGACAGAATGAGGGAGGAAGAACAGAAAGTCATAGAAATCTTTCCGGTATGGACAAACTCACCAGCCAAAACACACATTATAGCAGAGTAGGAAAACGTTATTGGATGTGTTGGATTTTTACTGCTGTCTTTGCCATCCTGTTTTGGTGACATCCATTTTCTTAATTTTTTTTGTCCCAGTATTACAGACACAGGAGGTAAGGGTAAATCTCCCCAACACCAAGAAAACCTGACCAGATGTTCCCATGTTCACATCTAAGCTACAAATCAGAAACAGATGTGTTTCAAAATGCCCTTATGCGGAATGCTGAAGTGATGTAACATTTTAACTTGAACTCATTCAATAGTTGGTCAAAATTAAAATAAAAAAAAAAAGGAAGAGGATTTGTTTATACCTTAGTAAAACGACGGTCAAAACCTATGCATTTTTCAGTAACACCTTTATGCAAGAAAATTAAAACCACCAATTTCCACTTTAAAATCATTTTGTTTTGTCAATTTTAGATACTATTTAATTTTCTGTGTTCTTTGCAGTGTAAAGGAGAAGAATTCAAAAATCCACATTCTTTTTTGTGATCTTTGCATGAATTATTAACCCATACGTACTAATGAAAATTTAGATTCCCCAGGAAACACTTCCCTAAATAAACTGCATAAAGAAAACTCATTACAAGCTAACCGAGTTCTCAATTACACACAAGCTAAAAGTACAAGTGCAGACCCTGTATACAGAATGTTCTGTTCTGCAACGAAATCTAAATAATTACTGCTGCCGAATGACATCACATACAGCTACATGACATTTAATACCTCCCCTTTGCAGTAGCTGGGGTGAATTATGGAGCCTGTAACTGGGAGCATAAAGGCGACCAAGTTGTATTTGTTAAAAGTAGACACTTTTGGTCACCACCCTGCACCACGAAAATGCTGCTTACATCTCAGGTGGTCGAAATTACAAACGTGTTGTCAGGTAACAGCTCCCATATTTGCATTGCAGCTCTGTACTTAGCCGTTTGCCTGGAGTTCAATTTTTAGTTTGTTCTTCTTTGTGAACAAAAGCTAGAAACAAATTCATTTGTATGTCCAAAGGCTCTATGTTCCTGGCAGGAACTCTAACTGTTCTGCACTCTGCTAAAAAGTGCTTTTATTTCATTCTGCATCCAAAAAGTGCTTTTATTGCTGCCACGCACAAGATGTGAGAAGAAAAATCCCCACAGGGAACACAGCGGTAAAGATCTGAATGAAGTTCTAATCTTTCCTTGCTCTATCCAAACTATAAAAAAACAAAAAACCACGTACTTACTATTGGATGCACTAAATGTAGCCTTATTTGTAGTTCCAACACAGGTGATTTAGTGTATGTGCCAAGTCTACCAGCTTTGCCCTATTTGATAATCCACATATGACATAAGCTATCTCCCAGCACACACTACATCATGGTACCTATAATATACCCCACTGTCAAATGTCAAACCAGTAGGAAAAAGCCTTTACCTACTACCCCAAGGAATCAGAGTCAAGTGGCTCAGTGGAGATATGTTGGTGGGGTGTTGGGTCAGGATTTTAGTAGGTATTTAAATTTCTTGATATATTAAAAAGTACAACTAAAGGCTCCTGTATGACAGCCTAACCAAATCCCACAACTAGTTATTATGTGATGCCTCATAAATCAAACAAAAAATGTACTTTACCCTCCCTGACTGATCAAAATGTTCCTCGTGTCTCAAATGCTCCCACACCCAGACACTGCAGCTCACACTGGGAGCATTTCAGCAACAGAGGCAGTCCTTTCAATACAGAAAGCAGTGGGCAGGACAAGATGAGGCCAGGTGCTGACTGAAAAACTGCAGGCTTGTTGACTCAGCAGTGGCAATGCTAATAGCTATGTCATGCAAAATTCCCATGCATAGCAGCAACTTCACGCAAACAATATGGAATTACGAGAGAAAACCCAGTTGTATCATCCTACAAAATACCCATGGCCATTTAATTTGCTCATAATCTTTAATAGAATCCATTAACAGTATTATTTACATAGGCCTGTAACATCTATCAAGGCTATAAAGGGGCTGATGAGCAGATAAAGATATCTCCCCTCACACTAATAGCATTACATCTGGTGAGATTCTGTCAATTTGTAGTATCCTACATCCTACCAGCTCAAGCTTGGTAGGGAAAAAAATAAATAAATAAATTTGCAAGCTGGTAACTTGCTGGTCTTCAAGCAGACCGTGGTGTAGGTTCAGTCATTCTCAATGCCGATTGTGAAAAACCAGGATCCCTTCCCTTTTAACAGTGTGGTGCTGCTGTAAAGGCTGGATGTTAGGGTCCTTTCACACGGGGCGGACCTATTTAGCGAATCCACTTGCTCAGCAGGCGATCTTTCCGCTGATCCCCGCTGAGCAAGCGGATGACAGGTCTGTGTTCACTCCGCTGCTGCAGAGCAGACACAGTGGAGCTCGCTCTCCTCAGTGGGCGGTCAGATGAATACAGTAGGTAGTGGGTTGAGGGTAGCAGTTTTAAGATTAGTTAATTCTAGCCTTAACTTCCACTTTAATATCAAAATGAAGATCATTTGAAAATAAAAAGTAGTAGTAACCGATTTTTATATTAGAGGAAATATTTATTTATTTAGGTAATGTCCTACACCATCAATATCTTGTGTTAGAATCTTGCCAGTTCTTTAGGATAGGTGCATAAAACTAAGATTGAAGAAACACAAATACATACAAAAAGTTTTGAAATAAATGGCCTGAATTACTTCATATTTTGAGGCAAAAAATGTAAATTTAGGTAACAGTTTTAAAAAATAAACTAATATTAAGAGGAGAAAAAAAAGATTACTACTATATTAGGAACAAAAATTATCTACAGCCAAGTATAAGAATTCATACAAAAACGTGATTGGAAAACCCACAAGTGCTTTTTTTTCACTACTACTTTTTCTTTATACTGGCTTTTCAAAGTAATAAATAATTAAAAGAAAAAAAAAGAAAAATGGACAGAGGGATTTGGTCCCAAAAGAGAGATAATTTCTTAAAATGACTGTTTAGTGGTACTGCAGAGTGAAATGAGCAGGCAGCTTTTCAAGTATTTGCTTTATCTGCTACTATGGGATCAGACTGCTTTTAGCCTGTGTGTGTCCCATATGCATGCGTAGGACATAATGACTTTACTGAAGAGTTAAGGACTATTTAACAGTTTAGATATCAGGATGAAAGGATACATTGTACATATATGGTATAAACATGGCAATAGAATAGTGCTTCTCAAACTTTCAGGGCACCCTATAAAATGCTGCACAATCTTGAGGCACCCCATTCTAAAATGTAAAAAAACTAAACTAATAATTTTACATAATGCAGAAACATCCACATACGCAGGACACCCAATGTAAGAGTTGATTTATTCTTCCAAAACAAAAACACACCTTTGAACACTGGTACTGACTAGTATTCCACTGCTTCTACTGAGAGAGGGGCAGGAGAGTGACAAACATAGATGCTGTGCAGGCAACCAACATCTTCCTTATGATCTGATGACATCATTGGCTGATGCCGGCGGCTAGAAGGTTGTAATGGTGCACAATGAAAATCTGTGGCTTTGAACAACTAAAATGTAGGCTTGTTTCACCTTCTGGCTTGTATACAGTTTTGGGTAATTTTTTTAGGCATTTTGCCAAGACATCCCTGAAGAAACCTGAATGCAACCAGGGTGCCTGGGCACCCTGGTTGAAAATGGCTGCAATAGAACAAAAAAAATCTTTAGGAAATAAAACTAGTATACATTTAGAGGTAAAAATTTATATGACTCTTGAGATGACTATGATTTATCAAACACTGTAATGTTCAGATACCTTCAGGTTACCCTTTTCTCCTTAGAAACTTGCAAATACTCAATCTTTTACCACAAATGAGTAACGGTGTAAGGACAACACTCACACCCATGGCCTAATATCTTCTAGATACTTTATGTTTTCAAGACCACTTCTTTGCCACCCCTCCTATCTGCAAATATAAATTGGAAAAAGACCATGGCTCCACATTAGCGGAGAAGATTTGCTCACAATCAAAGCCTGCCAGCAAAACATTCTAGCAATGGAAACAAAATTATAAAATGTTCACCTAGACAGCTTTAGTCCAAAATATCCACTTACCTGCTTTTGGCGTTTCACAGAGGCAGGTACACTTCTTCATATATGGTAGACCTGCTTCACAATCGGCAAAATATACGATCTATGTTCTACAGTCACCATGTACACAAAAAACCCATATAAAGCCCTTTTAAATGAGCACTAACAAAACTGATACATACAAAGGATAATTTAAATGCATGTAAAAAAAACCTATTATTTTTTTTCTAAGGAGCTTGCAGAGCTTTGCATGTGCAATCAGCTCATGGGCGCAATCTCAGGCTTCTGCAGACTCTCAGGATAGCTGTCTGTCCATACCTCATACTGGCAGGCAGTTACTTGAGAGCAGGAAGAATCAATTAACTACCAGAGCCCTCATAGTTCATTGAGAACTATAAGCTGTCATCCACAATGGCTGAGGGTACTTGTAGAGTATTCATTCACAGGAAGTTGTGAATGAATGATGAGGCTGTGTGGGCAGATGCCCTGCCCACTGTGGAGGGGGGATTAGGGGTGAAGATGCTGGAACATGTTACATGTTCCACCCTAAAAACAGGTATTTAAAGGTGAACTTATCTTTTCAATTTTTGAATCACATGTTCACTGCTGCTAAACAGTGCTAAATTGTGGAAGTTAAAGCCAGACTATCATTAACTATGTCTACAAAAAACTGACAGCCAAACTTACTGAAAAAATGACCTTATATAAAGAGCAATGGAAACCATGGATGCTGCATTCCTCCCGCAGAATTTCGATAGTCACCTCTCATAGACCAGTGATCCATTTCTCCTTACCCCCTAGCAATGCTACTCTGCCCCCCCCCTTTTTCTACCACTTACCCAACCCCTTATATCTGTCTATTGCACTGATTTTTCTTTTCAGTACATTCTTCAAAGTGATTTCATGCACCAAAGAGATTGCATTTCTACTTTACATCTGATGACAACTGTCTGTCACAAGGCAATTACAATTGTTATTTAAAAGTGTTGTGTATGTTGGTATTAGTACTACCTTTTCGCTTTGTAAACTGCAAAGCACTTTTTATTAAACTAAAACAAATAATAGAAACAAAGTAAAAATATAAAAAAATATATAAATTGAATATGAATAAAAAATAATCCTGATCATGAAGTAGTGGCAGACCCAGGAAAATAATAATCTACAGACATTAAATGTAGCTGAATATGAAAGCTCTTTGTGATATTAATCGTTAAAGAATGGGATAAATATGATGTACAGTTATAATGGGTTTATCTCTCATTCATCATGAGAAATATTGTTATCCTTCTACAAGAATGCCTATTTCATTTGCTCATAATATTTCATATAATCCATCAAATTGTTTTATTTACGTAGGACCATAATATCTGTAAGGGCTGTGTAGAGCACATAAGTGATTATGGATTCTTTTACGAAATGACCAGATCAAGACTTTTGACTTCAGTGTTGAGGTGTCAAATACATTTATGTCATGTTCTACATTACTATATGTGGCTAAATCCAAGAAATGCTGACATTTGAATTTAAAATATAGTGCAGATAGTGGAAGGAATCATTATAGTCCCTATAAATGACAGACAGTAAAAACTGACAGAATCATCAAACATACTGCTCGGTTCTGCGGCGTTCATCCTGCTCCTACCTTTACAATTTCGTAAGTTAGTGACCTGGAACAAGTAAGCAGGGAGGGAGAAGAGAATTTTCAGACTTCCCTGGTTGCAGGTGTGTTCCAAATCAAGGAAAGATTAAAATTAAATTAATCCTACTTATTTAGAATTTGTATTGCTGTCTGTGACCCTGTAGGGAGATTTTGATTTTCTTCCTCCTTCTAGGACAGCATGGCAAGGAATGAGGCGAGATGAATTCGGTGAGATGCAGGCAATATTTATATGTAACCTGACAGAGGTTGGAACCCTTCCCCCACTTAAAAAAAAATGTTGTAGCAGTCTCCCCAGTTGGGAGATTTCCAATTACTTCCTTGGTTTATTTATCTTCCTTATACAGGGAGCAGCAGAGCTAAGCCTGTATGCAAAGGTGCTTCTTTTTTTGCTTCCATTAATTCTCACCCAGTTTTTCAATGATTCTTTTGCGGTCACCTCTAAGAGGTGACAGCAGGACATGTCTGTATTTACAAGTGTACCTCTGCACCACTGCTATGCATCGATTCAACTGCTGAGTATCACCCTTACTGTCATGACAGCCAGCACAGTTCAACCAAACTATGTAATTATTGAAAGTGAAATATGGTCAAAAAGTCTATTTAGTTCAACCAATAAAAAGAAAAAAAAAAAGAAAAAAGTCCCATAATACACAATCCTATACCCACAGTTGATCCAGAGGAAGGGAAAAAACAGATTTACCAAGTACTTATGCATACTGGACATTTTTAGAGCTGCGGTTTTTGGCTTTTGGCAGTTTTGTCTACAGCTAGTAAATTTCCCAGCAAGTTATCTTATGTGTCCATGCACACAGTCTGTTACCAACGTTTTTTGGCTGGAAAACCCCCCCCAGAACTAGTGGGTTTCTAGAGGAGTTTTTTAGCTGTAAAAACGCCTTAAAATGTGGCAAAACATGCCAAAAAAAAAACAAAACAGCAAAACACGGTTAAACGCTAATGCAAAAACGCTGAAATACTCAAATTTTTAACGTGACTTTACACAGCTAGCACTACCAGCATTATTAAAAATGCCCAGTGTACATGGAGCCTAAAACTGGAGCACTCAGAATATGGTGCAGCTGTGCATGGTAGCCAATCAGATTCTAACTTCAGCTTGTTAAATGAAGCTTTGGCAAAAATCCTGGAAGCCGATTGTTTTCTATACAGAACTGCACCAGATTTTGCACTCTCTGGTATAATAAATAACTCCCATAGCGTAAGCCATACAAATGTGCAAAAGTATCGAATAGGGAGAACAACAGTGAGCGCTAGTCCTGAAAGCGGCTAAGCACTCTTAAGCAACCAATATGTACTTAAAATGGAATAACATAAAAATAGTGCAGCGCTAAAGGTAGTTATAATAAGACAGATATAAGTCCACTAAAATTCTTGGTCATAAGAACGTGTCCAGTGACAAATGAGGATTCAAAATTGGTGATCCGTGTGGAAACGGCTGAAAAACGCACTCACCAGAAGCAAGACACATAAATGCAGTGTGCATCTAGAGCTCATGGATCCTCAATCCAGAAGGGAATAAAGCTGGTCCAGTTACAGGAATGGTGGATCCCTCCTCTGTGGATGCAGCAACAGATCTTCCTCTTCCCAATTAGGTGTAGGATTCCAAGATCAGGATTCTGCAAGCAAAAGCTCCTCAGGGGAGTTTTAGGGAAGGACACCCATAGTGTAGTAGGTTATAAAAAGCAGCTTTATTAAAAATTATAGTATCCAATTCAAAGTAGGCAGGTATCATAAAGATGTGTCAGCAAGACAAACTAACCCTGACACTCTGAATAATGGCCACCGGGCCTCCACGTGGCTCCGGCGGCGTAGCGTCTCGACGTCCAGGATCCTCCTTACGCGTTACGTGCACACGCACATCTTCAGAGGTATGGAACCATGGGCGTGATGACGCGAATAGGCGCATATAAATAAGCATAATGACGCATGCGCGGTTTCGTATGCGCCAGTGTGCAATAACTAAGGCGCATGTGCGTGGCTCCGTCTTCCATTTTGATGGAGCTCAAAGACACAGGATAGAAGGGCAAGAATGCCCTATATTTGACAAATGAATGTCAATGAAGACAAGTTCAACAACGGTGTGAAATACACCTATTTGAAAGACAATCTGATTCAAATCTATATAAAGTATATAAAATAAGAGCGATAGCGCCAATGTGTTGAACTTATTCCAATTATGTAGTATAATTTGAGTATGTGTATATACATGCGTCATTATTTCTTTGCAAGTTAAAATTTACCAACATTCAAAAAGACATCATATACATAAAAGTTATATGCCAGAAAAAAATTCTCAGAGAATGAAACTAAAATAAAATAAAACGACTACAGAACTAAATCTGCACTAACCTCAAAACTAATGACACATGTGAAAATCATTAAAAAATCAATAGAAAATGCTTAGATAGAAACGCATGTGAGAAGGTCAGTCCATGCGTCTATAAAAAGGACTATATATATATAAAAAAGAATTATTTATTTAAATTTGCGTCACCCATTAGCAATGAAGC